>NC_088238.1:50999128-51344128 GCF_036934945.1 Oncorhynchus masou masou
ATTAAAAGCATTTAAATGCTTTAACATCTTGGCAGCCTGCCCAGTCCAAAGGCCCGTTGCCAAGGAAACAAATGACACCTGCTCTCTTGCTCTACTCCCTCCCCCAAGGCTCATATTTCAAATCTGTTTTTCCTGTAATCTCTGGTATACCTCATTGCCTTTCAGCTAAAAGCTTTTTGTTGTGGCATTGGAGCAAGAAAGCGAGAGAGAGGAAGTGAAAGAGAGGGAGTGGTTAAGAGAGGGGGGGAGGGAGAAAGAGGGGCCTCCTCCTAGTTGCTAGGGCAACTTGACATCACAGTGACGATTTCCTCCATTTAAAAGCTTTTAACCGGATCCCTCTCCTGCCCTAGGGCCCATTTTGAGTCCTCTTTCAGCTAAGCTCGGGGGAAGGGCACAGCACAGGCAGAGCGGTGTGTGACTGTTTGCAACCACATTCCACTGACATAATGCTAGACAGCAGAGAAGGGCTTCAAACTAAACCGTTTTTGGGGCCTATTTTTGTTTACAGAACCAAAACAGGAAGAGAGGGCTTTTGAGAGGGCTTTCAAAATGGCTGCAGAGGAGAGTTTTAGTTACCTCATTCCGGGCCACAGCGAGAAGCACAGAAGGGCCCGAAACTGGACCGATGCAGAGATGAAGGGGCTTCTGTATGTATGGGAACAGAATGTCGCCGAGCTGAAGAAATGTAAGAGGAACGCCAAGATCTACGAGAAGATGGCCCAGAGGTTCTTTGAGCTCACTGGAGAACAACGCCACCGGGAGGAGATAAAGATGAAAATCACCAACATGTCTTTCCAGTACAGGCAAGTGTAAGAAATACCTCCTATTTATTTTGGGGGGTGGGGGTTGAAAAAGGTGGCAACATAAATCCATAAAAATCTTGTATTGTATGAATGCACTTTAATATCCAGAAAGAACTGAAGTAGGCTACGTTGGAATGTAACTCCACAGGTGTCAGAGCATCCTGCATAACTAGAACTCAATACAGGCTGCTATGATACTTAGAAACCCAGACTTCTTATGTCACCTACTTTACCCAAACCAATATATACCATCCTTAACTCCTCATTTGACAGGAAAATGAAGTGCACAACCAATGGGAGCGGTGGGACACCCGACTGGCCGTACTACAAAGCAATAGAGAAGCTCCTCACCAAGACTGACGACAATGGAACTATGAACTCGTTTGAGCTCCAGTCTCCTGGCCCCTCCACCTCCACAGAGGCCTCGATGTCCCATGCAGAGGGCCTCCCCACGGGCTTCCTTCCGGAGTACACAGGCTCCTCGGATGAGATGGAGATGAGGAAGGACCTGATTGGATGGGAGAGCTCTGGCAGCCTGCACTCTGGACTTCCCTGTCCCGAGTAAGGCCATGTTTATATATTGGGCTTTAAATGAGGAAACAGAGAGAGAGAAAGAAAAAGAGGACACCTCCTAAGAGAGAGAGAGAGAGAGAGAGAAAGAGACAGAGAGAGAGAGAGAAAGAGAGAGATAGAGAGAGAGAAGGGGGGGGGTATCAAGCTGAGCTATTGAGCTAAACTGCCTAATTTCACATTATTTTGTAGTGAAACCGCTTTACCAAGTTTGATCGAAAATGGCCCTACATACAGAACTCTTGAATGCTTGTATAACTCTCTCTATAAATTATGTCATTACCATTGCTTTAACTAACAAAACCCCTTTCTGTCCAGTTCCCACCCGGCGCCGGCCAAGAGGAAGAAAGTGCACCAGCACCTGTCTCTGAAGCGGCGGAAGCTGAAGGTGATGGAGGCCATGCTGCAAGAGCAGCGGAAGGTGAGCCGGGCGGTGGAGGAGACGTGCCGCGAGGTGCGCCGCGTCATGCACCAGCAGAACTTCCTCCAGGTGCAGAGCCTGCAGCTCCAGGAGCGCATGATGAACCTGCTGGAGAAGATGATCCAGCCACTGACGGTCCCCACGCCAGCCTGGGGTGCTGCTGCCCAGCCTGGGGTCAAAGAGCCAGGCCAGGGATAAAGGGTCCAGAGTGAGGGGTCAAGGAGGGTGGTGGTGGTGGTCAGGACTCCCTAAAAACACGGCACTTCGATACAAGTGACTTTTCGTAGCAGGTTAGGTGAGCATTTCTGCTGACCCTAAAACCTAACCCTTTCCCTAACCTTAACCTAATTATCCTAACCTGCTACATTAATTATCCTAACCTGCTGCGTAAGTTCTCCTAACCTGCTACGAAAAGTCATAGCTGTATCGAAATTGCGTCCCGGTGGTGCTCACGATATGGCTATGTGTTATATGCTACATGGCTATGTGTTATATGCTACATTGCTATGTGTTATATGCTACATGGCTATGTGTTATACGCTACATGGCTATGTGTTATATGCTACATGGCTATGTGTTATATGCTACATGGCTATGTGTTATATGCTACATGGCTATGTGTTATACGCTACATGGCTATGTGTTATATGCTATAATATGGCTATGCTTCAACTGGTGTATGGCACTTTTTAACAACTGATTGAGAGTAAATAATGTCAATCTCACCCTAACCTTACCTCTGACCTGAATGCTCAATGGCAGAGAGAGGATAAAGCAACTTGCTCATCAGTGCTGAGGCCAGTTTTGTCCTTTCTAGCATGGCTATCTAGTGGTTGCTGTGAGAGAGTGAGAGGTCAGGCGTGAGGGTTCAGAGGTGTATGGCTGAGGCTGCTTTAAGACAAGTTCCACCATTCATTGATCGTTTTGAGCGATATCTACAAGCTAAAAAATACTGTGCTTATTCACATTAACAAAAGACAACGTTTGTCCACAAATTCTATATTTTAATGACAAAAGGCATGGGCATTTGGTGTTGTATCACTTATTTTTTAATGTGTGTCCTGCTAGGGTGTATGCATCTTCCAACTAGCATAGCCTACTTGTTTGAAATGTATGACTGAAATAAAAACATATGTTCTGTTGTCATTTTTTGTCTCTTTCAACTATTCCTGATACAATCTTGTCTCCCTGTCATCCTAAATATTGTCATAATGTAGCCGACATAAAGTCAGCATTCACACTGTGTGTACTGTAATGTAATGTGATCTCCAAACAATAACACATCATATTAAATGATAACATACAGTACCAGTCAAAAGTCTGCACACACCTGCTCATTCAAGGGTTTTTCTTTATTTTTCCTATTTCCTACAAAAAAAGTGTTAAACAAATCAAAATGTATTTTACATTTTATATTCTTCCAAGTAGCCACCCTTTGCCTTGATAAAGTCAGAGCATCTGCTGTCTCAGCCACTGCCTGTCACCAAGGGTGTACCCCAAGGCTCGATCCTAGGCCCCACACTTTTCTCAATTGACATAAACAGCATAGCTCAGCTGGCTCCTCCCCGGGTTTTATGTTAAACGCTCTACGAAAAAGCTTTCTTAGTGTCCAACAAGCTTTCTCTGCCCTTAACCTTGTTCTGAACACCTCCAAAACAATGCCCCTTTCCCCACAGGTGTGATTACTACCTCTGAGGGTTTAGAGCTTGAGGTATTCACCTCATACAATTGCTTGGGAGTATGGCTAGTCGATACACTGTCCTTCTCTCAGCACAAAGCTGCAGGTTAAAGTTAAATCTAGACTTGGTTTCCTCTGTTGTAATCGCTGCTCTTTAACCCCACCCGCCAAACTAACCCTGATTCAGATGATCATCCTACCCATGCTAGATTACAGAGACGTAATTTATAGATTGGCAGGTAAGGGTGCTCTTGAGTGGCTAGATATTCTTTACCATTCAGCCATTAGATTTACAATCAATGCTCTTATAGGGCACATTACTGCACTCTATATGTACTCTTCTGTAAACTGGTCAGCTCTGTATACCCGTCGCAAGACCCGCTGGTTGATGCTTATTTATAAAACCCTCTTAGGCCTCACTCCCCCCTATCTGAGATATCTACTGTAGCCCTCATCCTCCACATACAACACCCGGTCTGACAGTAACATTCTGGAGGTATGTTGAGTCATTGTCCTGATAAAAAATAAATGACAGTCCCACTAAATGTAAACCAGATGGGATGGCGTATCGCTGCAGAATGCTGTGGTAGCCATGTTGGTTAAGTATGCCTTGAAATCTAAATAAATCACAAACAGTGTCACCAGAAAAGCACCCCCACATCATCACATCTCCTTCTCCATGCTTCCTGGTGGCAACCACACATGCAGAGATTTTAATTTTAATTTATTTTATCTTTATTTAACTAGTCAAGTCAGTTAAGAACAAATTCTAATTTACAATGAATGCAAAGGCCTCCTGCGGGGACAAAACACATCAAGAGAGACACCACAACACTACATAAAGAGAGACCTAAGGTCAACAACATAGCATGGCAGCAACACATGAACACACAGCATGGTAGCAACCATGATCATCCGTTCACCTACTCTGCATCTCACAAAGACATGGCTGTTGGAACCAAAATTCGCAAATTTGGAGTAGATGTTGACATGTGTCTGTTACTTGAACTCTGTGAAGCATTTATTTGGGCTGCAATTTCTGAGGCTGGTAACTTTAATGAACTTATCCTCTGCAGTAGAGGTAACTCAGGGTCTTCCTTTGCTGTGGCGGTGTCACAGCCTACTAGGAGTGGTGGGTTGGAATCAGGTGCAGAGAGCAGGGTTCAGTAAATCTTGATTTATTCTCTGGGCCAAAAAACGGTCACGCCAACATACAGGGCGCATAAAACAGACCAGCCCAAACACAGGACCAAACAGTCCGGAGAATACAAACATGAAAACCACAACCAGCAGAGTAACAAAAAACAATCTCGCACAAAACAAGGGCGGGTCAAACTACTACATATAGGGAAGCTAATTAAACCAAAATACACACAGGTGAAACTAATAAGACAAAACCAACAGACAAACAAAAAAGGGATCGGTAACGGCTAGTAGGACGGTGACGACGACCACCGAACAGGCAGGGGAGCCAACTTCGACGGAAGTCGTGACAGGCGGTCCTCATGAGAGCCAGTTTCATCATAGCGCTTGATGGTTTTTGCGACTGAAAAATTGACTGACCTTCATGTTTTAAAGTAATGATGGACTGTCGTTTCTCTTTGCTTATTTGAGTGGTTCTTGCCATAATATGGACTTGGTCTTTTACCAAATAGGACTATCTTCTGTATACCACCACTACCTTGTCACAACTGATTGGCTCAAATGCATTAAGAAGTAAATACATTTCACAAATTAACTTTTAACAAGGCACACCTGTTAATTGAAATGCATTCCAAGTGACTACCCCGTGAAGTAGGCTTGAGAGAATGCAAAGAGTATGCAAAGCTGTCATCAAGTCAAAGGGTAGCTACTTTGAAGAATCTCCGATATAAAATATGTTTAGATTTTTTGACACTTTTTTGGTTACTACATGATTCAATGTGTTATTTCATAGTTTTGATGTCTTCACTATTAGTGTCTATCACTATTCTACAACATAGAAAATAGTAAAAATAAAGAAAAACCTTGTAATAAGAAGGTGTGTCTAAACCTTTGACGGGTACTGTATAATGTGTAACAAAACATACTACAGATGTAGGATCTTAATTTGATCATCCTGAGAACTTCTTTGCGATGCAGGACATTGTAACGATTCTCCTCGTCATCTGAGGAAGAGTAGTCAAGATCGGACCAATGCGCAGCGTGGTATGTGTCCATCTTAATATTTAATAAATCAACTGAACACTGAATAACAAAACAACAAAGAGAGTGAACGAAACAGTCCTGTAAACAACTACCCACAAAACAAGTGGGAAAAACAGGCTACCTAAGTATGGTTCTCAATCAGAGACAACGATTGACAGCTGCCTCTGATTGAGAACCATACCAGGCCAAACACATAGACAACCAAAACTAGAACAACACATAGAATGCCCACCCCAACTCACGCCCTGACCAACCTAAACAAGAAACATAACAAAGGATCTAAAGTCAGGACGTGACAGACATGTTTAACTTGTAGTGTATTTGAGGTTTTAAAAGGCTTCTGAATTTCCATTTTCAAATGGCAGACTTGATTTTCCCTTATGAAAAATGTATCAACCCTTAAAATAAAAGTGCATGAAATATAATCCACACCATTCACATTTTCTGTTGCTGCTGGATTATTTTCCTGCTGTAGCAAACTGGCTCAAATTAAGATCCTACATCTACACTACTGTTCAAAAGTTCGGGGTCACGTAGAAATGTCTTTGTTTTCCATGAAAACATGCATGAAATTAGTTGCAAAATGAATAGGAAATATAGTCAAGACTTTGACAAGGTAATACATAATTATTTTTTATTGCAATAATAATTGTGTCCTTTAAACTTTGCTTTCGTCAAAGAATCTGCAGCAATTACAGGTTGGTACTTCTTACATACCATACGGTCAAGCTGCTCCCACAACAGCTCAATAGGGTTGAGATCCGGTGACTGTGCTGGCCACTCCATTATGGACAGAATACCAGCTGACTGCTTCTTCCCTAAATAGTTATTGCATTGTTTGGAGCTGCGCTTTGGGTCATTGTCCTGTTGTTGGAGGAAATTGGCTCCAATTAAGCGCTGTCCTCAGGGTATGGCATGGCGTTGCAAAATGGAATGATAGCCTTCCTTCTTCCAGATCCATTTTACCCTGTTCAAATCTCCCACTTTACCACCACCAAAGCACCCCCAGACCATCACATTACCTTCACCATGCTTGACAGATGGCGTCAAGCACTCCTTCAGCATCTTTTCATTTTGTATGTGTCTCACGATTGTTCTTCTTTGTGATCCGAACACCTCAAACTTAGATTAGTCTGTCCATAACACTTTTTTCCCAATCTTCCTCTGTCCAATGTCTGTGTTATTTTGCCAATCTTAATCTTTTCTTTTTATTGGCCAGTCTGAGATATGGCTTTTTCTTTGCAACTCTGCCTAGAAGGCCAGAATCCCGGAGTCACCTCTTCACTGTTGACGTTGAGACTGGTGTTTTGCGGGTACTATTTAACCAAGCTGCCAGTTGAGGACTTGTCTGTTTCTCAAACTAGACAATGTAGTGTACAGGTCCTCTCTATTCTGGTTATATCCAGTTTGCTCTGTTCTGTGAAGCGAGTAGTACACAGCATTGTACGAGATCTGCAGGTTTTTGGCAATTTCTCTCATGGAATAGCCTTAATTTCTCAGAACAAGAATAGACTGACGAGTTTCAAAAGAAAGACCTTTGTTTCTGGCCATTTTGAGCCTGTAATCGAACCCACAAATGCTGATGCTCCAGATACTAGTCTAAGAAGGACAGTTTTATTGATTCTTTAATCAGCACCACAATTTTCAACTGTGCTAACATAATTACAAAATGGTTTTCTAATGATCAATTAGCCTTTTAAAATGATAAACTTGGTTTAGCTAACACAACGTGCCATTGGAACACAGGAGTGATGGTTGCTGATAATGGACCTCTGTACGCCTATATAGATATTCCATTAATTATCAGCCGTTTCCAGCTACAATAGTCATTTACAACACTAACAATGTCTACACTGTATTTCTGATCAATTTATGTTATTTTAATGGACAACAAAATGTGCTTTTCTCTCAAAAACAAGGACATTTCTAAGTGACCCCAAACTTTTCAAGTGTTGTGTATCTCTATGTGATATATCTGAAATGGCAGCTAGTGCCTTGACTGAAAAAGTCCTCATTCAGAGGGAAGGGATATACAATATATGTTGTTAAAACCATTTTTTGGATCACAATGAGCGATTGAAAGTGCAAGACATCCTAATTAGACAAATCTAGGAAATGGTTAGTGTTGTGGATAATTTGAGATGACAGTTCCATTAACTCACTTAAAACTGCATTGTCTTGAAGTGCTCTCTTATGTGAAACCATGGGATTAAATAGAAGGGAGTTGAATGTAGTTTTGCCACATATAGGCTTTGCATTTTACATTTGTGAAAACAGCTAAATAATATACAGAAAAATATACAAAAAATATCAATAGCCTGCTTATTCGATTCAAATGACTATCTATCACTTCACTATCTTACAAGGCCTAAGGTTTTTGTCCAGGGTTTTAGTAGGCCTAAACATGCATAAAACTTCTCGGCTTTCACTGACTCACTGTGTCTATTTGACTGTGGTGTGCAATAGGACCATGTGACTCACTCCTATTGCGGACCTTGCAGCATTTTGACCATAATTCACTGTTTTTTTGTTGTTGTTTTTCTTTCCTGGCAGGATGCAACAAATGATCACCTCTTGAGAGGTGTAATTCATCCTGTCATGTTAATTAGCTTGTTATATATACATTATTAATTTTGTGGTGGTTGCATTTAATAGCCATTTAGGCTACATCTGCATAGTTATTTGTCATGCTTAGTAAAGTGTAAATTAGTAATGATATGTGTTTGAAATGTGACCTGAACAACATCAACAATGTTTTTATTCAGGCTATCAATTTCAGATGATCAGAACCAATAGGATCACCGCAAATATTTGAATATTGAGCTCTCAGACAGGGGGATTGGCGTAAGAAATCACGTGCTCTGAAAACGATGTCATGGTTACTATGAAAGACGCTTTGTATTCCCCCAGCAACGAATGGAGGCGGGTGGAGTTTGTCATCCGTGGTATATGAAATACCATAATACTGGAGGGAAACTTTGGAAAATATAAATTATGTTACGGAAACTACGCACGTGTGGATTTCTAACTAGTTTGGACTGTTGGGAGTATGCAACCTTTAAACTGACTTCATGAAGCTTTTAAACGGTAATTTCAGTCTCAGCACTGGCAACATTGTATCTAGACGTCGATAGTGTGGGAGACTACTTTACATTTAATACTAAGAAATATTTTAGCAAGGCTATATTTTGTTTTGTTGTATTTTGATGGACAATGCCGAACTAGTCTGCTGTTTTGTAAACATTTAACCAAGAGTGGTAGAGAAACGATGTCAAACGAAACCAAATCAAGGCGCTCGAGCATGTTTCTTTAACAAACGCCTCGCTTGAATGCTCGTGCATTGATTGAACGGTTCTCGAGAAGGGGGCCAGCTGGCGCTGTCTACTCTTTGGCAAGGAGATGGTTCATTTGCACGCTGACATGGAACGAGGCTAAATGGTCTCTTCAACCCACACTTGTCTGCTTAAACTATAACAACTCATGTATATATTTTCGTTACAAAAAATTGGAGATTGTTATAGTGTGCAGCATTATTGCTGCAGAATGAAATCTTACAGTATTTTCTTTACAGTGAATGTTTCTAAAATAAAGGGGAAATATATTTTTTGGCTTTTGTGCACAATACATTGTATCACACCATTATTATTTAGTTTATACATTGTATAACAAACTATATGTTGTGTACCATAATGATATCACATGATAAGTGTTACAGTTTCAGTTTGTTAAAAATAATGTTACAGTAGGCCTATGCCTAATCATTATTTGATACACTGTATCTCACTCAGCTTAAATCTCTCTCTTGTCTACTTTTAGTGTTTACACTTCAGTGTTGGCACTAAAAAGATACCACTCCAGAGTGACATTCGGTTCCAACGCTCTGCATCTGAAAAAACGGCCACATTCAGGATGAGGATGCTGGGACAGGCTGAAGGGGCGCGGAGGCGTCTGGATTTGACCTCTCCTCATGAAGTCAGACGGGTTGAGGTTGTTCGGGGACGTGTAGGATACGGGTTTACCTTATCGGGACAAGGCCCGTGCCTCTTGAGTGGAATATTGGAGGGCAGCCCTGCAGACCATGTGGGACTGAAGCAGGGGGATCGTATAGTGAGCGTCAACGGAACTGATGTGGCAAAGGCATCCCATGAGGCTGTGGTGCAGTTGATTGGCACCTGTAAAGGCCCCTTACGGTTGGTGGTGCTTGTCGGGAGTGGGCCCTTGGTGGACCTATCCTCCAAGGACGAGGAGTTAAGGATTTCTAGAACAGAAGGAAAGGAGCTTTTTCAGAAGGGGGGAGTTTTTCGCACTGTTTCAGCCCACTCTGGCAACTTGTCCTCTAACTCCGTAAATGCCACCCCAGCTAATCCAAGACCTGTGTCAGAACCTGACATGTCCCACTGGATCCAGCCTTCGAACTCCAAAACTCAGCCTGTCTTCCTGTCTGCGGAGGAAACCGCCCGAGTGGCAGACGGCGACTCTGTTTTCAACGAGCAGGAGGATGATGTGAATCGAGACTGGAGTATTCTGAACACAGCCATGGTGGTGGGCTACCTCGGCTCTACTGAACTGATCTTGGCCTTGTCCAGACACGGCTCAGAGGACGACTGCCTACAGGTGATCCGCGGGTGTATCAGACATATGGGCACAGAGCAGGAGACCCACACTCTGGTGATGATGAGGATCATGTTCGACTGCGTCCGCCTCTGTGATGACACAGGAGCCGTCCTGGCCGCCTTCCCTGCCGAGAACCTTGTCCTGGGCGTGGTGTGTTCCGAGGACAGGCGCTTCTTTTGTCTGGTCACCACTGCACACATCTCTGGCGGCCACGTTGGCCAGAACGGTCCCCTGAGTACCTCATGCCACGTCTTCTTCATCGACCCTGAGCTGTGCCACCACAGTGACCACCTGGGCATCACAGGGCGCTTCGGCTTCGACTGCACCCCCGACCCAGACACCCAGGGCTGCCTGGAGTTCCCCCTCACTCCCCCCTCCGTTCTCCAGTTTGTATCTGTCTTATACTGTGAAATGGGGGAGGCAGTGGATAGGCTTAGAACCAGGCTGGACAGAGACTCAGCCCACCACCTCCACACGCAACAGAATCACAGCAGCACCGGTAAGAATGGCAGCGCCAGCAGCAACGGAGACAGCGGGATCGGAAACACCTCCCCCCCTGAGGACAGAGCGGACAGGGATTTCCCCATCGCCCGTGGAAACGACCCTGGGGGCCAGCTCCCCAGCTGTCCATGGGAGGATTACCCCCAGGCTGAAGGAGACCTCACCCAAATAGTAGCTCATCAAAATGGCTGGCTAAAACTAAACGGCCATTCTAATCCAGGCAGCACAAATTCCCTTTCCGAATCTCTACCTGGCCCGGCGTCATTAACCGGCCTATGCGGTGGTCCTCCTCCCAGGTTGGAGTTTCAGTTCAAGCCCCCGCCACCACCGTACCCTCTGGCTAAGAACCAGAAACAGAACCTAACAGGAGGAGGCTCCTTAAGAAGCAGTCAGCGCTGGTTCTCTATGAGTGTTAAGCAGAGGTGGCCTAAGGGCCGAGGTGGAGAGCCCGAGTCCCAGGCAACACCGGCCACTAACAGCTGGTCAGGACCAGCCACGGTGGGTAGCACCAACGCTCTGCCACCCCCCATGAGCCAGATCCCACCAGACAGGTACCTGGCAGCAGAGACCATGATGCTGCTGCCCCAGAGGGAGGAGTGGGCCAAACGACTCTGGAGAGTAGAATCTGGAGAGCTGCTGAATGGAAATCCCAGGAAAGATGCCAATACCAAGGTGAGATAAGAAGAGGGAATGCTGTTGTGTTGCATGATGTGTCAATGGTTGTATGTGTTTACTGAATGTATTTATCCTTTATCTAACTAGGCAAGTCAGTTAAGAACGAATTCTTATGTACAACAACAGCCCACCCCAGCCAAACCCTAACAACACTGGGCCAATTATGCACCACACTATGGGACTCTCAATAACAGCCAGTTGTCATACGGCCTGGAATTAAACCAGGGTCTGTAGTGACTCTTCTAACACTGAGGTGCCGTGTCTTAGACCACTGCACCACCCAGGAGCCCAGAGTAAAATTTTCCAGGGTGTAACCCTAACCCAAAGTTAAGATAGCTCCTATATTTTCCTTGTGCAACGCAACAAAAATACATTTGCATGTTCCCTTCTGTTTAGCATCTGGTTTTGTGTTTCTGTTTGCTTTATGTTCAACTACATTCTACAGGAAGTGATAAAACAGTTGCAGGAGTTGAGTTGCCAGGCACTGAGAGGTTGGACAGACCATTCACTCTGACACAACAGCCATTTCACTGCTGTGAATTGAGCTTGAAAAAGCTACCTGTTAGTGTATACCTCAATGATGTCATTGTCATAAATCCACATCCAGAGAAAGTTCAGTTCCAAACAGCCTTTTCTGTTCTTCTCCTCATTGTCCACAAGATGTCCCTGTTTCACTATTTAACTGTGATGGGAGTGAGTTTCCCCATGGAAGAAGTACTTAAATGGCTACTTACAGGTAACTGCAAAAATAATGGAAACACTTGAGTAAATGTGGGATACAAAGTTTATTGAAAGCAGGTGCTTCCACACAGGTGTGGTTCCTGAATTAATTAAGAAATGAACATTCCATCATGCTTAGAGTCGTGTATAAATATGTTGGGCAGGCTATTATTTTGGCCTTTATCACAGTAAATAAATTATATTCGTCACATTCTTCGTTAACAACAGGTGTAGACTAACATTGAAATGCTTACTTACGGGCCCTGTCCAGCAATGCAGGTGAAAGAAAATAGCAAAGTAATAATAAATACACAATGAGTAACGATAACTTGGCTACACAGGAGGTTGGTGGCACCTTAATTGGGGAGGACGGGCTTGTGGTAATGGCTGGAGCGGAATTAGTATAATGGTATCAAATACATCAAACACATGCTTTCCATGTGTTTAATGCCATTCCATGTGCTCCGTTCCAGCCATTATTATGAGCAGTCCTTCCCTCAGCAGCCTCCACTGCTTGGCTATATATATGGGGTACCAGTACCAAGTTGATGTGCAGGGGTATGGGGTAATTGAGGTAGATAGAGTGCCTTCATAAAGTATTCATACCCCTTGACTTATTCCACATTTAGTTGTGTTACAGACTTTGTTTCTCACCCATTTACACACAATACCCCATAATGACAAAGTGAAAACATGTTTTTAGATTTTTTCCCCCCGCAAATTTATTTTATTTCCCAGTTCTTAACGATTACAAACATACCCATAACATGATGCAGCCATCACTATGCTTGGGTGGAGAGAGTGGTAATCAGTAATGTGTTTTATTGGATTTGCCCCACTTTGTATTCAGGACAAAAAGTGGCTGAATTGCTTTGCCACATTTTTTGCAGTATTACTTTAGTGCCTTGTTGCAAACAGGATGCATGTTTTGGAATATTTTTATTCTGTGCAGGCTTCCTTCTTCTCATTCTGTCAGTTAGGTTAGTATTGTGTAGTAACTACGATGTTGTTGATCCATACACAGTTTTCTTGTCACGACTTCCGCCGGAGTCGGTCCCTCTCCTTGTTCGAGCGGCGCTCGGCGGTTGACGTCACCGGCCTTCTAGCCATCGCCGATCCACTTTTCATTATCCATTTGTTTTGTCTTTATTTTCTACACACCTGGTTTCAATGCCCCCATTACACGTTCATTATTTCCCCCATGTTTGTGTGCGTGTTTGTTTTATTGTTCAGGCTGTTACTGACGACTGGTATTTTGTTGCTTTGTTATTACGCCCGTTTATTTCGTGGTGCCGGTATTTTTCCCACATCATAATATTGTGTTTATACTGGTGTTATCTTGTATTAAACACCTTGTCCACGCATCTCAGCTCTCTTGTGCCTGACTCCTTTCACCAGTTACCCACAGCCTTGACAGAAACATGCACCCACTCAAAATGGAGTCAGCAGGAGCAGGTGCCCCTGCAGCAGGGGTTGAGGAGCGAGTCCAGCAGCACGCTGCCATGCTACAGCATCTCGGCAGCGCCATGGATCGTGTTCTACAAACCATGGAGTGCTGGGAGAGAAGAGAAGTCCCTCCAGCGTCTCCACCAGCACCACCAGTCTCACCATCACTCACCCCTCCTTCACCCGGGCCCAGTGGGATTCGGCTCGCCCTCCCGAGGGAGTATGATGGAACGGCGGTGGTTTGTCAGGGGTTCTTGCTAGAGCTCTACCTGGCAACCGTCCACCTGGCTCCCTCGGGCCGTGAGAGCGTGGCCACCCTCGTCTCCTGCCTCTCAGGGAAAGCTCGGGAGTGGGCCAACGCCGTATGGGGAGAAGAAGAAGCGGTGTTGGACCACTTCAAGGATTTCCCCCACCGCTTCCGGGCAGTCTTTGACCACCCGCCTGAGGGTAGAGCGGCGGGTGAACGTCTCATCCACCTGAGGCAGGGGACGAGGAGCGCACAGGAGTTTGCGTTGGAATTCCGGACCCTGGCCGCCGGTGCGGGATGGAACGACAGGGCCCTGATTGATCACTACCGGTGCAGTCTGCGCGAGGACGTCCGGCTGGACAACCTGCTGGCTACCCGCGGACGTCCAGATCGGGGTCTGTCGGTTCCATCCCCCAGCACCACCGCTCCGACGCCCATGGAGCTGGGAGGTGCTGCACTTAGGGCGACCGGAGGAGGGGCCATTCCATGCACCATCTGTGGCCGCAGAGGTCACACTGCCGTTAGGTGCTGGGGAGGTTCCTCTGGGAGTCGAGGCAGCAGGCGGGGCACTCTCGTGTCACCCCAGGTGAGTCGGAACCAGGCTCAACCAGAGCCCCCTGTTGCTCACATGTTTTTGTTTATTCATTTTCCTGAGTTTTCCCCGCATTCCCAGCATAAGGTACTCGTAGTTTCAGGCGCAGCTGGGAATTTTATTGACATATCATTTGCCCATAGTTTAGGGATCCCCATTGTTCCTGTGGATATACCCTGCCCTGTGCACTTCCTAGATAGTCGACCATTAGGGTCAGGGCTAATTAGGGAGGCTACCGCTCCACTGGGCAAGGTTACGCAGGAGGGTCACAAGGAGAGAGTCAGTCTCTTCCTTATTGATTCTCCTTCATTTCCCGTGGTGCTGGGCCTACCCTGGTTGGCCTGTCATGACCCCACTATTTCGTGGCAACAGAGGGCTCTCTCGGGGTGGTCACGAAAGTGCTCAGGGAGGTGTTTAGTGGTTTCCGTCAGTGCTACTACGGTGGAAATTCCAGATCAGGTCTCCACCGTGCTCATCCCCTCTGAATATGCCGATTTGTCCCCATCGACGGGGGATTTGTCCCCCATCGACGGGGGGATTGTGCGATAAATATCCTGGTAGACGCAGCACTTCCCAGGAGTCACGTGTATCCCCTGTCGCAAGAGGAGACGGCTGCTATTGAAACATATGTCTCAGAATCTCTGGGGCAGGGGTACATTTGGCCCTCCACTTCACCTGCCTCCTCGAGTTTCTTTTTTGTGAAGAAGAAGGATGGAGGTCTGCACCCATATATTGACTGTCGAGGCATCAACCAAAACACTGTGAGGTACAGTTACCCGCTACCTCTCATCGCCAGTGTGATCGAGTCAATGCACGGGGCGCGCTTCTCAGGAAGCAGGAGCCCTTACAACCTGGTGTGTATCCGGGAGGGGCACGAGGGGAAGACGGCATTTAGTACCACCCCAGGGCACTATGAGTACCTCGTCATGCCGTATGGGTTGATGAATGCTCCATCAGTCTTCCAGGCCTTTGTAGACAAGATTTTCCGGGACCTGCATGGGCAGGGTGTAGTGGTGTATATCGACAACATTCTGATATACTCCGCGACGCGTGCCGAGCACGTGTCCCTGGTGCGCAGGGTTCTTGGTCACTGTTGGAGCATGACCTGTACGTAGTCGATGAATGCTGTTCATCGACTACAGCTCAGCATTTAACACCATAGTACCCTCCAAACTCGTCATCAAGCTCGAGACCCTGGGTCTCGACCCCACCCTGTGCCACTGGGTACTGGACTTCCTAACTGGCCGCCCCCAGGTGGTGAGGATAGGTAACAACATCTCCACCCCGCTGATCCTCAACACTGGGGCCCAACAAGGGTGCGTTCTGAGCCCTCTCCTATACTCCCTGTTCACCCACGACTGCGTGGCCACGCACGCCTCCAACTCAATCATCAAGTTTGCGGATGACACAAAAGTGGTAGGCTTGATTACTAACAACGACGAGACGGCCTACAGGGAGGAGGTGAGGGCCCTCGGAGTGTGGTGTCGGGAAAATAACCTCACACTCAACGTCAACAAAACTAAGGAGATGATTGTGGACTTCAGGAAACAGCAGAGGGAACACCCCCCTATCCACATCGATGTAACAGTAGTGGAGAGGGTAGTAAGTTTTAAGTTCCTCGGCGTACACATCACAGTCAAACTGAATTGGTCCACCCACACAGACAGCATCATGAAGAAGGCGTAGCAGCGCCTCTTCAACCTCAGGAGGCTGAAGAAATTCGGTTTGTCACTAAAAGCACTCACAAACTTCTACAGATGCGCAATTGAGAGCATCCTGTCGGGCTGTATCACCGTCTGGTACGGAAACTGCTCCGCCCACAACCGTAAGGCTCTCCAGAGGGTAGTGAGGTCTGCACAACGCATCACCGGGGGCAAACTACCTGCCCTCCAGGACACCTTCACAACCCGATGTCACAGGCAGGCCATAAAGATCATCAAGGACAACAACCACCCGTGCCACTGCCTGTTCACCCCGCTATCGTCCAGAAGGCGAGGTCAGTACAAGTGCAGCAAAGCAGGGACCGAGAGACACAAGCTGTTTTTCAATCTCAAGGCCATCAGACTGTTAAACAGCCACCACTAACATTGAGTGGCTGCTGCCAACACACTGACTCAACTCCAGCCACTTTAATAATGGGAATTGATGGGAATTTATGTAAAATATATCACTAGCCATTTTAAACAATGCTACTTAATATAATGTTTACATACCCTACATTATTTATCTCATATGTATACGTTAATACTGTACACTATATCATCTACTGCATCTTTATGTAATACATGTATCACTAGCCACTTTAAACTATGCCACTTTGTTTACATACTCATCTCATATGTATATACTGTACTCGATACCATCTACTGTATCCTGCCTATGCTGCTCTGTACCATCACTCATTCATATATCTTTATGTACATATTCTTTATCCCTTTACACTTATGTGTATAAGGTAGTAGTTTTGGAATTGTTAGCTAGGTTACTCGTTGGTTATTACTGCATTGTCGGAACTAGAAGCACAAGCATTTCGCTACACTCGCATTAACATCTGCTAACCATGTGTATGTGACAAAAAAAATTTGATTTGATTTATGGAGCATGACATGTGCGTCAAGGCTGAAAAGTGCCTATTCTTTAAACAGCCCGTCTCCTTTCTAGGGTACCGCATTTCCACTTCAGGGGTGGAGATGGAGAGTGACCGCATTTCAGCCGTGCGTAATTGGTCGACTCCCACCACGGTAAAGGAAGTGCAGTGGTTTTTAGGGTTTGCCAACTACTACCGGAGGTTTATCCGGGGTTTTGGTCAGGTAGTGGCTCCCATTACCTCACTGCTGAAGGGGGGACCGGTGCGTTTGCAGTGGTCGGCTGAGGCGGACAGGGCTTTTGGTCACCTGAGGGCTCTGTTTACCTCGGCTCCGGTGCTGGCTCATCCGGATCCCTCTTTGGCGTTCATAGTGGAGGTGGACGTGTCCGAGGCTGGGATAGGAGCCGTGCTCTCTCAGCGCTCGGGTACGCCACCAAAGCTCTGCCTCGTGCCTTCTTTTCGAAGAAGCTCAGCCCGGCGGAACGAAACTATGACATGGGGGACCGGGAGCTGATGGCTGTTGTCAAGGCTTTGAAGGCGTGGAGACATTGGCTTGAGTGGCTTAAACACACTTTTTTCATCTGGACGGACCACCGCAACCTGGAGTACATCTGGGCGGCGAGGAGACTGAACCCTCACCAGGCAAGGTGGGCCATGTTCTTTACCCGTTTTGTCTTCACCCTGTCCTACAGACCCGGTTCCCAGAATGCGAAGGCAGACGCACTGTCCCGGATGTATGACACAGAGGAGCGGTCCATGGATCACACTCCCA
This sequence comes from Oncorhynchus masou masou, assembly GCF_036934945.1. NCBI lineage: Eukaryota > Metazoa > Chordata > Actinopteri > Salmoniformes > Salmonidae > Oncorhynchus > Oncorhynchus masou. The sequence continues at coordinate 51,016,942 of NC_088238.1, forward strand.
TACTCCCGGCTTCTTGCCTGGTGGCACCGGTAGTGTGGGAGCTGGACGCGGACATCGAGTGTGCGTTATGTACAGAGCCAACTCCCCTCCAGTGTCCAGCTGGGTGTCTGTACGTTCCGTTTGCTGTCCGCAACCGTTTGATCTATTGGGCCTACACGTCATCATGGCATCAGTCGGACAGTGCGCTGTCTTAGAGGGAAGTACTGGTGGTCCACCTTGGCTAAGGACGTGAGGGTTTATGTTTCCTCCTGCTCGGTGTGCTCCCAGTGCAAGGCTCCTCGGCACCTGCCCAGAGGGAAGTTACAACCCTTACACATTCCACAACGGCCGTGGTAGCACCTGTCGGTGGACTTCCTGGCGGATCTTCCTCCCACACAGGGTAACACCATGATCCTGGTTGTTGTGGATCGGTTTTCTAAGTCCTGCCGTCTCCTACCTTTGCCCGGTCTCCCTATGGCCCCACAGACTGTGGAGGCCCTGTTCACACACGTCTTCCTGCACTATGGGGTGCCTGAGAACATAGTATCTGATCGAGGTCCCCAGTTCACGTCAAGGGTCTGGAGGGCGTTCATGGAACGTCTAGGGGTCTCGGCCAGCCTTACCTCAGGTTTTCACCCCGAGAGTAACGGGCAGGTGGAGAGAGTAAACCAGGATGTGGGTAGGTTTCTGCTGTCTTATTGCCAATACCGGCCGGGGGAGTGGGCTGCGTTCATACCCTGGGCAGAGATGGCCCAGAACTCGCTACGCCACTCCTCTACAAACCTCTCCCCCTTCCAGTGCGTACTGGGGTACCAGCCGGTTCTGCCGCCGTGGCATCAGAGCTAGATCGAGGCTCCTGCGGTGGAGGACTGGTTTAGGAACTCAGGGGAGACATGGGACGCCACTCTTGTGCACCTTCAGCGGGCCGTGAGGCATCAGAAAGCCAGCGCAGACCGCCACCCCAGTGAGGCCCCAGTGTTCGTACCGGGGGACTGGGTCTGGCTCTCGACCCTCCACCTGCCCTGCCTTGAAGCTGGGCCCGCAGTTTGTGGGGCCACTCAATGTCCTGAGGAGAGTGAACGAGGTTTGTAACAGTTTACAGCTTCCCCCAGATTACCGTATAAACTCCTCGTTCCATGTGTCTCTCCTCAGGTTGGTGGTGGCTGGTCCACTCCAGGAGTCTGAGGTGCAGAAGGTCCCTCCGCTCCCTCTGGACATCGAGGGGGCCCCGGAGTATGCAGTCCGATCCATACAGGACTCGTGGCGTCGGGCAAGAGGCGTTCAGTACCTCGTGGAGTGGGAGGGGTACGGTCCGGAGGAGAGCTGCTGGGTGCCGGTGGAGGACGTATTGGACCCTTCGATGCTGCGGGAGTTCCACCGTCTCCATCCGGATCGCCCTGCACCTCGCCCTCCGGGTCGTCCCAGAGGCCGGTGTCGGCGCACTGCTGGAGCTGCGTGTCAAGGGGTGGGTACTGTCACGACCTCCCCAGAGTCGGTCCCTCGCCTTGTTCGAGCGGCTCTCGGCGGACGACGACAACGGCCTTCTAGCCATTGCTGATTCACTTTTCATTTTCCATTTGTTTTGTGTTTTCTACACACCTGGTTTCAATTCCCCCATTACATGTTCATTATTTAACCCTCTGGTTTAGTCCCATGTTTGTTTTATTGTTCAGGCTGTTACTGACGGCTGGTATTTTGTCCTGGGTTTTGTTATTACGCCTGTTTATTTCGTGGTACCGGTATTTTTCCTGCACCATAGTATTTATACTATGTTATACTACTATACTATGTGTTTATACTGGTGTTATCTTGTATTAAATACCTTGTCCACGCATCTCAGCTCTCCTGCGCCTGACTCCTTTCAACAGTTACCCACAGCCTTGACATTTCTTCTATCACAGCTATTAAACTCTGTAACTGTTTTAAAGTCACCATTGGCCTCATGATGTAATTCCTAAACAGTTTCTTCCTCTCCGGCAACTGAGTTAGGAAGCACACCTGTGGCTTTGTAGTGACTGGGTGTATGGATACACTGCCCAATATATAATGAATAACTTCACAATGCTCAAAGGGTTATTCAATGTCTGCTTTTTTCTTCTTCTTACCCATCTACCATTAGGTGCTTTTCTTTGTGAGGCATTGGCAAACCTCCCAGGTCTTTGTGGTTGAATCTGTGTTTGAAATTCACTGCTTGACTGCTAATTGTATGTGTGGGGTACAGAGATGGAGTAGTCATTTAAAAATCACGTTAAACACTATTATTGCACATTTTTTACTCCTCAACTTATTTAGGCTTGCCATAACAAAGGGATTGAATACTTATTGACTCAAGACATTTCAGCTTTTCATTTTTTAAATTAATTTGTAAACCAAAAATTGAGAAACATAATTACACTTTGATATTATATGGGGTATTGTGTGACCCCCAAAAAATCTCTGTTTAATTAATTTCCAATTCAGGCTATAACACAGCAAAATGTGGAAAAAGTCAAATGGTATAAATACTTCCTTAAGGCACTGTATGTACATACAGTATAACTAGGAATAAAGTGACTAGGCAACAGGATGGATAATAAACAGTAGCAGCAGCGTATGTCAAAAAAAGTTTGCGCAAAAAGTGTCAATGCAGACAGTCCGGGCACCTATTTGGCTAACTATTTAACTAACTATTTTGCTGTCTTATGGCTGGGGGGTAGAAGCTGTTCAATGTCCTGTTGGTTCCAGATTTGGTGCATCGGTACCGCTTGCCATTCGTTAGCAGAGAGAACCGTCTATGACTAGGGTGGCTGGAGTCTTTGACAATTTTTAGGGCCTTCCTCTGACACCGCCTGGTATAGAGGTCCTGGATGGCAGAGAGCTCGGCCCCAGTGATGTACTGGGCTGTACGCACTACCCTCTGTAGCGCCTTGCGGTCGGATGCCAAGCAGTTGCCATAACAAGCGGTGATGCAGCCAATCAAGATCCTCCCAATGGTGCAACTGTAAAACTTTTTGGGGATCTGAGTGCCCATGCCAAATCTTTCAAAGCCTCCTGGGGGGGGGGAGGTGTTGCCATGCCCTCTTTATGACTGTGTTGGTGTGTGTGGACCATGATAGATCCTTAGTGATGTGGACACAGAGCAACTTGAAGCTCTCAACCTGCTCCACTACAGCCCCGTCAATGTGAATGAGGGCATTCAGCCCTCCGTTTCCTGTAGTCCACGATCAGCTCCTTTGTCTGGCTGATTTTTGATTATTTTTTTACTTGTTAAGTTAATGTCGATCTACTGAGACAAAAAGGACAATGTCGCTGTTTAATTCAATAAGAGAAAAGCTTTGAAATAGAAAGTTGAAAATAAATAGAAGGGAGGGCCAGAACAGTAGTCTAATGCTTGGGAAAGATTTGGTGAAAGAGGATGATAGCAGTGTTATGTGTGATGATTGTGAGGCACTATAGAAATTCGACAGTCGCAAGATGGGGACTTCAAAATGTCACATCAAGGGAACTGTACTGTTCAGATGGGTTAAATGGAATTCTAGCCTATCTATTTCTATTTGCGGGCTAGGGTTAGGTGTTTTCCTCACAGTTTCACTTTATCACATACTGTGTAGAAGGCCGGTTGCGGATGGGTTATTAGCAGTTGCGGGCTGGTGAACAAACAGCTGACCCACGCATCACAAGGCCCAACGCCCTATTAAGACACTTTATGATGGTGTTTCCTTTATTTTGGCAGTTACCTGTATACTGTATACTCAATATGTTTCCTGTTGACACAGAAGTAAAGGTGCATTCTAAACTTTTGGAAAAATCCTCAAAACATATTACAGTACTTTGAAAAGCCAATACAGAAAGTTAACCTTTTATAATATGTTTCTCCTGTGGCTATGCTATTGCATGCATGAGTACAGTAGATAAAGATGGATTTGTTCCATGGAATATCAGGCGTTTGGCAAAACAGAATCTTTGCACAAATTGAGAGAATCCTCCTCTACCATCTGATGCATTTTTATTTCCGCTCTTCTTTCTGGTACAGAGAGCAGATTACCCGAGTCAGATGATAGGGGAAAATATTACGCTGTTTATCGTTGTGTTTGTCTCTCGCTGTTTATCCAAGCAAAAGTTATTATCCTGTGTGCATACACCGGATGAATAATGTGTCTGTCTGAAATGTCCTCTGTTCTGAAAATAAGTTTTGCACAGGAAGCTAAGGCAAATTACAGGATAGAGCCCATGTGATACCATGGTAATTACCGGCAGTTTTTTATTCCAGCTCAGACATTAGGCTGGGCTTTCACCCATCATTATAATAGCAGGGCTGCTGGCGAAATGTGTGTCTCATGCTCCTTTAGTCTAGCAGTGAAACGGTGAGATTAAGGTGCAGATGAAAGGGGAGGAGTTGAGTTTGATGGAGGCTTTTGAGGTAAAGTAGGTGACACTTATTTTTTCACTACCTCAGCTCAACTGGTGTCTGTGAAATCGTCAACATTGTGCAGAACTGAGACTAATGGGCCGTGTGTGTGTGTGTAGCCAGTCCGTTATTTTTGTACAATCTGTTGGCCAATCACAGTTATGTTGTCGGGCAGGAAGGGAGTTGCGTGTCAGGACCCCTGTTTATTTAAGGACACGCCATATGGCCTGAAGGTCATGGCAGGAAGAACATCTGTCATCATCTTGGTTGGTTTACATCATCTTGGTTTAATTGCCCAGTGAGATAGTTCCCTATCACTCGCAAATCTCTCCAAAACTACAAGCTTGTACAGTGTATAGGGATATGCCTATTTTGTATGGAAATGTTTTCCAGACAAAGGGATGATCACCATTGACAAGTTTACTTTACTAATCCCTAATGCTTACATCATGTTAAAGGTGTTATGTCATGTTTATGATGGTGTTATGTAGGCTCATGACCCATAGCTAAGTATGACAGAAACCATGATAGGATCAGTGGTCCATGTAGTAGTGTGATGTTTTGGCACAGTCATTATCCCTTTCCTGCAGTCAAATGACCTTGTGGCCTCATGGGTAGAATGTTATTAATAGTTTTCATAATTAATCAACATTTCTTTTTTCTTTTTTCGAAAAGTTTTGTTATATTTCAGTCTTCTGTGATGTATATGAAGTATCAAAATGGAATTCATTTCAACTCTATATCTGCATGGTACAGGTGTCTTATTTTTTTAAAGCCCATAACCATGTGTGTGAGATGTGTACTTTTGTTTCAAAGTAGATTTGTTTAAGACTACTAAGAAATACTCAGTGTGACCTTGATTTAGCCCACTGCAGTAAAAGGTTAATGTTCTCTCTTCTCCCCATGACAGGGTTCCAAGTTCTGGGGCATTGGCGCCGGACGCTCCTCTGGCCGTCGCTCCATTGGACACTCCAAGAGGCTCAGCCTGGCACGATCACTGGACGACCTGGAGGTAGGCCCTATGTCCAGTGCAGTATTTATAACTGTTGTCATATCATTTAAAACCTAGCACCATCCTACTCGGTTTGCCTGGTATTAACCCCATTTGTGTTTCTGGAATTTGAGTTTTTTTGAATTAGAGTAAAATATCTGGTGTTCAATCAACTTAATTCAATAAAACTCTGCTCTGGCTTATTGTAACATTGTAAAATGGCCCTGTAACGTTGTGTACCCTTCTTTATTGGGAACTGCATTTTGCATTCCTCCGCTTATATGCGGAGGAGTTGGTCAGCTTGACTAATTTGGACATTCAGCCGAACCTCCCTCCCCCGTTCTGCTCCAGTTTCCATTCTTTTTGAACCTTTCATTTCTGTTTGCCTTCAACTCTCATATTTGGTGCCACACTTGCGGCGAGGGTGGCTCACAAAGTGGTCTTTGTGTGGGCTCGAGGCATGGGCCTGTTGGTTTGGCCTTGTTAACGAGCAGCCTGAGGCATGGGCCCTGTTGGTATGGCCTTGCTAACGAGCAGTGCTGCTAAATGACGTTCCCACATTTCTCCCCTATTAGCATTGCTCAGGGATTCTACAGCCCCTCGCTATCACACACACACACACACACACACACACACACACACACACACACACACACACACCCTAAACAGTAGTGTCAAAAACTTGAGGCATCTGGTTCTGTTTAAGTTCAATAGGGTTTTCAACAAGTCTCTTTGGAACATAAACCTGTATCTTATATAACATGGCGCCGACAGAGATGGTCGCTTCGCGTTCTTAGGAACCTATGCAGTATATTTTTTTAATGTATTATTTCTTACATTGTTACCCCAGGAATCTTAAGTCACGCTTCCAAATAAACTAAACACCTTCTTTGTCCGCTTTGAGGATAATACAGTGCCACCGTCACGGCTCGCTAACAAAGACTGCTTCTCCCCTCTCTCATTCTCTGTGGCTGACGTAGTAAAACATTTAAACTTGTTAACCCTTGCTAGGCTGCTGGCCCAGATGGCATCCCTAGCTGTGTCCCCAGAGCATGCGCAGACCAGCTGGCTGGTGTGTTTACAGACATATTCAATCGCTCCCTATGCCAGTCTGTTGTCCCCACATGCTTCAAGATGGCCACCATTGTTCTTGTACCCAAGAAGGAAAAGATAACTGAACTAAATGACTACCGCCCCGTAGTACTCACTTATGTCATCATGAGGTGCTTTAAGAAGCTAGTCAAGGATCATATCACCGGCCACCCTAGACCCACTTCAGTTTGCATACCGCCCCAACAGGTCCACAGATGACGCAATCGCCATCACACTGTACACTGCCTTATCCCATCTGGACAAAAATAATACCTATGGAAGAATGCTGTTCATTTACTACAGCTCAGCATTTAACACCATAGTACCCTCCAAGCTCACCATCAAGTTGGAGGCCCTGGGTCTCAACCCCGTCCTGTGCAACTGGGTCCTGGACTTTCTGACACGCCGCCCCCAGGTATTGAAGGTAGGAAACAACATCTCTACTTCGTTGACCCTCAACACTGGGGCCCCACAAGGGTGTGTGCTCAGCCCTCTCCTGTACTCCCTGTTTACCCATGACTGCGTGGCCATGCACGCCTCCAACTCAATCATTAATGTTTGCAGACGACACAACAGTAGTGGGCCTGATCACCAACAATGACAAGATAGCCTACAGGCAGGAGGTGAGGGCACTCGGAGTGTGGTGTCAGGAAAACAACCTTTCATCAACGTCAACAAAACAAAGGAGATGATCATGGACTTCAGGAAACAGCAGAGGGAGCACCCCCCTAACCACATCGAAGGGACAGCAGTGGAGAAGGTGGAAAGTTTAAAGTTCCTGGGCGTACACATCACAGACAAACTGAAAGGGTCCACCCACACAGACAGTGTGATGAAGAAAGCGCAACAGCCTTCTTCAGGCTGCTGATAAACTTTTACAGATGCACAATCGAGGGCATCCTGTCGTGCTGTATCACTGCCTGGTGCGGCAACTGCACCTCCCTTAACCGCAAGGCTCTCCAGAGGGTGGTGCGGTCTGCACAAATCAAATCAAATTTATTTATATAGCCCTTCGTACATCAGCTGATATCTCAAAGTGCTGTACAGAAACCCATCCTAAAACCCCAAACAGCAAGCAATGCATGTGTAGAAGCATGGTGGCTAGGAAAAACTCCCTAGAAAGGCCAAAACCTAGGAAGAAACCGAGAGAGGAAACAGGCTATGAGGGGTGGCCAGTCCTCTTCTGGCTGTGCCGGGTGGAGATTATAACAGAACATGGCCAAGATGTTCAAATGTTCATAAATGACCAGCATGGTCAAATAATAATAATCACATGCAGAACAGTTGAAACTGGAGCAGCAGCACAGCCAGGTGGACTGGGGACAGCAAGGAGTCATCATGCCAGGTAGTCCTGAGGCATGGTCCTAGGGCTCAGGTCCTCTGAGAGAGAGAAAGAAAGAGAGAGAGAGAGAATTAGAGAGAGCATACTTAATGCTCTGGACACCAGATAAGACAGGAGAAGTACTCCAGATATAAGAAACTGACCCTAGCCCCCCGACACATACACTACTGCAGCATAAATACTGGAGGCTGAGACAGGAGGGGTCAGGAGACACTGTGGCCCCATCCGATGATACCCCCGGACAGGGCCAAACACAAAGCATCACCGTGGGCAAACTACCTGCCCTCCATTACACCTCCATGACACCTACAGCACCCGATGTCACAGGGAGGCCAAAAAGATCATCATGGACAACAACAACCCGAGAGAGACACTGCCTGTTCACACCACTATAATCCAGAAGGCGAGGTCAGTACAGGTGCATCAAAGCTGGGACTGAGAGATTGAAAAACAGCTTCTAGCTCAAGGCCGTTAGACTGCTAAACAGCAGTCACTAACTCAGAGATGCTGCTGCCTACATTAAGACCCAATCACTGGACACTTTAATAAATGGATCACTAGTCACTTTAAACAATGCCACTTTAAAAATTATTACATATCTTACATTACTCATATCACATGTATATAATGTATTTTATACCATCCACTGCACCTTGCCTATGCTGCTCGGCCATCGCTCATCCATATACTTATATGTACATATTCTCATTCACCCATTTAGATTTGTGTGTATTAGGTAGTTGTTGGGGAATTGTTTGATTACTTGTTAGATATTACTGCACTATCGGAACTCAAAGCACAAGCATTTCGCTACACTCGCATTAACATCTGCTAACCATGTGTATGTTACCAATAACATTTGATTTGAGTTGTACAGAACAGCTTCACACAATGTAAAGTACATTTGTTATGTCTGACCTAATTGGTTTTGACATTTGGTTTTGCTCACTTTTGCGTTTGTCATCGAAGGAGTGGGCGGAAGACTCAACTTCAGATCCTTCTGTCAGCACAGCGGCTGAATCACTCTTACCTCAACATGGCTGTTCATTAGTACTACACAGCAATAGGATGTTATGACTTAACGGTTTCTTCTCTTTTTGTCTGAGGGATTTCTTAGTCACTGGTACTGCAGAGGAGTGAAGATAAGATAATGGTATTGTCAGTCAGTGTGTGAACCCTGAACCGGGAACTCTATATATATAGATTTGCTCCACTTCACCATTTTCGAACGCTAGAGCGATGTCATTGGTTGAGGCCATCTCAAATTCTTCCAAGTACACTAGGGCCTTGCAGCCTCTTCAGGGTCAAGTACACTAGGGCCTTGATTAAATTAAATTATTAAATTAAATTTCTAGATACAAACATATTGCAATACTAGGAAAACTTTGTCATCAAAAGCATTTCAGTTGACATGTAGGACTATTATAGAGAGAAAAATGAACATTGGACTAAGGTCAGCTTGTATTGAATTAAATAATAACTCATTTTGATGTCTCTTTTATAATTGGGCTCTCAGGGTAGTAGCTCATCCTACTGTTTGATCCTCTCTATGACGCAAACTGTAATTCTCTCAGAAATAGTTTTGGCTAGCAAAACAAACGGCTATATTTGGGTTGCCACAGACTGAATGGGAATCCCCGTTCAAATTGGGAACAGCAAGTAAGAGTAGTAGGATTTCCTCAAGTGTTTCCTGGAACATTAAGACTTGGGTGTATTCCACCAGATAAATAGTATTTTGGTCAGTGAGTGGCTGCAGAGGGAATTTTAACATAGTCCGGTAAGGGAATCCCACCTTTAAAGTATAGCATTTTCCTCAAGCTGTACTTTTCCAAGTTATGAAATGGTGGAGTTCCTAATTTTAAAGGCCCAGTGAAGTCAAAAACATGATTTGTCATGTGTTTTATATATATTTCCACACTATGAGGTTAGAATAATACTGTGAAATTGTGAAAATTATGATAATACCGTTTTAGTGTAAGAGCTGTTTGAAATAACTGGCTGAAATGTTTTGGTGGGATGAAGTTTTGGCCTGCCTTGTGACATTAGTTAACCAAGCAAGAGTTCCAAACCATTTTGCTAGTTTTCAGTTTTCCCCTCCCCACACAGACCATTCCCAGACAGTCCTAGCAAAATTCTTGCTTGAGAAATTGCTATTTTCTAAGAAGCTATTTTTGTTTATTTTTGACCATTTAAATTAAAAATAATCAAATAATCACACAAGGTAATAATTGTTTCCCAGATTTGATTTGATATTAAGATTAAAACAGCTGCATTGGACCTTTTAAGGGTTTCTTATGAATTGCTGGTCCTCTGGGAGTTTTTTGTTGCTGCAAAACAGTTGTTGTGTAAGCACGTCTGTGGTCTGATAAGAACTTAACAGTGGCGTATTTGCACATTTTTCATTGTGCAGTCATCATTTCAGCCACACTGAAACCATGACAAAGTGAGTGCAATTTACCCATGCTGCTTTAAGTCATGGTATACATTCCAGGTAATTACTATGTTTGAGGTTTTCTTCTAATGGTGGCCAAAGGCAATTAGATCCTCATCTATGGCTGTCGCCCACCCCTGGTTTCCATTTCAAGGGCTCATCACCCCAAGGGCTCAGCGTTACCATCCTTGCTAAACCAGACACCATTGTTTCACCGGAGAACGGCATTCAGTCAAGTTTAACTACGCTATAACAGCTTCACATGATCATCAGTCAAAGATCAATGAGCCACGCCGCAAGGCTCAGTACGGGAAGGAAACATGAATATGTATGCACTCACTACTGTAAGTCTGCTAAATTTGTCAATGTAGAGCAACAGAAACACATCATCTGCTCTTTCTTGATAAGGAAAGTGAAAGCCTCCATTTGGCAGGCATCCTGTAAAGACAATATATGGAATGACAAACTGGTGCATGTTGTGCAAGCTACATCAAAGGAGTTTTACACCCACAATTCCCTATGTTCCTCACGATATAAATAACAAGTGTCATCGTATCTCAGCCTCTCCAGATTACTAGCGTGCATCACGTTGGAGTATCCCATTATACAGGGATTGGAAGGTGTTTTGTTTTGAGAGCTTTTCCTACCCTCCTGATTCCTCAGCCCTGTCCTTGACTCCCTAGAATGTTATTGAGCCCATTTTTCACGCTGTGGGAATCCAAAATGTGATAAGCTGCCACCGGTCACATCTCTACATGAGCGGACAACGTGGGCCCCTGGGAGACCCTGCCAGCAGCGCTGTGGTGAGACCCCTGCTTGTGGATAACCTCTCACCGTTTGACGCTACGGAAGCTGCAAGCACATGTGGCGGCTCTGTTGCTTTTTCCGTGGTTAGCCGTGTGCGTCAGAGCCGCAGCAACAGGGGTCAGGAATCAGTAAACACTGTTATATTTGACCTCACAGAGCCTCTGACATGTAGCTACGCCAGACTGTCCTGTCAGCTAGCCGAATCTGCTGTTTTCTGTCTGTTTCGCTTGTCCTGGTTGCCATTTGGACTCAGCAGAGGAGCTGTGATGATCAGCGGTTGATGTATTTTGTGTGTGTGTGTGGAGATTACGCGATAGGAGCGTCTCGCTGCATGCTGGGGCTTTGTTGTCTGTGAACTTTGTATCGCTTCTATTCATTTTTCAGCACACTTGTCAAAGCCCCGCCGGCCCCCTTCCTCCTCGCACGCCAATTCCTTCCTCATCTCAGGCTTTAATTTCTGACTTAAATCAGATGCTTTGCACACTGAATGATAAGTGTGCGTCTGTGTGTTTCTGTGGTCTATGTGTACAAATGCATTATAAATAGTGTGAAGGAATGCTTGTGAGTGTATGCTATTTTGTGTACCTATGTGTGTGCCAAGAGTTGATGGCCCTCCCTTATCTGTGAGTCTAAGCTTTTGCGTTCCCTCACACATCATAGGCTGGATAACAAAGCTTGGTTTGACTGCCTGAGGCTAAGAGATCCACTTTGTGGGCGTAGCAAGAACTGTGAGGAGGAATGAAGACAGAGGGAGAGAAAAATAAATGGAAAGGGAAGGATGATAGAGTGGGTAGAGGAAAGTGAGAGAGGGAGGGAGGTAGGTAGGGAGTGAGAGAGGGAGGGAGAGAGGAAGCAAGGCACAGTAGCAGCAGGGGGAGTGTGTTTGAACTCTCAGTAGCTGTCAGGATCTTGGACTGACGCTCTCCGCCTGAGTTTAGCGCTCCCTGGCTGCAAACACACACACACCGCGGAGAGGGCTGACGAATGGACTTGTTTCCACACACCAGGCGTGTGGAGCTGCAGCAGCACTGAAGACAAGCCAAACACAAGCTGCACACAGCGCCATACATGGAGCAAACTTTAACTCTCAACTCTGTAAGTATTCTCATCAAACTCATTGAGCATCTCTCTCTCTCTTTCTTCTTGCTTTCATAGTTCATGCTTATCTCTGTGCTGTGGTGTCTTCCTGTATCTCCCTGACAGTTTTCTTGCCTTCTTTGGGCTCTTTGTAACTCATATTTGACTGTTTAAGTGCCTCACAGTGGTTAGCTTGTGTGTTCCTTCAGAGGAATGTTTTGGTCAGCTCCAGCCTCTAACAGAGCTTGCATGTGTGTGTGGCTATGTGACACACTGTGCAGTTCTATACAGAGATACTGTCCTGCTTCCTGAATACTGGGACCGAGGACACAAACTGAATTTAAATCAGGCATACTAAAAGGGTTTTGTGAAGTGATGAGTGATTTTTCTCATCGTCGACTCTCATCAAGTGTTCTTTATGAACTGTTGACTGAACGGCGCTGTGTTTGGAGTCCCTTGACTAGTGACCCATTTCAAATGAATTAGTGTTGTTTGGAGGAGTGCAGCACAGTTTTGGTGTAAAGGACCCAACCTTAAGGACCCAACCGGCATGGAGAAAAATGTTATTTTTAGGGTTGCCCATAGCAGCTTAAGTTGAGGTTGAACTTGATGTGGTTGCATGTGGTTTTGCTCTGCCCCTCTCTGTTTACTGTGCACTGATTCAACCCCTGCTGTTAAACAGTCAGTTATGTTTTTGTCTTAAAGGAACTAGTGGTGGCACATCTGTTTTTGGTGTATGTTCTGTCTCTGGTCTATTTTTGTCTAATCTAAATGTTTGGGATCAGCCAGAGCCGTATATAGCGATACACCGTATGTACCGGTATACCTCTGGATTCTGCTTGGGACATTATGATGCTGCTGCTGTGACTTGAAAGGCGGTGCAGAAATGGTGTGTTCTTGGGAGGATTAGCAGTCGAGGGAAGATCACGACACGCTTTTATCTCGCAGACGTCACAGGATGAGAGCGTCGACGTGTGGGTGGACAGTTGCTCTCACGAAATGTGTCCTCGGGCACAGCATTATGGGATGTAAAGAGCAAGTGGCCTGACATTTCCTAAATGCCTCTTCACAGCGGTGCACTTTTTTTCCTCCCGCAGAGCTTTCATTGCGTTAAATAAGCTGCCTCTCTGCCCACAGACTGGAAAAATGGCTAGCTGCATTGGACTCCAGATTCAGTTAGCTGCAGAACTCAGAGGATGGAAACTCTGTGACCAAACAGACAGATGCGACAGCGGTTGCTGACCACCTCGAGACCACAGAAGAAAAGCAGTGTCTGACCAACTGAGGTCAGAAATACAGTACTGTGTACTCCCACACTGACCATGTGGTTGGTTGGTTATTGTGCATAGTACACCCAGCTCAAAACGTAATGATGTCATCACAGTGACACCAAAACCATGACATCATTCTGTCAACATTTAGCCAACTGCCTGGTGGGAAAGGAGATGTATTAAATTAGTTGGCAACAGTCAGTGCTGTTTTGTCCCATTTACCTGGTTGTGTTGAATAGCCTCCTCCTATCCGAGATATAGGCAGGCTCTGGGAATAAAGCAGTATGATTCAAGGCCATCTACCCACCCACACTATTTACATTCCTATTTATTTTGATTTCTTTCTACTTTTCATCCATTTCTTCATACTGCATTGTTTGCAGTACATCTCCTGCCAAGGGTGTGGAAGTAACTCAATGAAGGAAAACCATGGAACTAGGACACCGTTTCTCATGAAAGGAAACGGTTTGAACATGTCGGAGAGAGAAACTAGTACACACTTGTTTTAAGAAAAAAGTTTTTATTTGTCTTTAACCTCAAAGCTGTGTCTGCTTCGTACGGGCGTGTATCGTACTGGAGTAAGAGGTGGTGTCGTGTTAGAACTAGCGTGCTAAGAGAATGCGGTTCTTCAATAATGCAGGGAATGAACGCGTTTGTTGGTATCTTTGGCCATATGTTGGCAGAGAAAGTTGAGAAACAATGCCAAGGTCCTGTCTCCTTAGCACCATGGATAGAATAAACACAGATCTTTGTGAGACAAGTTCCCCCCCCCCCCTGACGCTATTGTGAGAGCTTTGCTAGGGCTTTGCTGTGCTTTTCTCGCTCGTGAGATATTTCAATAACTTATCGATATCTTGCCGCAGTGGGAATCAAATTTACAACCCTGCTGTTGCAAGCACTCTACCAACGGAGTCGCACAGGACTAATGCAGAATTCTATTGTGTGACCTAGTTGCTTTCTGTTGAGCAAAACTGTAACTCCAGTGGTTTGTACTATAAAGTACAGCACATGGTATGTGGTCATGGTATTTCCAGAGGCGCTTGAGGTGTATGTTGCCCCTAAAATGACAAATCTAGGTTAAGTTTACCCTCCCCCGTTCCCTGTAGGAGGTTATTAAAGGAAAATTGATCTGAGACCTGCCTGATATCATCACTGATGTAACATTCTAATCCCCCCAAAGGCGCAGCACACATGGGTGGGTGGATAAAAGTAGCATATAGATATAAATACTAGGATTACTTAACATAAGTATTTTAGATTTATTTCATTGCATTTATTTCATTGCGGGCAACAACTCTCTAGTAGGAAGATGTGGGTGCTTCAAAGGATGGATAGATTGGCCTTTGGAAGCTAAATTGGATTAGATGACACCAGTGTGTTATAATATTTCAAGTTTATTTTTATACAGCGGAACATATAACTCTCCCTACTCTCAGCCACTCAGTCTCTGTAACAGTTTGTACATAAACACAGCAATCCACACTGTCTCTGTCTGTTTCCCTCCAGAAACGTCTATTTTTGCCCCTCTGAGAGCTGCCCCGAACTTGTCCCCATGCCAAATACCCATGAGGACTAACTAGACGACGACATCTGTTTGCCTTTCCCCTATGGGGACTGACTTAACCAAAACCCCCATCCCCGTTTTCTCTCCCAGACTCCCCCAGCCAGTTAAGTTTCCCAGTATGACAGTGGTGGTCGGTGCCTTTTTAAGATGAGGTAGGACGATTATTTTTTTATGAGCATGGCCTTATTTTTATTACAGGATATTGGACTGTTCATATTCATATTCTTTTCACCCAGCTCAAAGTAACATCGATAGGTTTAGGCTACTTAACATTATACTCAAATTTTCCCTATACCCATCATGAGGTTGGTACAACCTAGCCTATCAATTAAAGGTTACAATGTACACTCCAGTTCAAAAGTTTGGGGTCACTTAGAAATGTCCTTGTTTTTGAAAGAAAAGCTACATTTTTGTCCATTAAAATAACATGTGTTTGATCAGAAATACAGTGTAGACATTTTAATGTTGTAAATAACTATTGTAGCTGGAAAATACAGATTTTTATGGAATATCTACAGTTGAAATCAGAAGGTTATATACACTTAGGTTGGAGTCATTAAAACTCGTTTTTCAACCACTCCCCACATTTCTTGTTAACAAACTATAGTTTTGGCAAGGCGGTTAGGACATCTACTTTGTGGATGACATAAGTAATTTTTCCAACAATTGTTTACAAACAGATTATTTCACTTATAATTCACTGTATCACAATTCCAGTGGGTGAGAAGTTTATATACATTAAGCTGGAAAATTCCAGAAAATGACGTCATGGCTTTAGAAGCTTCTGATAGGCTAATTGACATCATTTGAGTCAATTGGAGGTGTACCTGTGGACGTATTTCAAGGCCTACCTTCGAACTCAGTGCCTCTTTGCTTGACATCATGGGAAAATCAAAAGAAATCAGCCAATACCTCAGAAATTGTAGACCTCCACAAGTCAGGTTCATCCTTGGGAGCAATTTCCAAACACCTGAAGGTACCACGTTCATCTGTACAAACAATAGTACGCAAGTATAAACACCATGGGACCATGCAGCCGTAACACTGCTCAGGAAGGAGACACATTCTGTCTCCTAGAGATGAATGTGCTTTGGTGCGAAAAGTGCAAATCAATCCCAGAACAACAGCAAAGGACCTTGTGAAGATGCTGGAGGAAACAGTACAAAAGTATCTATATCCACAGTAAAACTAGTCCTATATCGACATAACCTGAAAGGTCGCTCAGTAAGGAAGAAGCCACTGCCTTAAAACCGCCATAAAAAAAGCCAGACTACGGTTTTCAACTGCACATGGGGACAAAGATCGTACTTTTTAGAGAAATGTCCTCTGGTCTGATGAAACAAAAATAGAACTGTTTGGCCATAATGACCATCGTTATGTTTGGAGGGAAAAGGGGGATGCTTGCAAGCCAAAGAACACCATCCCAACCGTGAAGCACGGGGTGGCAGCATCGTGTTGTGGGGGTGCTTTGCTGCAGGAGGGACTGGTGCACTTCACAAAATAGATGGCATCATGAGGCTGGAAAATTATATGCATATATTGAAACAACATCTCAAGACATCAGTCAGGAAGTTAAAGCTTGGTCGCAAATTGGTCTTCCAAATGGACAATGACCCCAAGCACACTTCCAAAGTTGTGGCAAAATGGCTTAAGGACAACAAAGTCAAGGTATTGGAGTGTTCATCACAAAGCCCTGACCTCAATCCTATAGAATATTTGTGGGCAGAACTGAAAAAGCATGTGCAAGCAAGGAGGCCTACAAACCAGCTCTGTTACACCAGCTCTGTCAGGAGGAATGGGCCACAATTCACCCAACTTATTGTGGGAAGCTTGTGGAAGGCTACCCAAAACGTTTGACACAAGTTAAACAATTTAAAGGCAATGCTACCAAATACTAATTGAGTGTATGTAAACTTCTGACCCACTGGGAATGTGATAAAAGAAATAAAAGCTGAAATAAGTCATTCCCTATACTATTATTCTGACATTTCACATTCTTAAAATAAAGTGGTGATCTTAAGTTGGATGGGGAGCGTTGCTGCACAGCTATTTTCAAGTCTCCAGAGAGATTTGATCGGGTTCAAGTCTGGGCTCTGGCTGGGCCACTCAAGAACATTCAGAGACTTGTCCCGTTGAGAGTCACTCCTGCGTTGTCTTGGTTGTGTGCTTTGGGTCGTTGTCCTGTTGGCAGGTGAACCTTTGCTCAGAACAACCTGAGGTCCTGAGCACTCTGGATCCGGTTTTCATCAAGGATTCTTCTGTACTCTGCTCCATTCATATTTTCCTCAATCGTGACTAGTCTCCCAGTCCCTGCCTTGAGAGACAAAAAAACATCCCACAGCATGATACTGCCACCACCATACTTCACCGTAGAGAGGGGGCCAGGTTTCCTCCAGATACACAAGCTTCAGTCAGTTGCAAGCAGTCAGCAAGCAGTTTAGCTGTTACACACACAGTAAATTTATAAAACCAAAAGCTTCTTGAATTGGAAGAGTTCACTGCTAACAAGCAGCAAAAGAAGTTGATTTAAAAAAGCTTATTAAAAAGATGTGTGTATATGTATATATATATATATATATATATATATATATATATATAATATCACATAAGTATTCAGAACCTTTAGTAAATTACATTTAACCAGGCAAGTCAGCCTGGTTATTCTTATTTACTGACGGCCTATCCCAGGTGACGCTTGGCATTCAGGCCAAAGAGTTCAATCTTGGTTTCATCAGACCAGAGAATCATGTTTCTCATGGTCTGAGAGTCTTTACCAGGCAAGGGTGCCTTTTGGCAAATTTCAAACCAGGGACGGGCTGTCATGTGCCTTTTACTGTGGTGTGGCTTCCGTCTGGCTACTCAACCGTCAAAGCCTAATTGGTGAAGTGCTGCAGAGATGGTTGTCCTTCTGGAAGGTTCTCCCATCTCCACAGAGGAACTCTAGAGCTCTGTCAGAGTAACCATCAAGTTCTTGGTCACCTCCCTGACCAAGGCCCTTCTCCACCGATTGCTCAGTCTGGCCCTGGCGGCCAGCTCTAGGTAGAGTCTTGGTGGTTCTCAACTTCTTCCATTTAAGGATGATGGAGGCCATTGTGTTCTTGGGGACAGTCAATGCTGCAGAAATGTTTTGGTACCCTTCCCCAGATCTGTGCCTCGACACAATCCTGTCTCGGAGCTCTACGGACAATTCCTTCAACTTCATTGCTTGGTTTTTGCTCTGAATTGTTGTGCAACTGTGGGACCTTATATAGACAGGTGTGTGCCTTTCCAAATCATGTCCAATCAATTGAATTTACCACACGTGGACTCCAATCAAGTTGTCGAAACATCTCAAGGATGATCAATGGAAACAGGGTGCACCTGAGCTCAATTTCGAGTCTCATAGCAAAGGGTCTGAATACTTATGTAAATAAGGAAAATTTTTTTTTTTCTTCACATTTGCAAAAATGTAAAAAAAATACTTTGCTTTGTCATTATGGGGTGTTGTGTGTAGATTGCTGAGGATTTTTATTTATTTAATCAATTTTAGAATAAGGCTGTAATGTAACAAAATGTGGAAAAAGTCAAGGGGTCTGGTGTACTTTCCGAATGCACTGTCAGTGAAAGTGAGAGAACAAAAATGGCTAAATACAGCAATCTCTCTCTCTCTCTCTTTCTTGCTCCTGCTTCATTTTTTTATAAATTAATTTGTTCAAAACTGTTCAACTATTGTCTTTCTCTCTCTTTGAGTCAACTACTCACCACATTTTATGCACTGCAGTACTAGCTAGCTGTAGCTTATGCTCTCAGTACTAGATAAATTCTCGGTGGACAACGTGTCAGTTCATGCTGCAAGAGCTCTGATTGGTTGGAGGACGTCCTCCGGACGTTGTTATAATTACTGTGTAAGTCTATGGAAGGGGGTGAGCCTCCTAGTTTTTGTATTGAAGTCAATGTACTCAGAGGAGGACGGAAACTAGCTGTCCCATGGCTACACTATGGTACTACCCTACAGAGTGCTGTTGAGGCTACTGTAGAACTTCATAGCAAAACAGTGTGTTTTAATCAATTATTTGGTGACGTGTTTGTATTTCGTATAGTGTAGCCACTGCAGTATGACCAGAAGAAGGCACTGGATCACAAGGTCACGGAATTGAACTTTACACTCAGCAGAAAGTCAGGGAATGGGATTATTTCAATGTCACGGCCCAGTCCATCTCCCTTAGTCTAGTTACACACTGAAAAACTCCAAGCTTACAAATCACAAGGCCCTCTCATCACCATAGGCTAAAACAAAACCACCGGTGGTGGCCGCTGATTGGCTAAGTACTCGGTGCAAGGCAGCATGACAGAAATATGATGCCAAGTTTTCGAACTACCATTAGTTTCTTTGAGAAGATACAGTATATAAAGTGATCTGTGCATTTGAACACAGTGTAAATACACCAATTTCAGTTTTGCACATCAAAACCGAATGACCACTGCTGCACATGATGCCTCAGTTTTGACCAGATTAGATTTAAAATGAGCAGCCAGCTCACAAACGAATGAGTACACCAGGGAGAACGCAACAAGCATGCAGATGCAAATAGTGAAAACATATTATCTAACTGGGGATAGCTAGCTAACATAATGTCACAAAGCATGATGTGCTAGCCAGTTAAAGTTAATTCTGAAATAACTTCACATTTACGAGTTAGTCAGAACTGAGTTTAGAAAGACTTGATATTGGCATGGGGACTATCTAGCAAGCTACCAGCTACCTATAGATAGCTGCTTATCAAAGGTAGATAACTGGTTAATTCGACCCCCCCCAAAAAATGTACCAAACTATTTCTCGTGTCTGAAAATTACTGTTGCTGACTAATTCATTTGATCATGCTTTGTGATACACCCGGTTTTATGCTGTTTTAGTCCACACATGTTGCTCTTTCACCTATAGTAGAACCTGGCGAACAACATGGGGGGAAGCAGTAAGCCACGTGCGGAAGTAAGGCATCTGGCGCGAGAGACGTATTGGGAGGGAGTTCTGACTGAACGCACATTTGAGCGCCCCCAGGATGTCCATTTACTTTGTGATGTTATAATTTATGCTAGCAGTTCCCCATCATAAGCCAATAGCTGGCAAAACAATCCAAACAATGTTCGCAAAGCCTATGCACCCATGGAGGCGGAGATGCTGCTGCTGTTTGTTTTGAACAATATTTTTTGTTAAATATATTATTAAATATATATATATATATATATATATAAATATATTATTAATATATATATATATATATATATATATATATATATTTATTTATTTATTTATTTTGTTGAGAAAACATAAATCTTTTTTTTTTTCGATGAATGACAAATGGGGCGTTGCCCTTAATGCCATAATAAGATCACCCTTGATTTTTTAAACACTGCATGAAACCCTTCAAGCTTTCTCTCTCTGTAGTGGGGGTATTTTTGGGAGACTAAGGGGGAAGAATCTAGGGCTAATTACAAGTGCAAGGTTTCAGTTTGGAAAGCCCATTTCTTGTGTAGCTGTGGGAGAGAAAGCAGGGCGAGGGCTTGTTGGGGTCTAATGTGGCCAACTCTGCACGCCTTCAAGGCTCTCCTCCATCATAGTCATCAAGGCTGTGATGTCTGAATATTTTTCTTGAGTGGACCAGTTCAATCTTCTTCAATGTTCCTCAACTGATTTACTGCAAAGATGTTTTCAGCTCAACGTTAAACGTCACACACCGTACAGTAAGCCTGTTATGAGATGTCAGATGTTATCCAATCTATTCTCAATTAAGTTATCAATTTTTTACGCTTCCGCCACACTGACGTATCTGCATTCAGAGCGACACTAGCAATTGCTTAATGGAGCGAATGTCATGCCTCAGAAATACATTAGGTCACTGTACCTGTACGAAGGGTCAGGCGGGGTTAAATTGATATTACCCGTCTCTGGAACAAGGAAGAAACACTCAGTTCTGACTGTAATATAGCCTGGGTTTGGTGTGTCTAACCCTGAGAGATGTAGAGCATCAGGAATGAGAAAGGTAAACATCTCCAGTGAGAGGAATGCTAACACAGTAACACTCCCAGCTAACGTGTCATGGCTGCCTTAGTATGACCTGTCTAACAGTGACACAGATATATACACTACATGACCAAAATTGACCAAAATCATTGGCATTAATATGGAGTTGGTCCCCCCCTTTGCTGCTATAACAGCCTCCACTCTTCTGGGAAGGCTTTCCACTAGATGTTGGAACATTGCTGCGGGGACTTGCTCCCATTCAGCCACAAGAGCATAAGTGAGGTCGGGCACTGATGATGGGTGATTAGGGCTGGCTCTCAGTCGGCATTCCAATTCATCCCAAAGTTGTTTGAGGGGGTTGAGGTCAGTCAAGTTCTTCCACACCGATCTCGACAAACCATTTCTGTATGGACCTTGCTTTCTGCACAGGGGCTTACTGAAACAGGAAAGGGCCTTCCCCAAACTGTTACCACAAAGTTGGAAGCACCGAATTGTCTAGAATGTCATTGTATGCTGTAGCGTAAATATTTCCCTTCACTGGAGCTAAGAGGCCTAGCTAGAACCATGAAAAACAACCTTAGACTATTATTCCTCCTCCACCAAACTTTACAGTTGGCACTATGCATTGGGGCAGGTAGCTTTCTCCTGGCATCTGCCAAACCCAGATTCGTCCGTCAGACTGCCAGATGGTAAAGCGTGATTCATCACTTCAGAGAATGCGTTTCCACTGCTCCAGAGTCCAATGGCGGCGAGCTTTACTGGTATTGCTCATGGTGATCTCAGGTTGCTCGGCCATGTGTGGCTGCTCGGCCATGGAAACCCATTTCATGAAGCTCCTGATTAACAGTTCTTGTGCTGACATTGCTTTCAGAGGCAGTTTGGAACTTGGTAGTGAATGTTGCAACCGATGACTGACTGTTTTTATGCATTTCAGCACTCGGCGGTCACGTTCTGTAAGCTTGTGTTGCCTACCACTTCGCGTCTGAGCTGTAGTTGCTCCCAGACATTTCCACTTCACAATAACAGCACATACAGTTGACTGGGGTAGCTCTAGCAGGACAGACATTTGTCAAACTGACATTTGTTGAACTGGAAAGGTAGAATCTTGAAAGTCACTGAGCTCTCCAGTAAGGTCATTCTACTGCTAATGTTTGTCTATGGAGATTGGATGGGTGCTCGATTTTATACACCTGTCAGCAACGGGTGTGACAGAAATACCCGAATAAACTAATTTGAAGAGGTGTCCACATACTTTTGTATATGTAGTGTATAGACACACACTTGCACATACACACACGTGTGGGCGTACACACGGGCATGCTCGCATACATGTACACACACACACACACACCACACACCACACACCACACACACACACACACACACACACACACAGCTCAGGTAGTCTGCAACAACATACCAGTTTAACACATACCAGTTTAAGTCCAGACTGGAGCCGACCCCATCTGCTGCGGCTGTAACGGCTAATTGGAGAGCCATTTCTTCTTAAAGAAGAATGACTGTGATTAGCACAGATCAGGGAGATTAGGAGATGAAACGCAGCGGGACAATGGTTGTTGTTCACATGCAAATCAGACTGACCTTAAATGACAGTTAAAGGTCTTTGTTTCTGGAATTGATTACACCAAAGGCTGAATGGTTGTGTACAGCTAATTGGTTCCAGTGGACTCCAGTTCCTTGTTTGACCTGATCATGGTCCTTCCTTGCTGCTCTTCAAGGCAAAGATATTTAGGCTGCGACATCGTGTATGCTTGTGAGAAGATCTTTGTAGTAGAATTATTCAAAACAAGTGGACATTTTATTGAATTTGCAAACAAATAGCCCCAGATAAGTGCTTTAGGCTACATCCAAACACCAGCAATGAATGATCACCCATTGAAGTCATGAAAAATGTATGAACACTGACTGTATGCAAGCCATGGTCAGATTTTTAGGAATAATCCTCTTAGTCTTAGCCTTGGTCTTACATGCCCACTTTGCCTTTAGGAAGTAGATGGCACATTTAGGGAGAGACTACTCTAATTGCGTTCAATTTGTTTACTATCCCTCACTGTCACCCAATCATCGTTCATGAGCTCATCATCAGATCTGAGCTGATGTTACACAGTGTCTAGCAGACCTACAGGGACGTTGTGGCTAAACAGATTTCCCAGTGAAAACATTTTGAAGCACACAACACAATGCTGTCACTCTGTCTGGGGGCGTATCTTCACTTGCTCACATATTGCCAGAGGAGTCTCTATTCTCTCTCTTCTTCTCCTCTCTTTGTTGGGGAAGAAATGCATTTTCCATCTTATCAGTCAAAGGAAGCGGCTTCCAAACCCCTCTCTTGATGGTATTTTCAGAGGAATAGTTTTTAGTCTGCCATAAGAGAGCAGGCAGAGATTAGTTGTCTGCTTCAATTGGAGATTGCTTTGTTTAGAACTTCTGCCGAGTGCTGCCGAGGTCTTGTTGACATTGGAGTGTTCGCATAGGAATAGAATATAGAGAGGAAAGCAAATATCTGACTAATTGATTTGGTTGTGGGAGTGTTGGCTCAGGGATTATTAAAGCTGGAATCATTAATGGTAAAGCTGTCACATCCGTTTGCGATATTACAAGAACAAAAACGTTACTGCAAACAAGAAAAACAGTTGTTTCCTCTTCGGACATCATTACACATGCGATGGAACAGCAGAATATGTACTGCACATTTTTTTACCACTTTGGGCGATGCTCCTCTCCTCCGCTTCGTCAACAAAACAATAAGAAGGGCTGTGGGGTGGTTAGTGGTGCTGTCTCCCCTGCTGCGGATTCCATCTTATGGAGTCTCATCATGGGAGGCCTTCATTTTGAGTATTAGAACCACTGGGACTCAATAGACAATGGTTGGAACAGGCTTAGGCATTTTGGAAAATGTCAGTAAGCATAAAGTGTGGGAATATTCTGCTAGGCTTTCTTCTTTCAGCTCTCAGTCAGTAAGTAAGAGTCGTAAGCATGACAATTGGATGAGGAACTGATCTAAAAAGATGCTGCACATTAAATAAAAACAAATGGATTGGTTATTTAGTAAATTTGTACACATGCTATATTAATAGTATATATGCCATTTAGCAGACGCCTCTAGCCAAAGCTACTTACAGTCATGCGTGCATATATTTTATGTATGGGTTATCCTGGGAATTGAACCCACTATCCTGGCATTCTCGCCCTTTGGCTATGCTAGTTACCCAGCGGATTTCTTCCCTGATAGCTAGTAATACTGTAGCTAGTGATCGCTAGTGATAGCAGCGAGGTAGAGGTGAAGCCAGAGGGCTGACTTTGCTCCAAAATCTGTCTGTGCGAAAATAATCATTAACCCGTTAAAAAGGAGATTTTTTTGTATGGAGGTCAATGAGAGAGTGTCGAATACGTAAAGCTTATTTGATCGAATAGAAGTTTCGCAATGTTTAGGTTTTTACAAATGTACTGATATAAGCGGATGCACGTGGCATCCCGGCAACTTTGAGAAAACAATGTTTTATCGGAGTTGTGCCTGTTATTCACTTCTGTCTTATCATTGGCTAGAATGTTACCCCCTTTTAAAGAAATGTATTCCCATAGTTACAACATTGAGTCCAGTCTCTTGTGGTGATAGTGATTCATAAGCAAGGTCTATTTGAAACATCGCCATCTCCTGGTAGCAGATTCAGAGGCTTAAAGCCCACAAAAGCTTGAAAACCCCATAACATTTTTGCTGACAATTTGGAAAAAAAACTCAAACTGAACATAATTCATTATGTTTTTTGTTTGTTATTTTAGTTAGTTTTGCAGTCAAAGATAATAGATTCAGCATAGTTTTATGGTTTAGTTAATTATTTTATTTCAGTTTCCGAAATAGTTATTTCATGTTTTGTCTTTGTTTTCATTTTCGTTTACCACACACACACACACACACACACACACACACACACACACACACACACACACACACACACACACACACACACACACACACACACACACACACACACACACACACACACACACACACACACACACACATTTTCTCTCTTTGTCTGTCTGTCAGTCTCTCTCGCTCTCTTTTTTCTCTCTCTTTTGACACAGACCATGACTGAGAGGACATTCACATGATAAATATTAATAGACCATAATATACCATGTTCAAATGCACTAGGACATAAAACAATCCTCTGTGAAATCTTAACATGGTCCTGTGTGGCTCAGTCGGTAGAGCATGGCGCTTGCAACGCCAAGTGTCGTGGGTTCGATTCCCGCTGGGGCCACCCATGTAAAAGTGACTTGTAAGTCGCTTTGGACAAAAGCGTCTGCTAAATGGGATATATTATTATATTATTATAAGATTGTGCATGTGAAACCAGGCTTACACGGCACTTCCAGGCCATGATGAAATGATGGGAACTCTGTGTTAAGAGAGGAATGAAATGGAATAAGGCTTGTCCATCAGCTATGAGAAAACCTTGGAATGGGCCACCCATGTTTGGGAAAATAGAGTGGGTTCCAAAGCAATTTGCACACAGATCCCAGAGATTGCCAAAGAACATCAGATCTGCGACTCAATCCGACTCCAATGCCAAAGGTTTCTAAACGTATTTTCCTTCTCTTTTGTGGAAAGGAAAAACTGCTAGTAGAACCAGTCAAATAGTTGACAGGATTATTTTCATTAAATCATACATTGTTTTCTTGGTTATAGAAATGGTCGATTGCTTTTGCAGTTGGAGTTGATAGTTATGGTGGATCAAATTATAGCTGAATGGTGCAACCTGATGAGGATAAATGCTAAATCTTATTTGAAAATTCATCTGGTTTCAATGTATCAGTGACTCAAGCCTTCTCAAGGCAATGCATATAGAAAACTGTGTCTGGAAACAAAAGAATAGGAAAGCGGCCAATGTGGTTTGACATTTTTCGAGGAGGAGGGAGCAGAGGTTTGTGTTTTATTTCATCCGAATCCCTCACGCACTGTGGTTGCGGAGGCTGAATGTACTGTATTGCTCATGTGGGTTGCCACGGCAACAGTGAGCGCAGGAGTATAGGGGAACTGAGGTCCTCCGGTCCGGTACCTCTTCAAATTCCTCCGGCTCTCTCCGACTTGAACAGACATGGTGGCAGCATTTGGGTGGGGACCAGCGGCGAAGCTTTCACTCCCGTGGGGACCCCCTCGTTGTTATTCCTACCAATGAGGTCTTCGCCGGTGACACTGTCATTCCTCCTCCTGACCTGGCCTCGGTGCTAGCTGTCGGACTCAGAGCACTCTTTCCTCGCTTGATGCTGCCATGCAGCTGCTTCTCCTGTCATTGACACGGTCACCACATTCACTGTCAGTGTCAGGGACATTGTTGTTAGTCTCAATCTTGTCATGCTGCTCGACTTGACTAAATAAATGTGTTAAAGGCCCATGTGACCAGGTTTTCCCTTCATTTTCTCTTCGCATTTCAGACACTGGTTTATACCTACGTTCCATTCTAGCCAGAGCTTCGATTTTTAGCTAGCTAGCCGGCTAGTTCTGACGCAGATGAACAGACTGTCACAGATTGGTCGGATCCTAAAATGCATTATGCGAATCCATGACAACGGACGAATGCGCCAATGATATGCGAGGTAATATCTTATATAAATGCAGATGTAAAAGGTAACATTTTACAGGACACCCAGCATCATAACATGTTATGACACGGTCATATCATAATATGTCATAACAGTTGACATAACTTGTTATAATAAGGTCATAAAATACTGTCAGGACACATTTAGATCTGTTGTGACATAAATTGCGTTATTTTATGGCTGGTTATGACACCTGCATAAGAGTGTCAAAACCCACAAAACCTACCACACAAGGCAAAACGTTCCATACACCAAAGCCTACGTGTCAACTGTATGTTTATGTTATCTATTTAAAAAAATGTTTTGACCATGTTAAATTATCATTGTAATTGCGCACATATTGATGTCAGACGTGCACCTACCCAAATGCTGTAATCTGGGATTAATGCAGGAGCAGATTTCAGGAGCAGGACAAGACACCCTCTTTTTGACTGATGACTGACCCACCATGCTGCTGTTACAAGCGCCATACTCTACCAACTGAGCTACAGTTGGGTGGCCGTGGTCTGGGGTCTCTAAGTAAGCATTTCACTGTAAGGTCTACACCTGTTGTATTCGGCACATGTGACAAATAAAATGTGATTTTATTTGATATAAGGACATTTACGTGATGGGCCTATCTGGCTTATATGATTATGATGGTCATAATACTTCTTGACAGTCTCATAAAGTGTATTTTCTTAGTCCAAGTAAAGTGAAACAGGATGGTCATAATGCTTCATGACAGTGTCAGTGTTTCTACAAGTTTAAAATATGATGAAAAACATGACTGTAAAGAATACATTATAACAACAACAAAGGATTTTAGAAACAAGCTTTCAAATGAAAGGAAACTTCTTTGCAGAGAAAAAAACAAATTTGAATAAATGTGGGTTTTGACACGCTTATGTAGGTGTCATAACCAGCCATAAAATAACACCGTATATGTCACAACAAGTGTAAATATATGGGTCATGACAGTGTTATGACCATATTATGACAGGTTATAACAAGTTATGTCCTTTTTTATGACATTATGACATGGTTATTACCTTGTCATGAAGTGTTATGACATCGGGTGTCAAGTAAAGTGTTACCATGTAATTTTATTTTCTTTGTCACCATTTTTTTAATGATATGACAGACATTCTTGGGGGCTCATTGGCTGCATTGAAGCTCCTCCTCTGGTGGGGAGTGTTCAGGTATGCGCTCAGACACATATCTGTCTGCCTGTTAACATACACCAGACTCCGAGAACAATGAGTCTCAAAAAGAGACTCTCCTTCAAGAAAGCCTGGTACTTCAACACCGTAAGTAAACTTCTGAGAACTTTGTAGGATAGTTTCATTCTTTTGTCTTGTGGTGGTAAAGGACTCCTGTTTTTGTTAAAGCATCTGCTTTAGTAATTACTCTCTCTCTCGTTCTTTTTCTGTCTTTTCCTCTCTCTCTTTCTCTATCCTCTCCTCCCACTCAAAACAGCTGTGTCGGGCGTTCTCTCTCACTAACATCAGTCTGGAGTGGGGAATCATTTTCATTGTGGTAACGTTTGTTTTCACAGTTGTGCTTTGAGACAGAGGAACTGCTTCAACTTGCGTGAAGGTTGAAAAGGCATTTCTCTCTGTGTGATCAAGAAAGAGAATATCTCTTAACCCAAACACTTCTAAACAAGTGAAGAAGTGGGAAGTGATCTGCTATAGTTTTAACTTCTTCTACAACTCTGGTCTTAAATATAATATTTTTTAAACTTTGTTTAATTTATTTAACCTTTATTTAACCAGGTAGGCTAGTTGAGAAAAAGTTCTCATTTGCAACTGCGACCTGGCCAAGATCAAGCATAGCAATTGGACACATACAACAACACAGAGTTACACATGGAATAAACAAAACATAGTCAATAATACGGCAGAACAAAAGAAAACAAAAAGTCTATATACAGTGAGTGCAAATTTGGTAAGATAAGGGAGTTAAGGCAATAAATAGGCCATGGTGGTGAAGTAATTACAATATAGCAATTTATACACTGGAATGGTAGGTGTGCAGAAGATGAATGTGCAAGTAGAGATACTGGGGTGCAAAGGGGCAAGATAAATGAATAAATACTGTATGGGGATGAGGTAGGTAGATAGATGGGCTGTTTACAGATGGGCTATGTACAGGTGCAGTGATCTGTGAGTTGCTCTGACAGCTGGTGCTTAAAGCTGGTGAGGGAGATATGAGTCTCCAGCTTCAGAGATTTTTCCAGTTCGTTCCAGTCATTGGCAGCAGAGAACTGGAAGGAAAGACGACCAAAGGAGGAATTGGCTTTGGGGGTGACCAGTGAGATATACCTGCTGGAGCGCGTGCTACGAGTGGGTGCTGCTATGGTGACCAGTGAGCTGAGATAAGGCTGGGCTTTACCTAGCAGAGACTTGTAGATAACCTGTAGCCAGTTATCAGGCTAGTAATAGGGGTTGCAACAATTTCGGCAGATAATTTTTAGAAAGAGAGGGTCCAGATTTTTCAGCTCTTTCAGAACATCAGCTATCTGGATTTGGGTAACGGAGAAATGGTGGGGGCTTTGGCGGGTTGCTGTGGAGGGTGCCGGGCAGTTGACCGGGTAGGGGTAGCCAGGTGGAAAGCATGGCCAGCCGTAGAGAAATGCTTATTGAAATTCTCAATTATAGTGGATTTATCGGTGGTGACAGTGTTTCCTAGCCTCAGAGCAGCGGGCAGCTGGGTGGAGGTACTCTTATTCTCCATGGACTTTACAGTGTCCCAGAACGTTTTTTGAGTTAGTACTACAGGATGCAAATTTCTGTTTGAAAAAGCTAGTCTTAGCTTTCCTAACTGCCTGTGTATATTTGTTCCTAACTTCCCTGAATAGTTGCATATCACAGGGGCTATTCGATGCTAATGCAGAACGCCACAGGATTTTTTTGTGCTGGTCAAGGGCAGACAGGTTTGGAGTGAACCAAGGACTTATCTATTCCTAGTTCTACATTTTTTGAATGGGGCATGCTTATTTAAGATGGTGAAAAAGGCACTTTTAAAGAATAGCCAGGCATCATCTAATATACGCCATTTAGCAGACGCTTTTATCTGAAGTGATTTACAGTCATGTGTGCATACATTTTTACATTCATGTGGTCCTGGGACTTGAACCCACCACGCTGGCATTACAAGGACCATGCACTACCAACTGAGTTACAGCTGGGTGGCAGTGGTCTGTGATCTGAGCTACATCTCAGCTGAACAACAGTTTGGTACCTGGGTCAGTGTTGAATGTGTGGTGTTTTGGACAAACCTGCAGGGTTTAGGACAAACCTGCATTTGTGTTGGAAATGTATGCATAGCCTATGGCTGCTATATGTTAATGCTAACATTGGAAAAGTTGAGTGTTAACATCCTGGGTTGTACATTGTCTCACTGGATACATTTGAAGTCGGAAGTTTACATACACCTTAGCCAAATACATTTTAAACTCAGTTTTTCACATTTCCTGATCTTTAATCCTAGTAAAAATTCCCTGTCTTAGGTCAGTTAGGATCACCATTTTATTTTAAGAATGTGAAATGTCAGAATAATAGTATAGAGAATGATTTATTTCAGCTTTTATTCATTTTATCCCATTCCCAGTGGGTCAGAAGTTTACATACACTCAATTAGTATTTGGTAGCATTGCCTTTAAATTGTTTAACTTGTGTCAAACGTTTCGCGTAGCCTTCCACAAGCTTCTGGGTGAATTTTGGCCCATTCCTCCTGACAGAGCTGGTGTAACTGAGTCAGGTTTATAGGCATTCCTTGCTCGCACACGCTTTTTCAGTTCTGCCCCCAAATTTTCTATAGGATTGAGGTCAGGGCTTTGTGATGGCCACTCCAATACCTTGACTTTGTTGTCCTTAAGCCATTTTGCCACAACTGTGGAAATACGCTTGGGGTCATTGTCCATTTGGAAGACCCATTTGCGACCAAGCTTTAACTTCCTGACTGATGATGCGTTGAGATGCTGCTTCAATATATCCACATAATTTTCCATCCTCATGATGCCATCTATTTTGTGAAGTGTACCAGTCCCTCCTGCAGCAAAGCACCCCCAAAACATGATGCTGCCACCCCCATGCTTTCATCAGACCAGACCAAAAAGTACAATCTTTGTCCCCATGTGCAGTTGAAAACCGTAGTCTGGCTTTTTTATGGCGGTTTTGGAGCAGTGGCTTCTTCCTTGCTGAGCAGCCTTTCAGGTTATGTTGATATAGGACTTGTTTTACTGTGGATATATATACTTTTGTACCTGTTTCCTCCAGCATCTTCACAAGGTCCTTTGCTGTTGTTTTGGGATTGATTTGCACTTTTCGCACCAAAGTACGTTCATCTCTAGGAGACAGAACATGTCTCCTTCCTGATGACGGCTGCCTGGTCCCATGGTGTTTATACTTGTGTACTATTGTTTGTACAGATGAACGCGGTACCTTCAGGCGTTTGGAAATTGCTCCCAAGGATGAATCAGACTTGTGGAGGTCTCCAATTTTTCTTCTGAGGTCTTGGCTGATATCTCTTTATTTTCCCATGATGTCAAGCAAAGAGGCACTGAGTATGAAGGTAAGCTTAGAAATAGATCCACAGGTACACCTCCAATTGACTCAGATGATGTCAATTAACTTATCAGAAGCTTCTAAAGCCATGACATAATTTTCTGGAATTTTCCAAGCTGTTTAAAGCCAGAATCAAGTTAGTGTATGTAAACTTCTGACCCACTGGAATTGTGATACAGTGAATTATAAGTGAAACAATCGGTCTGCAAACGATTGTTGAAAAAAATTATTGTGTCATGCACAAAGTAGATGTCCTAACCGACTTGCCAAAACTATAGTGTGTTAACAAGAAATTTGTGGAGTGGTTGAAAAACGAGTTTTAATGACTCCAACCTAAGAGTATGTAAACTTCCGACTTCAACTGTATGTTCATTACACATGGCTGTCATACGCTTGTCTTGATTTGATTTGGATGCCACTATCAGATGTACCACCAGCTCCATAATTATTGGCACGCTTGATAAAGATGATGAAAGATAAAGACTGTATAAAATGCATAATACCAATACTGCAATATATGTTATGCAAAATTATTTTATTTTATACTAATACAATTGCTCAGAGAAAGCGATTTTGTTTAAGTTATACAAATACATCTAAAAAAGCTAGGTGTCAATTATTGGCGCCCTTGTTTTGGCACCCTTGTTTTCCATATTCTACATCCTTCTTTTGACACCAAAGAGACCAATTTTCGTGTCATCTGCCCATAGCACCGATTCCAATCAAAGTGCCAATGCTGTTTAGCTCCAGGCATTTACATTTGTTGGTTGCTCTCAATAAAAGCTTGTTTTTGGCAACCCTTCCAAAGAGCCTATTGGCATGGTGACATCTAATTGTAAATTTGGAGACTTGGTGACCCAAAGATGAGATCTTCCTCACTGTGCGTGGGGACAAGATACACTTGCTTCCAATACCAGGCTAGTTTACCACTGTTTCAGTGGTTTTAAACACATTATTTGTTGCCCTAATAGTGGGAAGGGGTATTTCATTTTGTGCAATTTTTTGTACACATTTTGTATCCAAATGTGTGTTACCTCATTTTTATACCCCAATGAAACAGGATCCATGTAAAGGCAACAATTGAACTGAGATTAACATTCTATTAAAGTAGAATGTTAATGCAGATGGCATTTTGTTTTAATTTTATTTATAAGAATCTTTAGGGGTGCAAATAATTTTTGACATATTTTTTAGATATTTTTTTATACAATAAAATCAGTATGTTTTTCTCATCTTTATCAAAGGTATAAATAATGTTGGACCTGACTGTAGCCTACATTACTTCTTAGGGATCAGTGTATATTCTGTGTTCCCCACTTAAGTTCTCTACCAGCACCTGGGCTGTATGAAAACATCAGGACTTCAGTCAACTGTTTTACTACATTTCTATGCAATTTAAAAACTCAGAAATGCTATTTGGAGAACATCAAAAATGTACCCAAGCCATTATCAGATTGGATGCTTTTGCTTCATTCATCTCAATCAATTTACATATTAGCTATACAATTAGCCACAACACATGAACTCACATGAACTCGGCACCGGGATTAAAACTATAATTTTATACGTACAGAGGGATCTGTTAGCAGAAAAAGCATTTTATTAAATAAAAGTTAACAAATAAATGTGCTTTACAGAACTTTTTCTGTTGTTGCAGTTTTATAGCTACATTCCTGCAGTTCTACACATTTTGCCATGGGGTGGGGAGAAATTTCTGCAGTTTTAAAATATAATTTCCTGTAATTTGACACATTTTGCCATGATGTATGCCATGTTAATATGATATCTGAGTGAGATGACTAACAAAATCAATGTGGGCCCCCCTGGAGGTAAGGGCCATGATTAGATGTCTAGACTAACTAGACAAATTTACCAGCTAATGAACAACAGAGTTTCAAAATTGCACCTTTTATTTTAACCCTCAACAGTAAGTTGAGACTCCGACTGAGTTCCTAATTATTATTATTATTATTTTTTTTTTTACAAATTACAGAGGTCCTTACCTCAGAGTCCTCATATGTAGCTACGGCCCTGCTGCCTAGTGCCACCCATGGATAGAGCCAGTCACTGGAGGTGTGAACAGAGGATGAGAGCAGAGCAGTTGAGACAACAGAGGTGGGCAGCCATCACTGGATCTCTTCACAGGGGTGTACTGCTGTGGAAGAAATAATGAGCTGGAAAACACACAGAGGTGTGTGTGTGTGTGTGTGTAGTTCCAGCAACCACTGTGGGCAGTCACAACACACACACACACACACACACACACACACACACACAGTTGACACACACACACACACAGAGACACAGGCACGCGCACACTCTGTTTCGTGAATCAACAGTGTGACAACTTTCGTAGGTGTGGCAAGATAAATCAAAGGAGTGTTGAAACTGCTATTTTTTTATGGATTGTGTGTCGTAAAGTGTAGCCTACATATGTGAAAGGCAACCTGACATGATCTGACATGTATAATTATCGTTCATCAGAAACGCTTCTCATATGACACATAGTGATTTAGGAGGGAAGGTACTTGGTTGGCTATGATCCGCGATGTGTCATGATGAGATGTGCTGTATTATGCTCTCCTATGAGGCAACATGAATGAAAGATTGGTTGGTAAGTCCATCATCCTAGAGAACAGGATATGGCTGACATCTCAACTGTTTTTCCCATCAATGTGACACAACACAAGGCCTTGAAATGGCATTCTACTCTAGTGACTGATTTTGTGTTGATATTTGAGTAATTTAGCAGACACTCCTATCCAGAGCGACTTACAGGAACAATGAGGGTTAAGTGCCTTGCTCAAGGGCACAATGGCATATTTTTTACCTAGTCGGCTTGGGGATTCAAACCAGCAACTTTTCAGTTACTGGCCCAATGAACTTAACCGCTAGGCTTCCCACTACTCACCTGTATAACTGGGTCGTTCTACGAAAATTGTGGCATTTTGACCAGCTATTTTATTTTTATGTTTAAAAAAGTAATAATACTTAGTCAGATAATAGTCAACCCCTTAAAAATGTTAATTAACAACATGCCTGCTTAATGTATTTTGCTATTTTACAACATATTTAAAAAAAATCCCTGTAGCCTTTTTATCACTGGTATTACCTATATTTGGATGAAAATTCAGGCTTTCCAGAATATAATTTGACTATTTAATTTGAATATATAATCAAAGACAGAAAAGTTTCATGATAATGAAAAGAAGGCGGCCATAGTAGCTCAAACCACAATTATTTTTTATCAAATTCACTTTTCCCTTTACTGTAAACTGTAGAACACCGGTGACACATCTTAAGGCTTCACATGAAATTACCAAATGAATCATCAAACTGTTAATAGAAGAGAGATTGCAGACTCACCATGTGCTTTTCAAAACAGCCCCACCTCCATAGAGCCTTTGACCCAGTAAGAGGCTGGCAAGCATGTTGCATGTTTTTTTTATGGTGGTTTTTATAATGGGGTATCATGAGGGACATGAAATTGAGAGATATTCCCTGTAAATTATTTATAATATTTAGTTTATATTTTAGTTTAAGTAATCCACTAAATAACTATAATACTTTTCTTTGTATTATGACATTTAAAGTGTGTAAAAATACGTATTTTCAACAATATGTCACTTAACCACGACTCCTGACACGAGGGACAAGCTATGATATATAAAGCATTTTTTTGCAATAGAACTGACTTACATATGTTTTATTAACACAAAAACACTTCAATTAAAACAAAAGCATATATTTTGTGTTATTATCTGATGTTTTTAATGTGTTTTTCCTCGTGGTTAATGCAGCGGACTGGAAAGCAACCACTTTCGTAGAATGACCCAATTGCATGGTTTCAGTAGGGACTTTTTATGAGTTATAAACTAACCAAGACGTGTGTCATATCATAGATGATGGCTGTCTGTAGTTTAGAATAAAATGTGGTTACTGGCGACTACTCTGTATTTAAAGGAGGTGCTTTTAGTAATTTTAACTGACAGATCTACTGAAGCAACAGTTGAGTGGGTGCTCTCTCCACCCCCCCCTCTGTTTTCTATTGACCCCTTCATCTTCTCTCCCTTTGACTCTTGGCTGTATGTGTTCTAGCCACCACACAAGAGGTGGCTTTTAGGACCCATCTGTATAAGGTTGGTTCAGCAGCCTTGTGGTTGTTGAGTGAAGACTAGATGTTGTGGTTCTTGGGACTGCCCTTTGTTTCACCTCTGTGAGAGAGGGAAAACCCTGCAAGTTTTAAATATGGTCACCGTCACTCCCAAAATGGAATGGACCACAGTGGGTGCACATGACCGTGATCCCTAACCCTCAGATGGTCCAACATTATTTACCACTGACTGACTCTGAGACTGAGTCAGTCAGTGGGCAGGTACAAAATGTGTCTGGTCATATTCCTCAAGTCATTGATTAATGAAGGATGTTATTTTAGATGCATAAATTGCTTCTCCCAGCTGTGACCAATAGTAGGTCCACAAAGATATTTAAATTATCTCTTGTTATGCAATCTTTTGTCATTAAGCTTTGCTAATTTTGCATAGCAATACTTTTTTGTCCCCGAAATGATCAAATCAAATCTAAGTTTATTTGTCACGTGCGCCGAATACAACAGGTGTAGTAGACCTTACAGTGAAATGCTTTACTTACAAGCCCTAACCAACAGTGCATTTTTAAGTAAAAAATAGGTATTAGGTAAACAATAGATAAGTAAAGATTTTATTTTTAAAACTGTAAAATGACAGTGAAAACTACAGTAGCGAGGCTATATACAGGTGGTACCGGTACAGAGTCAATGTACTGGTTAGTTGGGCTAATTGAGGTAATATGTACATGCAGGTATAGTTAAAGTGATTATGCATAGATGATAAACAGAGAGTAGCAGCAGCGTAAAAGAGGGTGTTGGCAGGTGGGGGGTGGGGGGGTGGCGGGTGACAATGCAAATAGTCCGGGTCACCGGTTAGTCAGGCTAATTGAGGTAATATGTACATTAATGTATAGTTATAGTGACTATGCATAGATGATAAACAGAGACTAGAAGCAGCGTAAAAGAGGGGATGCTGGGGGGGTGGTGATACACAATGGGCAGCCATTTAATTACCTGTTCATGAGTCTTGTGGCTTGGGGTAAAAGCTGTTGAGAAGCCTTTTGGTCTTAGACTTGGTGCCCCGGTACCGCTAGCCATGCGGTAGCAGAGAGAACAGTCTATGACTTGGGTGGCTGGGGTCTTTGACAATTGTTAGGGCCTTCCTCTGACACCGCTGTACGCACTACCCACTGTAGTGACTTGCGGTCGGAGGCCGAGCAGTTGCCGTACCAGGCAGTGATACAACCAGTCAGGATGCTCTCGATGTTGCAGCTGTAGAACCTTTTAAGGATCTGAGGACCCATGCCAAATCTTTTCAGTCTCCTGAGGTGGAATAGGTTTTGTCGTGCCCTCTTCACGACTGTCTTGGTGTGTTTGGACCATGATAGTTTGTTGGTGATGTGGACACCAAGGAACTCGAAGCTCTCAACTTGCTCCACTACAGCCCTGTCAATGAGAATGGGGGTGTGCTTGGTCCTCCTTTTCCTGTCGTCCACAATCATCTCCTTTGTCTTGATTATGTTGAGGGATAGGTTGTTTTTCTGGCACTATCCGGCCAGGTCTCTGAACTCCTCCCTATAGGCTGTCTCGTCATTGTTGGTGATCAGGACTACCACTGTTGTGTCGTCTGCAAATTTAATGATGGTGTTGGAGTCATGCCTGGCCATGCAGTCATGGGTGAACAGGGAGTACAGGAGGGGACTGAGCATGCACCCCTGAGGGGCTCCAGTGTTGAAGATCAGCGTGGCAGATGTGTTGCTACCTACCCTCACCACCTGGGAACGGCCCGTTAGGAAGTTCAGGATCCAGTTGCTGAGGGAGATGTTTAGTCCCAGGATCCTTAGCTTAGTGATGAGCTTTGAGGGCACTATGGTGTTGAACGCTAAGCTATCGTCAATGAATAGCATTTTCACGTGGTGTTCCTTTTGTCCAAGTGGGAAATGGCAGTGTGGAGTGCAATAGAGATGGCATCATCTGTGGATCTGTTTGAGCGGTATGCAAATTAGAGTGGGTCTAGGGATTCCCGGATAATGATGTTAATGTGAGCCATAACCAGCCTTTCAAAGCACTTCATGGCTACGTACGTGAGTGCTACGGGTCCGTAGTTATTTAGGCAGGTTACCTTAGTGTTCTTGGGCACAGGGACTATGGTGGTCTGCTTGAAGCATGTTGGTATTACAGACTCAATCAGGGACGTGTCAGTGAAGACACCTGCCAGTTGGTCAGCACATGCTTTGATCACACATCCTAGCGACCTTGTGAATGTTGACTTGTTTAAAGGTCTTACTCACGTTGGCTACGGAGAGCGTGATCACACAGTAGTTCGGAACAGCTGATGCTCTCATGCAAGCCTCAGTGTTGCTTGCTTCAAAGCGAGCATAGGAGTGATTTAGCTCGTCTGGTAGGCTCGTGTCACTGGGCAGCTCGCGGCTGTGCTTTCATTTGTAGTCTGTAATAGTTTGCAGGCTCTGCCACATCCAATGTGCGTCTGAGCCTTTGTAGTACTATTCAATCTTAGTCCTGTATTGGCGGGTTGCCTGTTTGATGGTTCGTCGGAGGGCATAGCAGGATTTCTTATAAGCTTCCTGGTTAGAGTCCCGCACCTTGAAAGTGGCAGCTCTACCCTTTAGCTCAGTGCAAATGTTGCCTGTATTCCATGGCTTCTGGTTTTGGTATGTACGTACAGTTACTGTGAGGATGACATCCTCGATGCGCTTATTGTTAAAGCCAGTGACTAATGTGGTGTACTCCTCAATGCCATCGGAAGAATCCCGGAACATTTTCCAGTCTTTGCTAGCAAAACAGTCCTGTAGTTTAGCATCTGCTTCATCTGACCACTTTTTTTATAGACCGAGTCATTGGTGCTTCCTGCTTTAATTTTTTGCTTGTATCCAGGAATCAGGAGGATATAATTATGATCAGATTTTCCAAATGGAGGGCGAGGGAGAGCTTTGTACGTGTCTCTGTGTGTGGAGTAAAGGTGATCTAGATTTTTTTCCCTCTGGTTGCGCATTTATCATGCTAATATAAATGAGGTAAAACTGATTTAAGTTTCCCTGCATTAAAGTCCCCGGCCACTAGAAGCGCCGCAACTGGGTGTGTGGTTTCCTGTTTGCTTATTTCCTTATACAGCTGACTGAGTGCGGTCTTAGTGCCAGCATCCATCTGTGGTGGTAAATCAACATCCACAAAAAATTTAGGAAAACTCTCGTGGCAAATAGTGTGGTCTACAGCTTATCATGAGATACGCAAGCAAAATCTAGAGACTTCCATAGATTTCGTGCACAAGCTGTTGTTTCCAAATATACACAGACTGCATCTCGGCCAAGGAGAAGGAACCCCCCCGTCTTACTGGAGTGTGCTGTTCTTACTGGAGTGCTGTTCTTACTGGAGTGTGCTCCGTATGTCCCGCCAGCGGAATGTTTTCCATGTCGTCATTCAGCCACGATTCGGTGAAACACAAGATATTACAGTTTTTGATGACCCGTTGGTAGGGTATTCGTGATCGTACCTCGTCTAATTTATTGGCCAAATATTGTACGTTGGCAAGTAATATTGATGGTAAGGACAGATTTCCCACTCGCCGTCAGTGGATTCTTACGAAGCACCCGCCCTGTGTCCTCTATACCTGTATCTCTTTCGCTTGCCAATGACGGGGATTTCGGCCTTGTCGGGTGTCTGAAGTACAGCCTGTGCATCCTGCTTGTTGAAGAAAAAATCTTTGTCTAATCCGAGGTGAGTGATCACTGTCCTGATGTCCAGAAGCTCTTTTTTGCCGTAAGATACGGTTGCAGAAACATTATGTACAAAATAAGTAACAAATAACGTGACAAAAAAACACATAATAGCACAATTGGTTAAGCATTAGCCTGGTTGGAAGTGCCTTATCTAGACATATCCAGTGGACAGAAAAGTACCTCGTACCTATGGTAAAATATGGTGGTGGATCTTTGATGTTATGGGGCTATTTGCTTCCACTGGTCCTGGGGCCCTTGTTAAAGGTCAACGGCACCATGAACTTTACCAAGTAACAGGACAATTTAGCCAAAAACTTGGTTGCCTCTGGCAGGAGGCTGAAACTTGGCCAGCAAGACAATAACCCCAAGTACAACATTTTGCAATGGCCTGGGGGCCTTGTTATTAAGTCTCCGGACTTAAACCGGAGTGATTTGAATTGAAGAGAGCAGTCCAAGAGCAAAGGACCTGGAAAGATTCTGTATGGAGGAATGGTCAAAGATCCCCCCCAATGTGTTCTCCAATCAAATTTTTACAATTAGAAAAAAAAGTCTGCATCGTTATCCCTTTTAGAGATATTTTGAAATGACTTGTTAAACACAATCTCTTTCACTGAGCAATTGTATTATTATGAAATATTGAATTTCTCAATTGTTTTGAGCGTACAATACAGCTCAGTATTTGTATAATTTATCATATAGAGTCTTTTTTGCTCATCTTTACCAAGGGTGCCAATAATTTTGGAGGTGACTGTATCTACCAGCATGTTCACACTGAAGTGGCTTCTCATAACCTCGTAGGGAATCAGTCTCTCTTTCTAAATGAATCCTCCAACACACTGATTAAAGTGTGTTCTTGGACAAAGCTGAACGATGCTCTACTCATTTCTTCTATTGCATTTGAAAATATTTGCCTTTCAGCTGTAAACCTTTATTTTAGCCTTACTAAACCAATCTTAACAGATATCCCTGGTTTTCTGCCATTCTCTCACCAGCAATGTCTTCAAATTGTTTGCTAAGTAAACATTTGTAGCTGCTGCATAAAATCAACCTATTCTTGTGAAGAGAAGAGACCATTTCGCTAATAAATATGCCATTAATGAAATTCCACGAGGGTGTATTCATTACGGAAACCGTTTAAGAACCAGACGGAAACAAACAGGGAGGGACCTACTTGAATTTGTCCAATAGAAACTCTTGCTTGCATTTTCCGTTTGGAGTAAACAGACAAAATGTTTTGCAACAGAATCGGCATAATGGTTACACCCGGGCTTTGTGATTATTATTTTTTTCTCTTTCCAAAGATGCTTGTCAGAATTGCTGATCACTCTATGGCCTATAGTCTTGTATATACTTTCATTGCCCACTCAGCCCCTGAATTAGCATGTGAAAAGTGGCCTATTAGTGCAAGCAACAGCCGCTTAAGTGGCTCCTCATGATGACTTCTAGTCTGACCAGACACCAGTGAGAGGGAACATGCCACTTGGCTCGTGTGTGTGTGTGTGTGTGTGTGTGTGTGTGTGTGTGTGTGTGTGTGTGTGTGTGTGTGTGTGTGTGTGTGTGTGTGTGTGTGTGTGTGTGTGTGTGTGTGTGTTTGCGTGTGTGTGAGAGAGAGTGTGCATCTCCGTACATGTTCATGTGCCCCGAGTGTGTTTTTGTGTGTCCAAAGCATGTGAGTCATAGGTAGTGAGTGTGTGTGTGTGGTGAGAAGTGGGTACCATTCTTGAGGTGTGAACAGCTGTGTGTGTGCGCGCAGAGGCCCTGGGCTGGATCCACCCACATCCCACATGAATAGCCACACACACACACACACACACACACACACACACACACACACACACACACACACACACTGAGAGAGACATTCTGTGCTCAGGCTCCAGTGGTTCCTTGCCTCGGAGCAGGAGGAGGTCATGACGGCATCTTCTCACTCATGTCTCTTTTTGTTGTCTTTCAGTCGGCTGCTTCTTCAGAAGGTGGTGAGTACATTTCTCTTTTCATTACATTTGTTCTTACATTCACTTTATCTGTGATGACAGAACACAGCACATATTTTTGCTTCCTGCACCTATATGTACTAGGCTAAGTAATAAGCTTTAAGTTGAGTTCAACAAAAGTGTTCCAAAACAAGCATGGGCCAAATGGGGCATTTTGTCCCTCCATGGACCTTTTTGTTGGACAATAAAAGTCACTTTTTGTGTGCCTTTTTCTTGAAAGCGGCTTTCTCCGTTTCCTGTATGTTTGCTTTTTATTGTGTGTTTATTAAGCTCTCCACAACACGCAACTCTGAGGTTATTGAATTAATCAGTCTCACAGAATATGATGTCAACCTATTTATTTACGACCTCAACAAAAGGCTCTTGTGCAGGGGTTTTACGACAGGGTTTCCCAACTCCTCCAGTTTTCCAACCAGCACACGTTTTTGTTGTGGCCCCAGACAAACTCACCTGATTCCACTTATTGAGGGCTCGATGATTAGTTGAATCAGGTGGGCTTGTCTGGGGCTGCAACAAAAAATGTGTGAAGTTCAGGACACTGGAGGACTGGTGTTGGGAAACACTGTTTTAGGATAGGGTTTGGGATTGTGTGTTTGCTGTTGGTTTACCCTTTCACAGACGTTTAATAATGTTTGCTGAACGCCATGTTCGATGGCGCTGTGGTTTTGGAGGAGCTGCTTAGCTCTTTCAATGAG
This sequence comes from Oncorhynchus masou masou, assembly GCF_036934945.1. NCBI lineage: Eukaryota > Metazoa > Chordata > Actinopteri > Salmoniformes > Salmonidae > Oncorhynchus > Oncorhynchus masou. The sequence goes on from NC_088238.1 coordinate 51,058,575, forward strand.
CATGTGGCGAAGAAACTCTATGCTATTTATCCTGAAAACCATCCCATTATAAAGCAACACAGGCCCCATATTTGCTCTCTGCTGGCAAACTCAAGATTCCAAACCAAATACAAAATATTGTGTCAACTCCAAACCAAATATCACGTCACTGAGGTCAATTGGCAGAGTTTTGAAATTAAAATATAAACAAATGTCTGGGACAAATTGATTTGTGTAATAGAAAATGGAATACATCTCTTGCGTTGTTTAATGGGAGATGTGAGGGCTTGTAAAAACCAGCTTGTTTTATGCCTTTACAACTCTGCTGACACCTACTGATTCAGCTGGGCGACTTGGCTAACAAAAGCATGAGCTTCTATAGTTAGACTGTATCCCGAGGCATTACTCACAACATTGTAAAGTAGTCAGTCACGAACAGTCATGATTCAGTGTCCAAGTAGTCATGTAATATTTGCAATAGCATTTAGAGGCTACATGTAATTATTATTTGTCCTGTGCTTGTGCATGCTTATCAGTGATCAGATACCATGGTGCTGGAGGCTATGAATTAATCTGAGTAGTGTTTTCAGAAAGCTCCCAACAGAGGCTTAAAATTCCTCAATTCCGTAAGCATTGGCAGATCGTGAACACTTCTCTTGCCTGACATTGACCATTCAAGAGCATTTTGGGAACAGACCTTCCCGTCTTCCTTTTTGTGTTTTTGATATTTTGCTTTCTGGTTGGTGGGACTTTGAAATGGGCATCTGCCGCCATGATAGCAGGCACTAACTGAGTCATTGGAAGTACTTAAAATAGGCCTCTTTCTCTAGATTCCACGGTCCCAAGCTATTCCCTTCTTTTGAGTGGTTTTGGACTAATAGAATTTTCTTCCCTCGCTTTGAACTAGCTTAGAATTGAGTCCCTGAATTAACTTTTCTCTGCTGTAGACTATGGTGCAGCATTAAGGCTGTTGTTGTCAGAACAGTCACTGTCAGAACAGTTCTGGTCCCTACCCCCTGTTGTCCCCTAACCACTTTCCCTACCATTTTCCTCTCTCTCCAGACCATGGTGGTGGTGTGCAGCTCCAGGGCTGCTGCAGCCAGAGCAGTCTGAACAGCAATGGCAGTCTGCCCGGCGCCGGCAGCCACAGGAGGCTGTCAGAGCGCCGGGTGGCCAGCTGGGCCGCCTGCTTCGAGCGCCTGCTCCAGGACCCCATTGGCGTCCGCTACTTCTCAGTATGTACTGTAAAGAACTCTGGGAAATTGTCTTCCTCATTCTCTATTCTGTTAGATGAAATCTATACTCGTCTTCCTCAGACGTCCACAATTATGTTTTAGTTTGCATGTTACGTGATGTTACAGTTCTCTCTCATTCTCCATTCTGTATGATGAAATCAATGTGAAGCTATCTCAGACATACAGGGGTATTCAACTCTTACCCTACTAGGTCCGGTGCCTGATGGTTTTTTGTTCTACCTGATAATTCATTTCCGCCACCTGGTGTCCCAGGTCTAAATCGGTTCCTGATTAGAGGGCAACAATGAAAAAGCGCAGTGGAACTGACTTTGAGGTCCAGAGTTGAGTTTGAAGGCGTTACACCATTCTCTTCTTATGGAATAGAAGCAATAGTTAACTACAGTGCCTTGCGAAAGTATTCGGCCCCCTTGAACTTTGCGACCTTTTGCCACATTTCAGGCTTCAAACATAAAGATATAAAACTGTATTTTTTTGTGAAGAATCAACAACAAGTGGGACACAATCATGAAGTGGAACGACATTGGATATTTCAAACTTTTTTAACAAATCAAAAACTGAAAACTTGGGCGTGCAAAATTATTCAGCCCCTTTACTTTCAGTGCAGCAAACTCTCTCCAGAAGTTCAGTGAGGATCTCTGAATGATCCAATGTTGACCTAAATGACTAATGATGATAAATACAATCCACCTGTGTGTAATCAAGTCTCCGTATAAATGCACCTGCACTGTGATAGTCTCAGAGGTCCGTTAAAAGCGCAGAGAGCATCATGAAGAACAAGGAATACACCAGGCAGGTCCGAGATACTGTTGTAAAGAAGTTTAAAGCTGGATTTGGATACAAAAAGATTTCCCAAGCTTTAAACATCCCAAGGAGCACTGTGCAAGCGATAATATTGAAATGGAAGAAGTATGAGACCACTGCAAATCTACCAAGACCTGGCCGTCCCTCTAAACTTTCAGCTCATACAAGGAGAAGACTGATCAGAGATGCAGCCAAGAGGCCCATGATCACGCTGGATGAACTGCAGAGATCTACAGCTGAGGTGGGAGACTCTGTCCATAGGACAACAATCAGTCGTATATTGCACAAATCTGGCCTTTATGGAAGAGTGGCAAGAAGAAAGCCATTTCTTAGAGATATCCATAAAAAGTGTCGTTTAAAGTTTGCCACAAGCCACCTGGGAGACACACCAAACATGTGGAAGAAGGTGCTCTGGTCAGACGAAACCAAAATTGAACTTTTTGGCAACAATGCAAAACGTTATGTTTGGCGTAAAAGCAACACAGCTCATCACCCTGAACACACCATCTCCACTGTCAAACATGGTGGTGGCAGCATCATGGTTTGGGCCTGCTTTTCTTCAGCAGGGACAGGGAAGATGGTTAAAATTGATGGGAAGATGGATGGAGCCAAATACAGGACCATTCTGGAAGAAAACCTGATGGAGTCTGCAAAAGACCTGAGACTGGGACGGAGATTTGTCTTCCAACAAGACAATGATCCAAAACATAAAGCAAAATCTACAATGGAATGGTTCAAAAATAAACATATCCAGGTGTTAGAATGGCCAAGTCAATGTCCAGACCTGAATCCAATCGAGAATCTGTGGAAAGAACTGAAAACTGCTGTTCACAAATGCTCTCCATCCAACCTCACTGAGCTCGAGCTGTTTTGCAAGGAGGAATGTGAAAAAATTTCAGTCTCTCGATGTGCAAAACTGATAGAGACATACCCCAAGCGACTTACAGCTGTAATCGCAGCAAAAGGTGGCGCTACAAAGTATTAACTTAAGGGGGCTGAATAATTTTGCACGCCCAATTTTTCAGTTTTTGATTTGTTAAAAAAGTTTGAAATATCCAATAAATATCGTTCCACTTCATGATTGTGTCCCACTTGTTGTTGATTCTTCACAAAAAAATACAGTTTTATATCTTTATGTTTGAAGCCTGAAATGTGGCAAAAGGTCGCAAAGTTCAAGGGGGCCGAATACTTTCGCAAGGCACTGTATATAGTGTTCTAATTATCAGAGTAAGAACTCGACGGACACTATGAAAGTTTAAACTAAATGTATTCTTCCCAAAGGATCGAACAGCTGAACCGACAAAAACACTGACCTGACCTGACCTAAACCCCCTTCATGACTAATCCATGACTCTCTCACCTGATCAATGCCTGCCACATATGATCGTTTTCCCTACACTCAGTACATTCCAAGCTTAATTGCACCCACCTTCCTCCTACAGATAACCATCCACTTCTGGTGTAGACCATCTAAACCATAGCACTCAATATTTCAATAGGATACCTGATAATGAACCCTATTTCAAGTTTAGGCGTTAGAACCCAGAATCCATCAACAGCCAATCAACACTGGACCCAGACACTCCAGGCTTACTGCAGGTATGATAAAGCTGTTATTTGTGTCTCCACAGGAATTCCTCAAGAAGGAATTCAGTGAGGAGAATATCTTGTTCTGGCAGGGCTGCGAATACTTCAGTCATATACCTGCAACGGACAAAAAGCAGGTAAGTTTCTTCCTTGTACACATCACCAAGACCAAACCATACTTTCCTATCTAGTCCATAGGCTTTGGATGTCATGGATTGATTAAAAAAGAGCCCTCAATAAACTGGACATGTCTGTGTGTCTCGACAGACAATTCCTTGGTGCCTTTAGAAGTGCTGGTTGTGCAGCACCTTGTGTGGCTGAGTGAGGATCTGTGTGTAAAACACCAGAATCAGTCCCCTTCATAACAATGGACTAGGTTATGTCATAGTTGTGTGTGTGTTTTTAAAACATATTCCTCTCCTCTCCAGCTATCCCAGAGGGCAGGGGAGATCTACAACAGCTTCCTGTCCAGTAAAGCCACCACGCCGGTCAACATCGACAGTCAGGCCCAACTGGCTGACGACGTCCTCACCTCCCCATGTCCAAACATGTTCAAGGCTCAGCAATTACAAGTGAGAGGACCAACTGCCTACTACTCTATGTCATGTTGTTGAATAAATAATAATATACTTTATTGTCAACCCTCCCTTATACACACACACATAAGGCTGGGAGCAGCACAGTGTCAACTGCCGGGGCCGCACTGCTGGAACAATTTTTATTATTCAGTGTCATCTGCCTGTTTCCAAAATGGCTATTGTGCTTTACCAAGGTCAAACACAAACTGGCACACACCCCCCCACAAACTCACAGGCCTGTACAACGTCAGTGTAGATCTGTCCAATGTTGTTACAAACATGACTTAATCATAACTATTACCACATATGTCATAACACATGTCATAACTGATTGTGACCCTTTGTAACACCAGTCCCTTTTCTTTCCCCATTTTGTCTGTAGATCTTCAACCTGATGAAGTTTGACAGCTACTCCAGGTTCCTCAAGTCTGGCCTGTATCAGGAGTGCATGCTGGCCGAGGTGGAGGGACGACCTTTACCTGACCCCTACCAGATCCCTTGTAGCCCCGCCCCCTCCAAGCACAGCGCCAGCTCCTCCCTCTCCCTCTCCACACCCATTAAGGTACTCACCTTGTACTAAAGTAACCTTAACAGCCAAAATAGTATCTGCTATTGTCTTAGTAACCATAGCAGATTACTTGTGTCATTCGCCTGTGGGATGCACATTTTGTGTTGTAGCCAGTATAGGTGTTTGTTAACCTTCAAAACATCAGGGTCATATTCACTAGATACCAAATGGAAGAAAACAGACCAAAGGGGACTACCTGAACTTGTCCAATAAGAAACAAATTTTCCATTGCAATTTCTTTTTTTCCCTAAATGTTTTCAATAGCAAAACGGTTTGCTACGTTGTGCACTAATGTATAGAACCCAGGTGTTAGACATGTTGTTTGACCTAGTTGTTTTGTTGACCAATAGGAGGCAAGGAAGCAGAGGTCAGGAAGGTCACTTAATGAGGACCCCGGAGACGAGCATGATGAACATAAGAAACGGGGCACCTTCTTTTCTTGGTCCCGGAACCGGAGCTTCGGAAAGGGACCCAAGAAAAAGGACATTGGAGAAATCAACCTCGGTCAGCAATTCTCAGTCATAGAATGTCACAAGGAGTTAATCTTATGTATTCAATTCAAATAATGTTTTTTTCCTGTGAGGGAACTTCTTGTGTATGGTTTCAATATTGACATGAAGCTTTCTGGCATGCATTATGTTCTTTGGTCAGGCAATACACAGCACAGCACTGCATGCTATAAATTCGTTATGATGAAAGGTGAACTCCTGAAGCAGCATTTCAAATGGTGTTTTGAGCTTCATCTGATTTATGTCATTGGCGATGTTACACAAATGTTTTCCCTTGATAGTAGCTTGTCTTTTATATGTAGTTGTGTTGATGCTTGTCTTTTATGTGTAGCTGTGTTGTGATGATGCATGGATAGTAGCTTGTCTTATGTGTAGCTGTGTTGTGATGAAGCATGGATAGTAGCTTGTCTTATGTGTAGCTGTGTTGTGATGATGCATGGATAGTAGCTTGTCTTTTATGTGTTGCTGTGTTGTGATGATGCATGGATAGTAAGTAGGGATGGGATGATACCAGTATTGCACTACTAGTTTGTATCGTGGCAGCGAAAAAAACCCACAAAGGTAAACAGACTTAATGTTGGAAACAAACATCATTATGTTGTCATCCAGAGTCACATGTATTTATTTCCCGAGCTATAGCACACAATATTGTACATACAGTTGGTTTTTAAAGGAACAAATAGTTATGTCTGCTTCTTGTTCTCATTTTTTGCATGGAAAAAATAATCGCAATTCTGGTACGTTTTCTGTGTATATTTGTAATGAATTCCTAACTGTGACCTCTGACCTCCCTGGCCTTCCTGTGTTGGGTAGATTCCTGGAGCAGCAACGGTCGGAGGGAATCACAGGGTTCCTTGTCCTCAGGTGCCAGTCTGGAGCTGGCCACTTCCTGTTCAGCGGGCAAGATCGAGGTAACATCCGCATGCACGGCCAGGCCAGGTCACCATGGCAACACTGAACCAAGATAGCTCTGTAGTAGAAGCAGACATTATACAGATCACAACTCTGTTTAGTTTTGTGGCATGTTGCCTGAAAGTCCTCTTGGCTTGGGTATGCCGCTGTCAAAATGGTTATGACAGGTGTGATATGAAACATACGACTTCGTCACGTTCGTCATAACGATGAGACCAAGGCGCAGCGTGATAAGCATACATTCTTCTTTTAATGAAGGAAAAACACTAAACAAACTAACGTGACGCTATATAACACTAGTGCTGACAGGCAACTACACATAGACAATAACCCACAAAACCAAAATGGAAAAATGGCAACCTAAATAGGATCCCCAATCAGAGACAATGATAAACAGCTATCTCTGATTGGGAACCAATTTAGGCCACCATAGACCTATAATAAACCTAGACTAACAAACACCCCTAGATATACAAAAAAACCTAGACAGGACAAACAAGCATACCCACCCTCGTCACACCCTGACCTGACCAAAATAATACATAAAACATAGAAAACTAAGGTCAGGGCGTGATAGACTTAATGGGGGTTCATTTAAAGGTTCAGACATTCAATGTAGTTTTTTTTATACCCCATAAGGAAATTTGGTTTGCAGACAGGACGAACATTAAACACTACATGCAATACAAGACATAGAGACATTGTTGCTATTTTTAACTCTTGGTCCTCTCTCTTGCTTCTATGGAGTTCTATCTCTGACTATGGTCTGTCCTGTGTAGGGGGACAATCGTCACTCAGTGCCGGTGTGGGACAGGGTGTCCTCTGCCAAGCACTGCAATGTGACCTTGCCGGATGGCTCGTGCTCCTCTGTGACCCTGCGGTCGGGAGCCACCATCAGGGAGGTGCTCCGGGTCCTCTGTCAGAAACTCTGCATCAATATGGTCGCTGTCGACCTCTTCCTGGTGGGAGGAGAGAAGGTGAGGGAAGCACACTGATTCTTAGCACAGTTACTGTCCATCTCAATGTGGATTTAGAGTGACATTATCCAGATTCATTGATGTATTAAGTAGGGCTGTCAAACGATTAAAATAATGAATTGAGTTAATGGCATTATTAATCGTTATTAATCGCAATTTTAGAATTTGCTCAAATTTGGTCCTAAAGAAAGATTTTTCCATTTAAAAAGCAGTGCTTGGCGTTACTGGTAGGGTCGTTGCAGTGACCATATTACTGCCACACTGGCATTTATGAGTCGTGACATCAGTAAAATTCCACGTGGCCTGGAACTCAGGGCTCTATTGTCCCTCTAACCACTCTGACATCAATGCAAACACAATTGAAATTCACATCAAATACTTATCATCAAAACAGTATTGTGCTTTTAAAACTCACCTCACTGTGGTTGATCAAGTTGAAGAAAGAGGTTCAACAACAGGTTGAAATTGAGTGTAAAATATGGTCCTTGTGGATGTTGTTTCAAAGCCTAATACAACGAAATGGACAGCGCTTTCTGAGGTGATGATTCATTCAAAACACCCATATGCATATTAGAGCTGATGCATAGCATAGACCTATATACACTACCGTTCAAAAGTTTGGGGTCACTTAGAAAGGTCCTTGTTTTTGAAAGAAAAGCAAAAAAAAAATTGTCCTTTAAAATAACATTGATCAAAAATACAGTGTAGATGTTGTTAATGTTGTAAATGACTATTGTAGCTGGAATATCTACATAGGGGTACAGAGGTCCATTATCAGCAACCATCACTCCTGTGTTCCAATGGCACGTTGTGTTAGCTAATCCAAGTTTATCATTTTAAAAGGCTAATTGATCATTAGAAAACTATTTTGCAATTATGTTAGCACAGCTGAAAAATGTTGATCTGATTAAAGAAGCAATAAAACTGCCCTTCTTTACAGGCTCAAAATGGCCAGAAACAAATACCTTTTTTCCGAAACTCATCAGTCTATTCTTGTTCTGAGAAATAAAGGCTATTCCATGTGATAAATTGCCAAGAAACTGAAGATCTCGTACAACGCCGTGTACCACTCCCTTCACAGAACAGAGCAAACGGTCTCTAATCAGAATAGAAAGATGAGTGTTAGGCCCCGGTGCACAACTGAGCAAGAGGACAAGTTCATTAGAGTGTCTAGTTTGAGAAACAGACGCCTTACAATTCCTCAACGGTCAGCTTCATTAAATAGTACTCGCAAAACACCAGTCTCAACGTCAACAGTATCACATATGAAGGTAAGACCCAGATGCAGACCACATCGAATAAAGAATAGTTTAATATTCCAAACAGGGGCAGGCAATAGACTGGTCAAGGCAGGCAGTGGTCAGTAAACCAGAGGTGGGGCAACGGTACTGGGCGGCAGGCAGGCCCGGGGTCAGGGCAAGGCAGAGGTCGGTAACCCAAAGGCGGGCTAAGGTACAGGCCGGCAGGCTCAGGGTCAGGGGCAGGCAGAGTGATCAGGCAGGCGGGCTCGGAGTCAGGACAGGCAAGGGTCATAACCAGGAGGGTGAGAGAAAAGAGACTGGAAAAAGCAGGAGCTGAGACACAAAACACCGGTTGACTTGAACGAAGAAGACAAACTGGCAACGGACAAACAAAGAACACAGGTATATATACACATGGGATAAGGTGGAAGATGGGCAACACCTGGAAAGGGGTAGAGACAATAACAAGGACAGGTGAAACAGATCAGGGTGTGACAAACAGTGAAGAGGCGACTCTGGGTGTCACGCCCTGACCTGGGAGCTGTTTTATTTCTCTGTTTGGTTAGGTCAGGGTGTGATTTGGGTGGGCATTCTATGTTTTCTATTTCTTTGTTTTTGGCTGAGTGTGGTTCCCAATCAGACGCAGCTGTCTATCGTTGTCTCTGATTTGGAATCATACTTAGGCAGCCTTTTTCCCACCTAATGGTGTGGGTGATTATTTATTTTCTGTGTGTGTTTGTGTTGCTTCACGTTCGGTTTCTGTTTATCTAAGTTTCAATTTATTAATAGATGTGGAATTATCTATGACAGGGAGTTTGAAGACAGTGAACATGACAGAATTACCCACCAAAAACGGACCAAGCAGTGTGGCCAGGAGTAGTGGACATGGGAAAAAATCCTGGATGGAGAAGGACCCTGGACAAGGGCCGGTTAGTATCGCCGTCCAAGGGAGCAGATGGAGGCAGCGAGAGTGGAACGGCGATGATACGAGGAGTTTAATCAACAACAGAAGCCCGAGAGGCAGCTCCAAAAAAATGTTTGGGGTCGGCACATGGGGAGATTGGCAGAGTCCGGGTTTAGACCTGAGCCAACTCCCCGTGCTTACCGTGGGGAGCGTGTGACTGGTCAGGCACTGTGTTATGCGGTGATGCGCACTGTGTCTCCAGTTTGCCGGGCGAAAGCAAGCATCCAGCCAGGACGGGTTGTGCCAGCTCTACGCTCGAGACCTCCAGTGCGCCTTCACGGCCCAGTGTATCCGGTGCCTGCTCCACGCACCAGGCTTCCAGTGCATCTCCCCAATCCCAAAGACCTGTTCCGGTTCCACGTACGAGGCCTCCAGTATGTCTCAGCCTGGCAAGCCCTGTGGCATCTCCATGCACCAGGCTTACAGTACATCTCCTCAGTCCGGTGAGACCTGTTCTGGCTCCATGTACGAAGCCTCTAGTGATGATCCATGGCACGAAGCTTCCAGTGATGATCCATGGCCCGGAGCCAGTAGTCATGATCCATGGCACGAAGCCTCCAGTGATGATCCATGGCCCGGAGCCTGTAGTGATGATCCATGACACGAAGCTTCCAGTGCTGATCCATGGCCCGGAGCCCGCAGCGAAAATCCAGGGCACGGAGCCTCCAGCGACGGTCCCCAGTCCGGAGCCTCCAGCGACGGTCCCCAGTCCGGAGCCTCCAGCGACGGTCTCCAGTCCGGAGCTTCCAGCAACGGTCCGCAGTCCGGAGTCTCGGTAACCAAGCGGGGGTCTGCAGTCCGGAGCCTCCAGCGGGGGTTCCCAATCCAGAGCCTCCGGCGATGATCCACGGTCCGGTTCCTCCGGCAACAATCCACGGTCCGCAGTCTCTGGCGACGATCCATGGTCCGGTTCCACGGAAGTGGAGGGATCAGCATGCGGAGTGGGGCTACGTGCCGAACTGGAGCCGCCACCGAGGATACATGCCCACCCGGAACCTCCCCTGGGTCCGGGTGGGCTGTTTTATTTCTCTATTTGGTTAGGTCAGGGTGTGATTTGGGTGGGCACTCTATGTTTTCTATTTCTTTGTTTTTGGCCGAGTGTGGTTCTCAATCCGAGGCAGCTGTCTATCGTTAGCTGTCATACTTAGGCAGGCTTTTTCCCACCTAATGTTGTGGGTAATTATTTATTTTCTGTGTGTGTTTGTGTGCGCCACGGTTGCGTCACGTTCGGTTTCTGTTTACTTTGTGAAAGTTTCACTTTATTGAAAGATGTGGAATTACATGCACGCTGCGCCATGGCTCATCTATAACAGGGAGTTTGAAGACAGTGAACGTGACAGTGAGATGCTGGCCTTCTAGGCAGAGTTGCAAAGAAAAAGCCATATCTCAGAATGGCCAATAAAAAGAAAAGATTAAGATGAGTGAAAAAACACAGACACTGGTCAGAGGAACTCTGCCTAGAAGGCCAGCATCCTGGAGTCGCCTCTTCACTGTTGACGTTGAAACTGGTGTTTTGCGGGTACTATTTAACCAAGCTGCCAGTTGAGGACTTGTGAGGCGTCTGTTTCTCAAACTAGACACTCTAATGTACTTGTCCTCTTGCTCAGTTGTGCACCGGGGCCTCCCACTCCTCTTTCTATTCTGGTTAGAGTCAGTTTGCTCTGTTCTGTGAAGGGAGTAGTACAAAGCGTTGTACGAGATCTTCAGTTTCTTGGCATTTTCTCGCATGGAATAGCCTTCATTTCTCAGAACAAGAATTGACTGACGAGTTTCAGAAGAAAGTTATTTGTTCCTAGCCATTTTGAGCCTGTAATCGATCCCACAAATGCTGATGCTCCAGATACTAAACTAGTCTAAAGAAGGCCAGTTTTATTGCTTTTTTAATAAGGACAACAGTTTTCAGCTGTGCTAACAATTGCAAAATGTTTTTCTAATGATCAATTATCCTTTTAAAATGATAAACTTGGATTAGCTAACACAACGTGCCATTGGAACACAGGAGTGATGGTTGCTGATAATTGGCCTCTGTACACCGATGTAGATATTATATGTAGATATGTAGATATGTAGATATTCCATAAAAAACCTGCCGTTTCCAGCTACAATAGTCATTTACAACATTAACAATGTCTACACTGTGTTTCTGACCAATTTTATGTTATTTTAATGGACAAAAAAGGTGCTTTTCTTTCATAAGCAAGGACATTTCTAAGTGACCCCAAACTTTAGAATGGTAGTGTATGAGCCTGCAAAAAAACCTGAACTAAAATAATGATTGTGCCATTATACAATAGATAGTCTAATAGCCTGCCACATATTACTCACGGCAGAAAAACATACAAAAAAACTGATTTAAGATGTCTTTGGTGTAAGATATAATTGGTCTAGCCCAGTTCCCAAACTTTTTACAGTCCCGTACCCCTTTAAACATTCAACCTCCAGCTGCATACCCCTCTAGCACCAGGGTAAGCGCACTCTAAAATGTTGTTTTTCTGCCACAATTGTAAGCCTGCCACACACACACACTATACGATACATTTATTAAACATAAGAATGAGTGTGAGTTTTGGTCACAACCCGGCTCGTAGGAAGTGACAAAGAGCTCTTATAGGACCAGGGCACAAATAATAATATAATAATCAATAATTTTGCTCTTTATTTAGACACCTTACATATAAAACTTTATTTGTTCATTGGAAATTGTGAATAACTTACAACAGGTTAATGAGAAGGGTGTGCTTGAAGGGATGGGTTGTATTATAGCGAGTCTCAGTCTTAAATAATTTTCCACCCACAGTTTGTGCCTGTATTTAGTTTTCATGCTAGTGGGGGCATCAGTGTCTTAACAGTGTGATTTACCTAGGCAGGATACTCCAAAAATCGGGCAGTGGCTTCTGATTAAATGAGATTTTCACAGAACCGCTTGTTGCAATTTCGATTGATTAAATATTGGTAAGTGGACTGGAGGCAGGGCATGAAAGGGATAAGAATCCAGTTGTTTGTGTCATTGGTTTTGGGAAAGTACTTGCATAAATGCGCACCCAACTCGCTCAGATGCTTCGCTATATCACATTTGACATTGTCTGTAAGCTTAATTTGCACACAAAAAAATCATACAATGATGGAAAGACCTGTGTGTTGTCCTTGTTTATGCAGAGAGAGAAGAGCTCCAACTTCTTAATCATAGCCTCAATTTTGTCACACACATTGAATATAGTTGCAGAATTTCCCTGTAATCCTAGATTCAGGTCATTCAGGCGAGAAAAAACATCACCCAGATAGACCAGTCGTGTGAGAAACTCATCATCATGCAAGCGGTCAGACAAGTGAAAATTATGGTCAGCAAAGAAAACTCTCAATTTAAAAAAAAACGTGTCAATACTTTGCCCCTTGATAATCAGCGCACTTCTGTATGTTGTAAAAGTGTTACATGGTTGCTGCCCATATCATTGCATAGTGCAGAAAATACACAATAGTTCAGGGGCCTTTCACTGTAGTGTCCAAAACATCTTTCAAGCTGTCAGGCATTCCCTTGGCAGCAAGAGCCTCTTGGTGGTCTACCCAAGTAGCATCGGGAGCAACTGCTTGCACCCGCCTTACCACTCTGCCCCTGAACAAGGCAGTTAACCCACTGTTTCCCGGTAGGCCGTCATTGAAAATAAGAATTTGTTCTTAACTGACTTGCCTAGAAAAATAAAGGTAAAAACATTTTCTTTTTAAATGTAATACATGATTTGGGCTAGAGGCACAGAGTCTTCAGCGATTTAGCTAAAAACGCAAAAAAAACTGTAGCTGTGTTCCATGTTGGGTTCTGCGCTGAAAAGGTTCCGTACGGAAACACGTGCACTTAAAAGGTTCCGTGCAGTGAAGAAATGGAGCCGTGATAAATGGCGTTTTGGATAAAAGCGTCTGCTAAATGGCATATATATTGTTATCATTATATTGGTTAGGCATTGCTTCATGGCTTTATGAGTAGTTTTTCATGTTGTTTTCATTTTGTTTAGCCTTTAGTGCTGGACCAAGATTGCATGACCCTCAGCTCACGGGAACTCAGGATGGAAAAGCGCACCCTTTTCAGGTAATAGCAGATGCATCTACTGTAAACACTACATGGCAAAAAAGTATGTGGACAACCATTCAAATGAGTGGATTTGACTATTTCAGCCACACCTGTTGCTGACATGTGTATAAAATCGAGCACACAGCTATGCAATCTCCATAGACAAACATTGGCAGTAGATTTGCCCGTACGGAAGAGCTCAGTGACTTTCAACGTGGCACCGTCATAGGATGCCACCTTTCCAACAAGTCAGTTCGTCCAATTTCTGCCCTGATAGAGCTGCCTCGGTCAACTGTAAGTGCTGTTATTGTGAAGTGGAAATGTCTAGGAGCAACAGCAGCTCAGCCGTGAAATGGTAGGCCACACAAGCTCACAGAACGGGACCGCCGAGTGCTGATGTGTGTAGCTCGTAAAAATCGTCAGTCCTCGATTGCAACACTCACTGCCGAGTTCCAAACTGCCTCTGGAGGCAACATCAGCACAAAAACTGTTCCTCTGGAGCTTCATGAAATGGGTTTCCATGGCTGAGCAGCCACACACAAGCCTAAGATCACACTGCGCAATACCAAGCATCGGCTGGAGTGGTGTAAAGCTTGCCGCCATTGGACTGGAAGTGCGAGGAAACGCGTTCTCTGGAGTGATGAATCATGCTTCACCACCTGGCTGTCTGACGGATTAATCTGGGTTTGGCAGATGCCAGGAGAACGCTACCTGCCCAAATGCATAGTGCCAACTGTAATGTTTGGTAGAGGAATAATGGTCTGAGGCTGTTTTTCATGGTTCGGGCAAGGCCCTTAGTTCCAGTGAAGGGAAATCTTAACGATTCAGCATTCAATGACATTATAGACAATTTTGTGCTTCCAACTTGGTGGCAACTTGGAAGGCCCTTTCTTGTTTCAGCATGACAATGCCCATGTGCACAAAGCGAGGTCATACAGAAATGGTTTGTCGAGATTGGTGTGGAAGAACTTAACTGGCCTGCACAGAGACCTGACCTCAACCCCATTGAAAACCAATGTTCACCAATTAACACCAACACCAATGCACCAATGTTCCAAAATCTAGTGAAAGCCTTCCCAGAAGAGTGGAGGCTGTTATAGCAGCAAAGGGGGACCAACTCCATATACAGTGCCTTGCGAAAGTATTCGGCCCCCTTGAACTTTGCGACCTTTTGCCACATTTCAGGCTTCAAACATAAAGATATAAAACTGTATTTTTTTGTGAAGAATCAACAACAAGTGGGACACAATTATGAAGTGGAACGACATTTATTGGATATTTCAAACTTTTTTAACGAATCAAAAACTGAAAAATTGGGCGTGCAAAATTATTCAGCCCCCTTAAGTTAATACTTTGTAGCGCCACGTTTTGCTGCGATTACAACTGTAAGTCACTTGGGGTATGTCTCTATCAGTTTTGCACATCGAGAGATTTTTTCCCATTCCACCTTGCAAAACAGCTCCAGCTCAGTGAGGTTGGATGGAAAGCATTTGTGAACAGCAGTTTTCAGTTCTTTCCACAGATTCTCGATTGGATTCAGGTCTGGACTTTGACTTGGCCATTCTAACACCTGGATATGTTTATTTTTGAACCATTCCATTGTAGATTTTGCTTTATGTTTTGGATCATTGTCTTGTTGGAAGACAAATCTCCATCCCAGTCTCAGGTCTTTTGCAGACTCCATCAGGTTTTCTTCCAGAATGGTCCTGTATTTGGCTCCATCCATCTTCCCATCAATTTTAACCATCTTCCCTGTCCCTGCTGAAGAAAAACAGGCCCAAACCATGATGCTGCCACCACCATGTTTGACAGTGGGTATGTTGTGTTCAGGGTGATGAGCTGTGTTGCTTTTACGCCAAACATAACGTTTTGCATTGTTGCCAAAAAGTTCAATTTTGGTTTCATCTGACCAGAGCACCTTCTTCCACATGTTTGGTGTGTCTCCCAGGTGGCTTGTGGCAAACTTTAAACAACACTTTTTATGGATATCTTTAAGAAATGGCTTTCTTCTTGCCACTCTTCCATAAAGGCCAGATTTGTGCAATATACGACTGATTGTTGTCCTATGGACAGAGTCTCCCACCTCAGCTGTAGATCTCTGCAGTTCATCCAGAGTGATCATGAGCCTCTTGGCTGCATCTCTGATCAGTCTTCTCCTTGTATGAGCTGAAAGTTTAGAGGGACGGCCAGGTCTTGGTAGATTTGCAGTGGTCTGATACTCCTTCCATTTCAATATTATCGCTTGCACAGTGCTCCTTGGGATGTTTAAAGCTTGGGAAATCTTTTTGTATCCAAATCCGGCTTTACACTTCTTCACAACAGTATCTCGGACCTGCCTGGTGTGTTCCTTGTTCTTCATGATGCTCTCTGCGCTTTTAACGGACCTCTGAGACTATCACAGTGCAGGTGCATTTATACGGAGACTTGATTACACACAGGTGGATTGTATTTATCATCATTAGTCATTTAGGTCAACATTGGATCATTCAGAGATCCTCACTGAACTTCTGGAGAGAGTTTGCTGCACTGAAAGTAAAGGGGCTGAATAATTTTGCACGCCCAATTTTTCAGTTTTTGATTTGTTAAAAAAGTTTGAAATATCCAATAAATGTCGTTCCACTTCATGATTGTGTCCCACTTGCTGTTGATTCTTCACAAAAAAATACAGTTGTATATCTTTATGTTTGAAGCCTGAAATGTGGCAAAAGGTCGCAAAGTTCAAGGGGGCCGAAAACTTTCGCAAGGCACTGTAAGTGCCCATGATTTTGGAATGAGATGTTCGATGAGAAGGTGTCCCCACATATAGTGTATCTCTATATTATTATGTCTCTATATATCTCTCTCTTGCTCTCTCTCACATTCCACCCTTTTTATTTACCAATGTAAAATTTAAAATAACTCTTCGCACCTCCATTCTCCCAAGAGAATCTTAAAGAAATCGTGTGATTTGGTAAGAGAAAGTATCTGTATATTTATTTTCCCTCTATTTTTAGGCTGGACCTGGTACCCATTAACCGGTCCGTAGGCTTGAAGGCCAAACCCACCAAACCTGTCACCGAGGTCCTGCGCCCTGTCGTGGCGAAGTATGGCCTCCACCTCAACGATCTGGTGGCCAAAATAGTAAGTCTGGCTGGGTCGCCTCAAGGTTTTCTGTTTGCAGCTGTGTATCAACCCACCCCATCTCTTCTCTAGAGCATGACAGTGACACTGGGTGGAGTGTCAATGGCTTGGAAGTGGGAAGGAACCTCATGCTCTTCAAATGTTACTGGGTGGTTAGCTCATTCTGACTCAACCAGCCTCAGATTTTGCAGAGAGAGGGCTATAATTATGAATGACTACACTCCTGAAACATGAGGGAGGAAGGGGGTAGAAAGACTCCTCCCTTTCCCCCAAATCCTTGCCAGTTAGTTGGTTTATTTTTATCCTGTGGTGTGTTTCCAAGCATTTACCCCAGTATTATACAGGAAGCTAAAGCCACATTCTAAATAGAGTGAGGGCTTCCATGTCTTACATGGTTAATGATAGTACACAGAAGTTGAGATGATACACTACATGTTTGAATGACATGCCAATATGGCATCATCCTAATCTGTTGAAATGGATGGGAACATGCTAATAATGCTAGCAAGCTAACTTGCTAAAATGCTGTGTATTTTGACAGAGTGGAGAAACGGAGCCTTTAGACCTAGGGGCGCCAATATCCAGCCTCGACGGCCTGCGCATAGTGCTGGAAAGAGCGGATCCCTCTGTTTCAGGGAAAGGTAAAACCGCCACCACACCAAACTCCAAAACACACGCTAAGACAACAGACAAGGTCAACCAACCCTGAAGATGGTCACTGTTTCCACTCACTCCTACAGTGACCTTGCATGGTCCCCGATCTGTTTGTCTTGCTAGTGTAACCAAGCTAAGAACGTAACACAAGCTCACTCCACAGCTAGCTTTAAATGTCACTGTTGGAGCTATCCAATTGGTACCTGTTGTATAGCTCAGATGGTTTGCACGGGCAGTCTGGTTCAAGCCCAGTCAGAGGTAGGTTCAGGGAGGCAGCACTACATGCTAAGCTTGCACACTGACACCGATTAGACCAACACCTATGGTTACTGTTATATAGGAGTTATCAAGACGGCACAAACAGATCTGGGACCAGGCTAATAGAGACTCACTGGCATACTCAAACCCCCAATCACCCTAAGATAGTGACTGGAGAAATCCAGTGGTGACATTTTTCCAATATTGACCTTGCACTTCAGCCCATCTGTTTCCAGGAATTCAAACCGCTTTTGTAAACTATGTCCTGTTTTGTTGTCCCACTTACTTCTAGTGATAAGAAAATATATCAGAGTTATGGAGGATGCATGGGATGGCTCGTTGGCTCAGATTCACCTCCATATTGTTTTTCTCTATCTATAGATTCCAAGTCCAAGTCAGCCTCCTTGAAAGCCCATCTGCCATCTTTGACCAGCAGGAGTCTTTCAGCAACAGTAAGGAGACTTCCTTATTTTATCCCTGTCTTCACTTTTCTCAAGTATCCTTAAACTTCTAAATGTTCTGTCTCCGGCTCCCCTGCTATGCTGCTTCTTAACAATTTAACGTCACATAATAATTGCTCAAGTGCTCTACTCTACTTTGTTCCAAGTGGTTTCCTTGCTTGAATGCTGGCTGCAGCTGACTTGAACACTGACTGACCCCCTGCTTTGTAGTTCAGCCTCCAGATCGCCTTTATAGTTGAAATCTGACCTTGTCCCCTAGGGATATTACATTAACTGATTTACTAAGCTCCAACGAAACAACGCGCATCAAATAAACAACACACATAAAAGGAACAACGGGCCTGTGTTTTATGTTTATTTTTTTCTTTACTTCTGAAAATAACAGGGCAACAGGTGCAAACACTTAAACACTCACAGTGTAAGTAAATCTGTTCGGGATATGTCGTAGTGGTGTTGGTAAAGGGCATGCACAGCCTCCTCCCTCCCCCTTAATGGAGTGCGTTGTTGTTGTTGCGTCTGCAGGGAGATGACAGGTCATCAGGAAAGGCAAGCGGACAAGACCCGTCGCTCCCTACGGAAAAGAGAAAACCGAAAAAGATTAATATAGATGAAGCTGAAGGTAAATCATCCCCCTCTCTTTCTACCCTGTGGTGGCTTCTCTGAGCTTTGCTTTGCTGCGTCACCAACACCATCTCTTTGGCAGCATTAAAAGGAGCCTTCAACCTTCACAGTTATCTCTCAGTGCAGCGTGGGGCTGTGTACCGTACACGTTAAACTAACTAATCCTCTTTTTATCTGACCTGTTTCCTTGTTCTTGGGGAGGGTTTTAGGAATAAGAAGTAACTTTCTCTCTCTTTAGAATTCTTCGAGCTCCTGAGCCGGGCACAGAGCAGCCGGAGAAACGCCCAGAGAGGCCTCCTGAACAAAGAGGACCTGGAGTTACCTGACTTCCTGCGTTTAGCCACCTGCTCCCCCTCCACTGCCTCCCTAGACGCGACTTGCTCCACCCCCACCTCCATCAAACAGGGCCAGGGGGCAGGCAGGGTGAACGGGGTGGGCGGCACCCCCGCCCGCGGTCCCCTCAACGCCAGCCTGCGCTCCGAGAGCCTGGACTCCTCCCTCAGCAGTGCCAATGGACACTCCCACTCCGCTGCGGGGCGCAGGGCACTGCCCCCAGCCCGCCACCCCATACCCACCTTCGGCGCCACCCTCTCCCCCATCCCACGCCTCTTGGAGGCTAGAGGCACGGGCCTCAGAACGCTGGAGGAAGACACCCATGCTGACCTGACCCTGGTGGGAGAGGGGGACATCAACAGCCCCAACAGCACCCTTCTGCCCCCCTCGCCGGTGCCGCTGTCCTACGAGGGCAGCCTGCCCGAGGCTAACTTCACCCCTCCTGCGCCCTGCGCCCAAACCTCCCAGGATGGATGTGGGAATGGCCAGTCCAGCTCAGGTATTTCCACATTGTGACTATGCATTAGCGTGTTGATGTGTGTGTGTGTGTATGTGTTTGTGTATGTGTGAGAAACGGAGAGTGTGTGATCGTGTGTGTCTGAAGGTGACCTGATTTCCAATGACAACTCATTTTATACTGACTTCAATGCACTTTATGTACAACTGCTCTCTCAGTTGTACCCCAACCATTTTGACTCCTTTGAATACTTTCTAATGAACATAGATAGCATTGTTTGTGGTCACTTTCAATAGTAAGTTGAGTTCAATTGTAAATAGTGATGTATATAATTAGAAATGAATGACATTTACATTCGCATACCACTGAACTGATGGGGTTTACAACCTAACTGAGATTTGAGGTGATAGTCAACCATAGAAAGTTTCGTATTGTTGTACCACAGAGTATATGAGTATATGATATATATATATATATATATATATGAACTGATATATATATATATATATATATATATATATATATATATATATATATATATATATATATATATATATATATATATATATATATATATATATATATATATATATATATATATATATATATATATATATATATATATATATATATATATATATATATATATATATGAGGATACAGATTTGACCCAGGTGAATAAACTCTCATTATACATTCATAATGCTTTAATGGTCAAAATGACAATTGTCATTACAATCCATGAAAAATAGTCCTACTATAATTTGACAGCAACCAATTGTAGCAAGCTACAATTACCATGCAGGTGTGAATTGTTTGGTTTGATTGATTGTAATAGAAAACCTGAAAGATTGCCATGAGTCACAGCCAGCATTCATGTCAATCAATAAAAGCTCTATGCTTGCATTGTGAGTTTATAATTGGTGTGTAGTTCTCTGCCCAGTACACAGCTACAGACAAGATAAAACGTAACCAAAGAGTTATGAAATTGTTATTTGAGCAGATGATCATATACCTGTACATTGTATTATTTGTATTGAATTATTTTAATTGAAAAGCTGTATTTTTTCCCATCCCATCCTCTAATGCAATGCAAATCAACAATGCCAATAAGAATTTCACTCTGGTTTTAAAATTCAATTAAATATATAGAGAAAGAAAACTAAAATTGATTTCTTTCTTCACAAAATTGTGATAATTATAGACAGTTTTGATAGAGCTAGTTTAACATGAACGGTATCATTGTTGAATTGCATGTCACACTCTGTCTGGAATCATCCTCTCCCTCTGTGGATGCCTGTTGTAGATAATCATGAAAATTAATTCTGTATCTGTGTTTGATTAGATCTAATAAATGTTAGACCTGGAATCACATCGTCTGTCTTTTTACAAGTTTGTAATCTCAAATTCAGTTACCACTCCATGTCTCCTCTTCACCAACTTTCCCCAACACAACCTATATCTCTTTCATTTAGTTTGTCTTCCACCTCCTTCTCCCTGTCCTGTTCTTGCTAGCTGCTCTGTCTGTGCTCTTCTGAGAAGGTTGTGGCGTCTGTGTCTGGGTAATTCAGATTTTTTGGTTGTGTTTGTGTTTAATTCTGATTGTTTTGTCTGTGTGAGAAGGGTATTCGGTGTTGTGTTTGTGTTTAATTCTGATTGTTTTGTCTGTGTGAGGGGGTCATTCGGTGTTGTGTTTGTGTTTAATTCTGATTGTTTTGTCTGTGTGAGAAGGGTATTCGGTGTTGTGTTTGTGTGTAATTCTGATTTTTTTTTGTCTGTGTGAGGGGGTCATTCGGTGTTGTGTTTGTGTGTAATTTTGATAGTTTTGTCTGTGTGAGAGGGTCATTCGGTGTTGTGTTTGTGTGTAATTTTGATTGTTTTGTCTGTGTGAGAGGGTCATTCTGTGTTGTGTTTGTGTGTAATTCTGATAGTTTTGTCTTTCTAAGGGATTGCAACATTTCTGTAACTTTCCCAAAATCCCCAGGTTTTCTAGAACTCCTGGTTGGAAGATTATTTCCTCTTGATTCCAGGAATCTTCCAACCAGGATTTCTGGGGGAAAAATGCATTTACTGTAATGTACCTCATCTAATGTATAATGCTTTTAGTATGTGCCGTGTATATCTGTATCACTCCTGGATTTTCATTTCCCATACCCCCTACCCACTGGTCAGTTTTTCGTTCTCCACTATATACAGTAGGACCTTTAAGTGAGGTTGATAGTTGTGGTGAGCCAGAGAAGTTGGTGAATGCAGTCAACTAACTCCTGATAATTGCGGTTTTAGAATTTCCAATTATTTTGCATGCTCTGATTGAATGCACGCTACCACAACAGTCCCAAATTAATCTAGTTTTTGCTGTTATCATTCACTATCTAATGTCTATCTCTATTGGGGTGGGTTAGTCTGTCAAAACAGAATGAGCAGTGATGGGAATCAATCACAATCACCAGCATTATTATCTGCAATTGGTAGTTTGCCATGACGCAGAGTCAGTGTTAGCCAGTTTATCTGTGTGATTTTACCGTAGTCTAGGTGTCTCACTGGTGTTCAAACACCTATTAGAATAATAACAACACACTTTGAAATCCCAATTTAAAAGTGAGCCTTATCCAGCTGTGCTGGTTGAAGAACTGTACAGCTAAAAAAAATCTGTCAAGAAGCAAGACACCTAGAATTACATAAGGTGTTTACGTGTCTCAGCTCATCTATTTAGTATGTATTAGTATGTATATCCCCATTAGCTGTTTCCAAGGCAGCAGCAACTCTTCCTGGGTTCAAACAGGATTTAAACAATTATATTAAAACAAAACAACAGCCTACGTCATAAATAAAACAATACATCATACGGGACATTATTACTCTCTAATTACAAATGTACAATACAGCAATATTACAATGTGTGTGTAGAGTGTCTGTGTATCTCTTTACTGTCCGTGTTTTGAGGTGAGGTTTTATCCCCCAAAAATTGAACTGCTCACTTGAATTACTACGTAGAGTCATGTAGTCACGCCTCTACGTAGTACTGTGCACTTTCCCAGAGTATGTTCTGGACATGGGGACTTTGAAGAGACCCCTGGTGGTATGCCTTGTGCTGTATGTATGGGTGTCTGAGTTGTGTGTTAGCGGTTTGAATAGACAGTTCGGTGATTTCAACATGTCAATACCTCTCACAAAGACCAGTAGTGATGCAGTCAATCCCTCCTCTACTTTGATTCAGGAGAGATTGACATGCATGTTATTGATATTAGCCCTCAGTGTACATTTAAGGGCCAGCCATGCTGCTCTGTTCTGGGCCAACTGTAATTTGCCTATGCCCTTCTTTGTGTCACCTGACCACATAACTGGGCAGTGGTCCAGGTGTGTTTTGTGGATTATGATGTCAAGAAAGCAGAGCAACAACCTATATGTTTTGACCTATATGTTTTGACTTATATGTTTTTACCATGTCAGTTTACAATCAAGCGTTATACCCAGCAGTCTCCTAAACTTGCTCAATTGCCACTTTATCATTACAAGATTTAGATGAGGTTTAGGGATTAGCAAATTTTTTGTCCCAAATAAAATTATTTTCGTTTTTTATATATATTTAGGACTAGCTTATTACTAGCCACCCATTCTAAAACTGACTGCAGCTCTTTGTTAAGTGTTGCAGTGATTTCACTTGCTGTGGTAGCTGACGTATATAATGTTGAGTCATCAGCATACATAAACACATAGGCTTTACTTAATGCTCGTGGTAGGTCATTAGTAAAAATTGAAAAAAGTAAGGGGCCAAGATGGCTACCTTGAGGTATGCCAAACTCTACCTGGTTTATGTTAGAGAGGCTTCCATTAAAGAACACCCTCTGTGTTCTGTTAGACAGGAAACTCTTGAAACATGATATGGCAGAGGATATAAAGCAAAAAAGTGTTTTCAGCATCTGACCTGGGTTCAAATAGAATTAATTTAGTTTCAAATACTTAAGCATGTGCTTGATGAAACTTGTCTGATGCAATGGAACCAATGGAATAGCCCCCAAAGTGCAAACCAATGGAATAGTCTTCTGAAGTGCATCCATCTAGCACTCCAGGCAGGATCAATCAAAACATTGAAGTATTTGAATGAAAATAAATTAAGTTTAACCCATGCCTGCAGCTCAAATGGTGGCACACTTCAAAGTCCGTCACTCCGGAGGACACGACGTGTCTAGCCCTGACCTTTTCTAAATGGCTCTGTCAATAGATAAAAGGAAAGGTGATATGTGTACACAGGATGATACGAGTGGGTAGATTAAGACTCTCAGAGTCTCTCTCTGCTCGTCTTTTCTGGTTACTAAGCGCATCAGCCTGACTCTGCCACATTGGGAACCATGGTAACAGGTCCGCCTTGCATCAGTTGACTGTGCTGCTGCAGAGAGAAACTGTTGCTATTTTTGTGTGTGGGGGGGGGTTGTTCTCTCTCTGTCTCTGTCATTTTCTCTCGCTCTCACTCTCACTCACTGCCCGCTCCAAGCTAAACAGAAAGTCCCTGCATGTAAATGCGTATAATTTTTATTCTTTATTATGCATGCAGTATTTATGTTCTGTTCTTTACCTGTGCCTTGCAGAATGTTCTTGCTTGCACGACAGCCAGTGCGCATCTGTATGCACAGCAGCCAGTATGCATCTGTATGCCAAGCAGCCAGTATGCATCTGTATGCACAACAGCCAGTATGCATCTGTATGCACGACAGCCAGTGCGCATCTGTATGCACGACAGCCAGTATGCATCTGTATGCACAACAGCCAGTATGCATCTGTATGCACGACAGCCAGTGCGCATCTGTCTGCATGGAGGAACCCGGCATGCACACAATTAGTGACAGTACATCTGAAAGGTAACATCTTTCTGTCACATTATGATGAATTACCTTTGACCTTTAAAAAAGACAAATTGACACATCATCAGAGGGAAATAATTGTATGCAGTGCATCAGGCACATTTCTGAGTAAACTCAAATAATTAGATGTATCATTACTTTACATATAAATGCAATCATCTCACAATCAATCGAACTACTGATTGACTACAGTCAATCAAACTACTGTCTTCTTAATAATCAGTGGGATGAGTAGAAATTAAATCATTCCTCTGTTAGTGTATGTTATGGCTACTGTCAAGACTACCATTCTCTGCTGGAGAAAGTGTTTTCCGCAGATTAACAGACGCCATATATTACAAACCAAAGGATTCATCTAACTAGGAGCCAAGGGTTAATGTTCACTGGGGTTTACGTATAAGAGTGGAACGGAGTTCACCTCTTATAGCAGAGGAATGAAGTTCACCTCCATTTTGGCTTAGATGTTATTTAACTCAAATCTGTTCAAGTTTTGGGCTCCCGAGTGGCACAGTGGTCTAAGACACTGCATCTCAGTGCAAGAGGTGTCACTGCAGTACCTGGTTCGTATCCAGGCTGCAGCACATCTGGCTGTGATTGGGGGTCCCATAGGGCTGCGCACAATTAGCCCAGCTTTGCCTGGGTTTGGCCTGGGTAGTCTGTCATTGTAAATAACAATTTGTTCTTAACTGACTTGCCTAGTTAAATAAAGGTTAAAAAAATAGGATGAAAAAGCTAGTGATGTTCTCATACAAACACAGAAACGCCAGCTGTAACTCAAACATATGTCCCAATTAAAGCAACCTCTTCCAGCTGTTACCGACTACAGGTAGGCCCTAAAATTTGTGTTTGTAAACTGAAGTGTTTTGACAAATGTAACTAAGGGTTGTTTTGGGTAGACTGGTTCCAGATCTGTTGTCTCCTCCTATAACCCGATCCCAGATCTGTTGTCTGCCCCTGTAACCTGATCCCAGATCTGTTTGTGCTTTTGCCAACTCCATTCCTGTCATTGTCCAGCCAAACATGCTTGCATGACAATGAGTGTGACAGGGAGTTGGCATGATAGCATCAACAGACTGGCACTCAGACAGAAATATTCTGGGGTCAGCTCCTATAGGATATCCCAATTCAATCCCTGACTACAGCATGAATGTAAAATTATGTTGAAAAACCAAACACAGGTCTGCTAGGGTCACTCCCACCTAACATTTGAAATATCAATCAATTTGACCTCATGAGTGTGTTCTGTTGTGATACATTTACTGTTATAATAACTAAAATATACTGTATAATCTGATATATATCTTAATTATGTGTTTCCTTTCCATGTCAAATCAAATGATGGTGGTGCAGCTGGTCAGATAAACATGTATTGGTCATTATTTGTTTAATTAATTATTTTGGCCACTAGAGGGCAACAGTATATAGTATAACTGTTCCTCCACCACTATTTAAGGCAATAACCTCATCTACCATACTTGGGTGTTCGAGGATGAACTCAAAACTGTTCAGTTTTCTAGTCATAGTAAAGAACCAATGCATAACATTTGACGCCGTGGTTTGGTTATCATATTTTTACTGTATTTATCATAGCAAGTGCATTTTTTTTAAAGGACCCGTAAGTAAGCATTTCACTGTTAGTCTACACCTGTTGTTTACGAAGCATATGACAAAAACATTTTGATTTGATTTGTATAGTGATTGGTCCTGATTCTAAGACTTTGTGACATCATTGGCCTCTCACACAAACTTTGCATAAATGGGACTTATTTGTCATTGCCCATATCCAGAATTTAGAACAGCGTTTATACTTTCAAATGCAATCAACCACTTAGGCACAGGGCTTAGCGTTCATCCCACTTCACCATAACAACAAAATGAAAAGGTGACAATCGTAATACCGCCAAAAAATTAACAATAGCTTAAAATGATTCAGAATTCTGTGAACCCTGTGAGGATTGTGTGCCTGAGGGACGTGGTGGCTTTCATCTCGCTTTAGATTTCACTGGCTGTGTCCTGAATGGCAACCTATTCTCCATATAGTCAAAAGTATTCCACTATGTAGGGAACATTGGGAAGCAGTCTGGCTGACACACCTGAAAGCTGGATACGGCTGACCCTCAGTCTGTCTTATCATCAATCTGGCAGTAACCAGGGGGCCTTGGGGCTGATCTCAGCCAGTCTGAGCTGTGCGGCTGGTTCTGTTCCAAACTGGCCCTGGGTAGAGCTGGTCTGTCCTAGCTAGTGTGGTGCCCTAGGACATTGACAGAAGACACCTGACAGACAGCCAGCAGGCTCATGTTAACAGCAGTGCTAAGAAAATAATTACACCTCTTAGCTCAACTCCTTAATTAGAGCTAGATGTTTATTCCAAACCACTTCAATCGCTCAATATACTTACTTATAATTCTCATTGTAATAATATGATGTCGACTATTATTTGAAGTAGCTTCATGAGACAATTTTGAGCACATCAACTTTTTAAGTAGGCCCAAGCTTGGCAAAGAGGTTGCTGTGTGTGTTCAGCTGTGAGAATGGGAATTAAGCGGAGTTTGTGTTTATAATACTGCATCTATTCTGTGAATCAGAGGCGTAGGAGCTCAGAGGGTGTATGTGTTGGAGTCACCTAGACCTCTTGTTTAAGGGTCACAGGAGGGATGAGGAGAAGTATTACGCATTGGAACTGTAATATCACAGTTACAGATGTAGCATCATCATTTGCTTCACTACTGGATTGGTTTCATAAATCAACTATCTTCTCGCTCTTGAACCCTCACTTCCTACTTTGTAGGAACATTCTCAGCAACAAAAGAGTGATCAAATTCAGATCCTACATCTGTAGCTTTGGACTCGACTCGCACTCTCTCAGGATCATAGAGAAGTGTTACAGCGGAACTGAATGAGTCAGCGCGCTCTAGAACCAATTGTTCTAATGTGATGTCTCATTATGCACACTGGCTTCAGTGCATATATTCTTTCTCCATCTGTGATAGTCACTCTTGTCAAGATAAAAATACAGCAAAACAAACTCACTGAAATGTACCATGGCCATAGTGACACAGCTCCATTCTGACTACAGACTTCAATCTGGATCTAAAAATGCACCTTTGATAAAGTTCTGTATTATGTACCTCTGTTTGACAGTGTATCAATATCAATGCAACACTCATATCAATGCAACACTCATATCAATGCAACACTCATATCAATGCAACACTCATATAAATGCAACACTCATATCAATGCAACACTGCTCAGTTTTTGCACAAGTGCCACGTTTGGTTGACATCCAACACGTCTAGACCATAGTAGTTTAGCACAGTACACAGTGGACCTAATGAATAACCAATAAGTTAAACAGTGTCAGTTTGTTCTTTTGAAGCTAAGCAGACAAGCTGAAAGGCATGCATAGCCCTTGTTATGGTTGAGATGGTTTCATGTTGTTAAATCATAGGGCGCAATTATCTGAACTGGTCCTGGACCAGAAGTCATCAAGCCAAAATACTCTGAGCCTGATGCTTTGTCACCTACGGGTCACTGCTCTGAGATCAGCTCAATGGACATACTGCATTTCAAGGGTCAGAGCTCCATCATAATGGAGACGGAAAAAGCTCTTCCGGAGGGTTTCTTAAAAGGTTGTGTCTGGATTTTCTCCCCTCCCCCTTGGTTCCGCTGTTCACTCTTTTTGTTCTCTACCATCAAAAAAGGGCATATGTCAAGACAACACACTGGGGACAGATGTCAATTCAACATCTATTCCACGTTGGGTCAATGTTATTTAATCTAAATGAAGTTCACTCAACCAGTGTTTGTTCAGTGGAAAAGCACTGGTGGCCCTATGACTCTGTTTTACACTGATTATAACATGGATGATCAGATCCTCTGAAAGACTTTGTATATTAGACAAGGGAGGTGTTAGACAAGTCATACCACATGCACTGCTGTAAACCGTCAGTGAATCATTAGCAACAGTTTTGGGGAAGCTACCCTTAATGAAAACATAGTTTACTTAAATGAAGTTACTTTGAAAAAGTAGTCCACTACATCCAAACTACTTTGTGAAAAATTGTCATCTGAATTGTCATCGAACAATTGTCATCTTACAAACTGCAAGAACAGTTTACTTTGGGCTCATATGTTAACAGAATGTAATTTAGCCTATTCAACTCAAAAACTATTTGTTTCAAGTGACAATGTATTATTGTGTCGTCTGTATCACTTATGTATAATTTTCTTGGTAGTGTTTAGTTCAGTAGTTATTTAAACCGCTACATGCCTAGAAAGTTAGTAACTACTGAAAACACGACTAAGATTGGAATTTAGTTCAACTACCACCAAGCTACTGGAAATTGTAGTTCAATTACTAGTTGAACTACATGTAGTTTACTGCTCCCCAACACTGATTAGCAATTATATTCACCAATTTATGGTAGATTGGAGGCCTCAAGGCTGTGGAGTATTGGTACTTATCCTATTTGTTGACCACTGTGGCAAATACTACAGCTGGAACATAGTTGGAGATTCTCAATTGCATACTCCTCGCGTCCCCTCTCCTCGCCGTCTTCTCAAAACCCATTGGATGGGAAAGCCAGAGGTCCCGCCCCTCTGACCTTCTCCCCAATGGGTTTTTGAGGAGGTGAGGAGAGAGGACTCTAAGAGAATGCAATTGAGATTCTTCCAATGGCACATCCTTCTATTACTAATTCTCCCATCTCTCCCTTCCTTACCCAGAGAGAAGAAAAAGAGCATGTGCTCTTGACCGCTCCCACAAGAGGGCGCCGTATCTTGGAGCACTCCGCTCTCAGCCTGCCCTACAGGAGGTGATGGATGT
Organism: Oncorhynchus masou masou; assembly: GCF_036934945.1. Classification (NCBI taxonomy): domain Eukaryota; kingdom Metazoa; phylum Chordata; class Actinopteri; order Salmoniformes; family Salmonidae; genus Oncorhynchus; species Oncorhynchus masou. The sequence goes on from NC_088238.1 coordinate 51,087,598, forward strand.
GGAGGGAGTGTGTCTAGAGGAGGGGGAGGAGGAGGGGGAGGAGAGAGTTAAGGTGGGGGAGGTCACCATCATCCGGGGAGAAGACTCCGAGCTCAGCCTCAGTTTCCAAGGGTATGCCACTGAGCTCCGGCAGTGCCAAAGCCGGATGAAGACCTCCCAGGTGCCCCTCAACGCCCCCGACCAATCAGAGGGGATCCAAGACTCCAACACTGACATGTACAAGGCCACAATCGTGTGAGTTCTGAGGCTGAGCAACCTTCATCAGCACTTTCCAAGCTTGAGTCACTGTCTGTTCAAACAGGAACTTACTTGACAAACGAGGGACTTTAACCGCAAAAAGCTATTGATTTTCACTCCAGAACTGATAGAATGTATAATAATTGTTTTGGTGATATATATTGTATTATTTAACATTACTCTGGTGTGTGTTTAGTGGGTATACATGAAAAGAAAATGAATTGCCAGTTCAGATTGATGAACAATTTGGTAATAACCTACTGTTTGGGAATTTATCAAGGGATAGGCGACCTTGTTTAAAACATGGTTGCTGATACTGCAGGTACTGCATGCAGGGGATATGGAACTTAACCTCTTTCAGCTGGATGAGAAGATAGGATTCATAAATTGTAGGAACACGAGAAACTCCTCGCAACTCTAGTACATTTTACTGTATTATTCTAGTCGGCAGGTAGCCTAGTGGTTAGAGCGTTGGGCCAGTAACCGAAAGGTTGCTCGATTGAATCCCCGCGCTGACAAGGTAAACATCTGTCGTTCTGCCCCTGAACAAGGCAGTTAACCCAGTGTTCCTAGGCTGTCATTGTAAATAAGAATTTGTTCTTAACTGACTTGCCTAGTTAAACAAAGGTAAAATATATATATATATATTCCATGCTTTCATTGGGAACAATATATGCTCCATCTTCATATCTGTAAATGTACCATTACAGTATTATGATTGCCTTCATGTTTGGTTATTGTTCAAATTCCATCCAATAAACATGCCTACCTTTATAATCCCAGAATGGAAGCCTCTTGTCGTTAGTCATTTTGATTTCTGTATGGTAAGGAGTCATATATTGAAGGATTAAATTAAAGGGGCAACCTGGGATTTCAAACAGCCCCACCTGATGGGGGTATGTTAGACGAACTAAACTCACGAGGCATTTCTAAGTTATATTATTCAAGAATCAATGGCTACAGTCATGGCCAAACGTTTTGAGAATGACACAAATATTAATTTTCACAAAGTCTGCTGCCTCAGTGTCTTTAGATATTTTTGTTACTATGTTACTATGGAATACTGAAGTATAATTACAAGCATTTCACAAGTGTCAAAGGCTTTTGTTGACAATTACATGAAGTTGATGCAAAGAGTCAATATTTGCAGTGTTGACCCTTCTTTTTCAAGACCTCTGCAATCCGCCCTGGTATGCTGTCAATTAACTTCTGGGCCACATGGCAGCCCATTCTGGTGGCAGCCCATTCTTGCATAATCAATGCTTGGAGTTTGTCAGAATTTGTGGGTTTTTGATTGTTCACCCGCCTCTTGAGGATTGACCACAAGTTCTCAATGGGATTAAGGTTTGGGGAGTTTCCTGGTCATGAACCCAAAATATTGATGTTTTGTTCCCCGAGCCACTTAGTTATCACTTTTGCCTTATGGCAAGGTGCTCCATCATGCTGGAAAAGGCATTGTTCGTCACCAAACTGTTCTGTCAGGACCCGGTTACGAACCTGGGTCTCCGGAGTGAGAAACAGTCACTTAACCAACTGAGCCACGAATAGTCAGCAGAACCCAGAAGATGAGGCAGACACAGCAGTACTTAAGACGGTGTATTTAATAAAGTAAAAAGGAGAAGTCCTTCAATACAAAAATGGCAAATCCAAAAGGTGGTAGGAATAGCACAAAAAAGCCTCAAGAGATACTCAAAAACAAAAACAGAATTCCACAAGAGCATCTACCGGAATCGACAAGAATACACAGAACACTAGGGCTGGGTGCTAACATACAAACACAGAGCACAGAACTGAGGGAAACTAAGGGTTAAAATACAATCAGGGGAAACGAGGCACAGGTGCAAATAATAATGGGGAACAAGGGAAAAAACATAAGGTCAAAAAGCACAATGGGGGCATCTAGTGACCAAAACCCAGAACAACCCTGGCCAAATCCTGACATGTTCCTGGATAGTTGGGAGAAGTTGCTCTCAGAGGAAGTGTTGGTACCATTTTTTTTATTCATGGCTGTGTTCTTAGGCAAAATTGTGAGCGAGCCAACTCCCTTGGCTGAGAAGCAACCCCACACATGAATGGTCTCAGGATGCTTTAATGTTGGCATGACACAGGACTGATGGTAGTGCTCACCTTGTCTTCTCCAGACAAGCTTTTTTCCAGATGCCCCAAACAATCGGAAAGGGGATTCATCAGAGAAAATGACTTTACCCCAGTCCTCAGCAGTCCAATCCCTGTATCTTTTGCAGAATATCAGTCTGTCCATTATGTTTTTCCTGGAGAAAAGTGGCTTCTTTGCTGCCCTTCTTGACACCAGGCCATCCTCCAAAAGTCTTCGCCTCACTGTGTGTGCAGATGCACTCACACCTGCCTGCTGCCATTCCTGAGCTAGCTCTGTACTGGTGGTGCCCCGATCCTGCAGCTGGATCAGCTTTAGGAGACAGTCCTGGCGCTTGCTGGACTTTCTTGGGCGCCCTGAAGCCTTCTTCACAACAATTGAACCGCTCTCTTTGAAGTTCTTGATGATCCGATAAATGGTTGATTTAGGTGCAATCTTACTGGCAACAATATCCTTGCCTGTGAAGCCCTTTTTGTGCAAAGCTTCCAGTCTGTTATTCAAACTCAATCAGCATGACAGAGTGATCTCCAGCCTCTTCAACACTCACACCTGTGTTAACGAGGGATTCACTGACATGATGTCAGCTGGTCCTTTTGTGGCAGGGCTGAAATGCAATGAAAATGTTTTTTGGGATTCGGTTCATTTGCATGGCAAAGAGGGACTTCGCAAATAATTGCAATTCATCTGATCAATCTTCATAACATTCTGGAGTATATGCAAATTTCTATCATACAAACTGGAGCAGCAGACTTTGTGAAACTTAATATTTGTGTCATTCTCAAAACTTTTGGCCACGACTGTATATACTACCATTCAAAAGTTTGGGGTCACTTAGAAATGTCCTTGTTTTTGAAAGAAAAGCACATTTTTTTGACCATTAAAATAACATCAAATTGATTAAAAAAATACAGTATAGACATTGTTAATGTTGTAAATAACTATTGTAGCTGGAAACGGCAGATCTTTTATGGAATATCTACATACTGTATGCGTACAGAGGCCCATTTTCAGCAACCATTACTCCTGTGTTCCAATGGCACGTTGTGTTAGCAAATCCAAATGTATAATTTTAAAAGGCTAATTGATCATTAGAAAATCCTTTTGCGATTATGTTAGCACAGATGGAAACTGTTGTCCTGATTAAAGAAGCAATAAAACTGGCCTTCTTTAGACTAGTTTAGTATCTGTAGCATAAACATTTGTGGGTTCGATTACAGATTAAAAATGGCCAGAAACAAATAACTTTCTTCTGAAACTCATCAGTCTATTCTTGTTCTGAGAAATGAAGGCTATTCCATGCGAGAAATTGCCAAGAAACTGAAGATCTCGTACAAAGATGTGTACTACTCCCTTCACAGAACATAGCAAACTGTCTCTAACCAGAATTGAAAGAGGAGTGGGAGGCCCCGGTGCATAACTTGTGCTGATGATAACCATATGTATCTAACCCTGTTTCTGTGGATCCAGTTCTTACAGTAGTTAGGAAATAATGTAAGTTCCCATTCCATCAGTGAGAAAGCATTCACCACCACTGTACCACCATCAGTTCATCCAGACATTGGTGAGTCCAGTGTCAGTCATCTCAGTTAATTGTTAGTCACTCTAGTATCCAGTGTTTTGGAGAAACAAACAACCACTTCAACCAAATACACACAACACAACATTGCCACATGTTTCCATTACTCAAAGAGGTACCTCACTCTTGTACACTCAAAAGGGGTTTCCCAGTTATTGACTGGTTGGGGTGACACAATCACACAGACATAAACACACTCACGCATAGACACATGCACACACAAAAAGCGTACAAGCACACGTGCAAGCACGCGCACACACATAACTACTCCCTTCACAGGGGACTACTCCCTTCACAGAACATTAGAGTGTCTAGTTTGAGAAACAGATGCCTCACAAGTCATCAACTGGCAGCTTCATCAAATAGTACCCGCAAAACACCAGTCTCAACGTCAACAGTGAAGAGGTGACTCCGGGATTCTGGCCTTCTAGGTAGAGTTGCAAAGAAAAAACCATATCTCAGACTGGCCAATAAAAAGTAAAGATTAAGATGGGCAAAATAACACAGACACTGGACAGAGGAAGATTGGGAAAAAGTGTTATGGACAGACTAATCTAAGTTTGAGGTGTTCGGATCACAAAGAAGAACATTTGTGAGACACATACAAAATGAAAAGATGCTGAAGGAGTGCTTGACGCCATCTGTCAAGCATGGTGAAGGTAATGTGATGGTCTGGGGGTGCTTTGGTGGTGGTAAAGTGGGAGATTTGAACAGGGTAAAATGTATCTGGAAGAAGGAAGGCTATCACTCCTTTTTTCAACGCCATGCCATACCCTGAGGACAGCCCTTAATTGGAGCCAATTTTCTCCTACAACAGGACAATGACCCAAAGCACAGTTCCAAACAATTCAATAACTATTTAGGGAAGAAGCAGTCGGCTGGTATTCTGTCTATAATGGAGTGGCCAGCGCAACCGGATCTCAACCCTATTGAGCTGTTGTGGGAGCAGCTTGACCGTATGCTATGTAAGAAGTGCTCATCAAGCCAATCCAACTTGTGGGAGGTGCTTTAGGAAGCATGGGGGGAAATCTCTTCAGATTACCTTAACAAATTGACAACTAGAATGCCAAAGGTCTGCAAGGCTGTAATTGCTGCAAATGGAGGATTCTTTGACGAAAGCAAAGTTTGAAGGACACAATTATTACTTCAATTAACAATCCTTATTTATAACCTTGTCAACATCTTGACTATATTTCCTATTCATTTTGCAACTCATTTCATGTATGTTTTCATGGAAAATAAGAACATTTCTAAGTGAATCCAAACTTTTGAAAGATGGTGTATATCATTTCATTCAACAATAGATGTACAAATCTCAGACTGCCCCTTTAATTATTAATGTAGCTTGAAATAAAACATCTTTAGAATGCAAATCCTTATTACCAAACCTGATTCAAACATAGACCTGTAAAACCCTTATCATTTGGTTTATAAGATTTTCACATTCCAAAATTATCTTTGGTTTGTTTGGTCTTCTCAGTCTGTTTGCCCAATTGGTAAATTATTAACAGTGTTAGTTATCATTAAAGTGAACAATTTCATATTTGAGCTGCACATTATAACACACTTTTTTTATCGGTCTTGTAAACTGTCAGAAATCCTGTAAGACTAGGTCTCATTGTGTAATTTACTATAGCATCTGCAGGGATGTCAAATATTGCAACCTAAGAAAATTAGAGGCTTGGTTATGGGACAGTGGGTATTCTTGCCACAGCACGCCGCACTTGGAATTTTACAACTCTGGGACGCTGCATGGCGACCAAGCTCAGATCGAGAGGAGGGATCCCGCACCGTCACCCGCCCCCATCTGCCAAAAGGTTACTTTCCATTACATCAAAAGATCCGCTCTTTCATGATATTGCAGGTTTCCTCGTGGGCGTGTCGTGAGGGAAAATGTTCGATGTTTTGCGTAGAATAATGACCATAACCGAAAAGTCTGTCTAATGACCAAATTGATTTACAGGACAGTATCGCTCTTGTAGGATTTCCCACGTTCTCAATGACCAAAAGCAGACGGAGTTCTCTGGAGTTGACAGATAAGACGTGACAACGTTTATCTAACGGACCTGCTTCAGGAAATTTACTTTAAAACATTTTGCGTGCGCATGATATCTACGTCAGCGACCAAACAAGCTAAAATATTATGATGCTATACTTTGTGTTACTTTTCCTACCGTATGTCCTCAGTGCACGGACGGTAAGCGAATTTAAAAACAGTTATTTCTTACAATTATTGCAGTGCTAGAGCGCAACCAGTGAACCGTTTGAAGAGGCATATTTTTACGTGCGTAATTTGGAAACAAAGTAAACGAACAATTCATTACTTTAACTTTGTTTCACTTTGATAACAGCGAATGGTACTCCCTGGATATGAAACCTTACGTACGAGAAATGGGAACGAAAATAGTCACAAAGGTAATTATTTCCTATTCACGTTAACAACATAAAGCACCTGTTTGATTGATTACAGCTTTGTGCGTAATCTTCACTATCCTGTAGGCCTCTTTGTTTATGAAATGTTTAAATATTTTGTTTGTATAATAACTTTACACAATTGTATAATACAGCCCACCAACCATTTTACCAATCAAGAACTCAGAGATAATGATCTCATTCGTCGATGCAGTAGGAATCCAGTAATATTAATTTTGTGTTAAGGGTCCACATCTCTTTTCATATCAGAACAATGATTAGGCTGTCTAAGGGAAGGATGAAGTTATGAGATTTATGCTGCCCTTCTACTGGGCCTCCACAGTAATATAACTTAATTGGGTCCTGGCTGGAGCCACTGTCAAACTCAAAGGATTCATTGTCCCTCTGACGCCATGGGAGAACACCTGGTTGTTCATTAGCATATTCACATTAAATTGCCTCTATTCTGCCACAAAGTGGTTTTGTTTTAGAGTTTTTACTTTGAATATGATTTTTTACTTCGAACTTGATCTTGTACTGCAAACTAAATGAAAAAAGTTGAAAATATTTTTCGTTTTCTTGCAGAGAATGCAGAATTGACCACTAGAATATGTGTATAATTAAATATGATGACTTGTACTGATGATAACCATATGTATCTAACCCTGTTTCTGTGGATCCAGTTCTTACAGTAGATAAGAAAGAATGTAAGTTCCCGTTCCGTCAAGGAGGAAGCATTCACCACCACTGTATCACCATCAGTTCATCCAGACCTTGGTGAGTCCAGTGTCAGTCATCTCAGCTTATTGTTAGTCACTCTAGTATCCACTGTTTTGGAGACACAACCACTTCAACCAAATACACACAACACAACATTGCCACACATTTCCATTACTTGAAAGAGATACCTCACTCTTGTACACTCAAACGGGGTTTCTCAGTTATTTTTATTTAATTTATTTTTTTTAACTTTGTTTAACTAGGCAAGCCAGTTAAGAACACATTCTTATTTTCAATGACGGCCTAGGAACAGTGGGTTAACTGCCTTGTTCAGGGGCAGAATGACAGATTTGTTGACTGGTGAGATGACACAATCATACACGCATAAAGACACTCACGCATACACACACGCATAAACACACACAAAGACCATCCATCTCAATACCTTATATTACTATAATAATATAATGACTTAATTATAGTCCTCATTAATCCAAGGGGAATTGCTCTACAACACAATGAGTATGCAATCTTCCACGAGCTAATCACTATGTGACCTAATTCAGCTATCTTAAAAATGGCCTAATATGTCATCACTAGTCAGCACTGCTAATTTATTCACCATAAACTGTAATGAATATGCTATATGCTATATAACATGTTTATAACACGGTTACTCTGGTTTAATAACCTGAGTTAATGGTTTAAATCAGTGGTGTAAAGTACTTAAGTAAAAATACTTTAAAGTACTACTTAAGTAGTTTTTTGGGCTATCTGTACTTTACTTTACTATTTATATCTTTGACTACTTTTACTTTTACTTCACTACATTCCTTAAGATAATATTATACTTTTTACTCTATACATTTTCCTTGACACCCAAAAGTACTCTTTACATTTTGAATGCTTAGCAGCACAGGAAAATGGTCCAATTCACGTACTTATCAAGAGAACATCTCTGGTCATCCCTACTGCCTCTGATCTGGCAGACTCACTAAACACACATGCTTTGTTTGTAAATTATGTCTGAATGTTGGAGTGTACCTTTGGCTATCCGGAAATTGGTGCCGTCTGGTTTGCTTGATATAAGGAATTTGAAATTATTTATACTTTTACTTTTTATACTTAAGTATATTTGATTAATTACATGTTCTTTTGATACTTAAGTATATTTTAAACCAAATACTTTTAGACTTCTACTCAAGTAGAATTTTATTGGGTGACTTTTACTTGAGCTATTTTCCATTAAGGTATCTTTACTTTTACTCAAGTATGACAATTGGGTACTTTTTTCCACCACTGGTTTAATGGTGTATATCAATGATGTCATGTCTCAAATTACAGTCTTTACTTGTTTTGATTAAACTCTTGTATTGTGAAAACGACGAGACCACAGATGTGTGTCTCATAACCACAGCTGTTGGACAGGAAGTGCTATGATATAGGTCATCATCTGTGGAACTGCGCTGCGGCTGCAGGGTAAATCCACTCAGGCTATGACAGGGCTACAGGCGTCTGCAAGTATGAACAACTAGGATGTTATTCAATATGGATGGTGTTCTTGCCATCTTCCACTCAGTTCTCGCCAGTTGTCAATGCGCTGTTGATTTGCTATCTGACTCCTTGATCTCAATGGCTAAGTTGAAACTGCTGTGAGTGCTTTACAGGAATGTTTTTATTTCTGAATCATAGGTGTTCTCTGACGCACAACTTTGATCGGGATTTTCTGTGGGGATACTGTGCAGCTGTGACCACTCAACCCAGTGGTAAGAGGTCATTTCTGTAGAACCGTGGGCAAGACTTCATGGTCTACTAAGTCTCTATTGTCTCTGTGTATGTATCTATAAAATCTTAGATACACATTTCCTGCTATTTATAGTAGTGGTATGCATAAGCATGGACTATTTTTCAATCCGTCTGGATCTTAGTGCGTTTTCCAAATGTTCTCTTACAGCTTTAAAGCTAATCACGCCAAAATTGGTACATACTATATTCTGATGTTACTGGTGTACTATACTGTTTCTTACTAATGTTTTCACTAATATAGTTCCTTGTGTATTTGTTTGATGTGTGTCAGTGTTCGTCCACTCATCACGCAGATTCACAGACCTGTGTCAGGTGAATCCCTGTCAAAATGGCGGCATCTGCACTCTGGTCCCCCACAGACGCTCCTTTGAGTGCTCCTGTCCAGAGAACTTCACCGGGAGGCACTGTGATCAGAGTGAGTCACTCACTATCATACTTTCTATATGGACTTGTGTTTCAAAGTAGTTTCAATTGCCAATTAGGTTTTACTCTACATTTAGAAGTGTGGAGGTGGTAGAGAATCTGTCTACCCTTTTGAAAAATAGAGCGTTGACCCATATCTTGCTCTTCACAGTGCCAAACATAAACGATGCCCCCTAACACCTCATTGACCTGTTCCCTTCCTCCTCCTCTCACATTTCACCCAACTACCTTTTATCCCTCTGTTCTCCCCTTTGTCAGGGAAGTGCTATGAAACCATACACCTGAGATATTATGACATCGGAGAATCCTGGGGAAGGATCTACCACCGTAATGTGGAACGGTGCACATGTGTGGACGGGGAGATCTCCTGTGAGAGAGTCCGCTATACCGGTAACGTTCATGCTTTCTTTCAACCTTTGTTGCTTTAGCCACTCCTTGCCATGTATTTTTGTTCTTGTTATCTTTTGTTAAAAATGCGAGTGGAACCTTAGACTTGATGAGGTGCTGTCTCTTGGCAGGGGAATGGGCCCCTTGAGGGGCCCCTAAAACCTTTGGAGTATGAGGGCTTCTCTAGTAAATCTCTGTTTCAATTCTTCCCATTCCGGCATTCCTCAATCTCCCACACCTCTCAGATGATCAGGCTTTAGTCTCGGCTGTGTTGCCAAGCATCACACTGTTTTCTCAATGCCTTAAAGGTTGGAGGCGGTTTGGGCGAGGCTACCAGGCCTTGAGAAACCCTCTGAACCTCCCAGACAAAAAAACAAATCACATCACGTTTGTTCCCATAGAGCAGGGATGGCAGCTTTGATAGGGGTGGGGGACACAAATACATGGAAATCATCATGAGGGGCCACAGTGGCTCGTGGGTCTGCGTACCACCCTCCACCTTGGAGCAAAACATTTTATCTGCACCCCTCATGACAGTGAAGATAAATATTTTTAGTTTTAAAGTAAATTTCCTGCAATTCTGTATATTTTGCCATGGGGCGTAGAGAAAATGTTGCCGTTTAAAGCAAGTTTGCTGCAATTCTACACATTTTGCTATGGGGCAGAGATAAAATTTTGAAATGGTATAAATCATTTGATGCAGTACCACTTTTTTTGCCATGGGGCGGATGGAAAAATGTAAAGTTTTAAAGCTAATTTCCAGCATTTCTCCACATTTTGCCATGGGATGGAGGGAAATGTTTGTGGTTTTGATAACTGATGATCAATGGGCCCCATCCCGGTCGGCAGTTCGACCATGCTTACTACAAGTTTAGACAGCTGCCTGTTAGACTAACTTACCAATCTAAAACAATTTAGCTGACATGGGTTAATTGAGTGACTGCTGATGCACAATCACATTTTGAAATTGTACCTTCTGTATTCTACTATTCAAACTCTCAACAGTAAGTTGAGACCCGGACAATTGGTTTGTGGTCCTACTCTAGAGATACCAAAAACAGGGTTGGCCGTATCTTTGATTCTACTCTCCATGGTTACAAGTGTAGCCTTGCTGTAGCCTTTCTCCAGACCTTGATGAGTTCAGTGTCAGCAACCTCAACTTATTGTTAGTCACTCTAGTATCCAGTGTTTTGGAGACACAAACAACCACTTCAACCACATACACACAGCACAACATTGCCACACGTTTCCATTACTCAAAGAGATACCTCACTCTTGTACACTCAAAGGGGTTTCCCAGTGACACAATCACACACGCATAAACACACGCACAAACACACACACACACACACACACACACACACACACACACACACACACACACACACACACACACACACACACACACACACACACACACACACACACACACACACACACACACACACACACACACACACACTGTGTGCACAAAAAAGTGCCTAACCACTAACCCCACAATGTCTGTAACCATCCATCTCAATACCTTATATTACTATAATAAATATAATGACTTAATTATAGTCCTCATTAATCTAGGGGGAATTGCTCTACAACACAATGAGGTGACTGTATGCAATATTCCACGAGCTAATCACAAAGAGACATAATTGGGCTATCCTAAATGGCCTCATATGTCAGTACTGCTAATTTATGGGCTAATTGAGTGACTTCTGACGAAATTGCACCTTATTGCATTCTATTATTCTAATGCTAAACAGTAAATTGAGACCCTGACAATTGTTCCATGGGCCTACAAAAAGGGGGCCGCCAGTTGCCCATCCCTGCTATAGAGATACCAAAAGCAGGGTTGGCTGTCTCTTTGATTCTACTCTCCATGGTTACAAGTGTAACCTTGCTGTAGATGAAAAGACAGATTACATGACTCAACGTGACTCAGGAGGGGAGTGTGGGACACGCCCGAATCTTGCTGAGGGGTCTTTCATCTCAATGGGGGATGTTTTATGGGACTTACAAAAGAGAAAGGCATTTTGGAGAGCCCGTTTGACCGGAACCTGTTTTGTCATGGTAGGATTTTTATAAGGTTATGCAAACAAATGGGATTTTGCACTACCATTTACTGGCAGAACTTCCCCTTCGTCTAGTTTGGTACAGAAGGACTTGCCTTTTCCTGCCCCCACCTTGCCAGAACTACATGTCAAATCTGACAACTACACCGTTGTCTGTGTTAGTGAATGCATTTCTCCCACTATACGTTTACAACCCTGAACCATAAGCACTCTAATGTAGGTAGTCTACTGTCTCATGTTGGTTTTGGTCCAAGTTAACACCCTTAAAGCACTGATGCAAGACCAGCTACTGTGTTTATCATGCAATGGTGGGAGACAGGAAATGGGTGGTTGGAACTGATCCCAGTGCTGTGGTTTGTCATAATGTAATATACCTGATGTAGTGTGTAACTGTCTTCAGTCTGCAGTGAGAACCCCTGTGAGAACGATGGCATGTGCCGTCTCATCACAGCCACCAGGGAGGAGGTGTGTGCCTGCAGGCCTGGCTACAGTGGACCCTACTGTAGCATCGGTTAGTCCAACCGCTACATGCTAACACAGTTACAGTTACATTGCTAGGTTAGCCTAGTTTAGCATAGCTTTAGCTTAGAATTACTAGTCTGAGCCAGAGGTCATTCACTGAGATAGAGAGTAGATTTTATGATGTTTATCTTACTATGTGGTTACATGTAGACCATAAACATTTAGATATTCCAAAATAAAGCAAACCGACAGTCACGCACACGCTCTCATAAATTAACACATAAACACAGGAAACTGTGATATACTTATTTTCTTATCCCTCACATCTCTTGTTGTTCAGCTCCAGAGGCAGAGTGTTATGACAACAAGGGCACAGACTACCGTGGCGTGGTGAACACCACCGTCTCTGGTGCTCACTGTCTGCCGTGGAACTCTGACCTGTTACATGATGAACTCCACATGGGCACTGTGGAGCACGCCACCCTCAGGGGCTTGGGGGAACACTCCTACTGCAGGTGTGTGCGGCATTATGTTGTCTTTATTCCTTTAAGTCTTTATTGTCAACCAATCTGGCTTGCCAGAACAGAAGTGTAAGCCTGTCTATGCTTCATGCCACCGCTATCACAGCACTATCATTCTACCCCCCCCCCCCCCTGTCTGTCTGTCTGGTTTTGATGGTGATATGGTTATTCTACCAGCTACTGCCAGAGGAGGGGCTTCCCCCTCTGACTCTGGTTCTTCTTGTTTTTCAGTGCTATTCAAACTTTTTCAGCAGGGACCCCACCCACCCAAAATATAATGACGTAACCTTTAAAATCGCTAAACAAACGGATAAAAATATTTCCTCAATAACATTTTATTTTTCAAATTGTATTTCTCAAAAACATTTGTATATTGTCCCATACAATAATCTGTACTCTGAATGTTATGTTCCTAAATTTTTTTTTTTTGAGAGAACCCCTGCGAGAATGACGAGAACAGTTTTGTCGCAACCCCGACTTTGAATACCACTGCTCTTGAGGTTTCTTTCTTCTTGGGAATTTTCCTTGGCACTGTGCTTATGCTTGCTCTTTTGGGGTCCAGGCCTGGGTCCTGTAAAGTGTGTCATAACACCAGCATAACATGTCCACTGTCCAGAAACCCAGACGGGGACAAGATGCCGTGGTGCTACACCCTCAATGACAGAGCCATCTCCTGGGAGAACTGTGACGTTCCGTCTTGTGTCATGCGTTTATGTGAGTAACTGTACTGGGGCATCACGAAAGCAGTATTTTTTTAGCTGCTGCACTGGAAGCTTAATGTTTCCCAGAGTGAAAAGAGCACAAGCCACTTTAGCAAGTGTTCTCGGGCGTGAACCGTGTGTCGAAATCTTGAAAATAGAACCAGAGCATTATTTTAAGCTGAGCCGAGCAAGCTTCTCGCGGAGCAGCAATGCTGACGCACAGGTTTCATTGAAAATAATGGGAGTGTTGTCACGCTTGGCAAAAGTTATGCGTCGAGTGTAACAGGGCTGGTTGATGCTTTAGATAAAAGTGGGTGGAAGTGGGAACATGCTCCCAAGAGGTTTTCAAAATCTATGTAATTCATTGAGTGAGATTGATTGTCATGAATATTTGCCACTGTAGTCATCTGGTCATTTTGAGACATGCCCTTGTCATCTCACTATGAATAACCTTGTTAGATGACTCCACTTAAAGGATTGATTGATTATACCTTTGTGGATGAAGTTGGGTTAAATGCACCTGATACAAATAATAGAGCTCAGAGAGACTCGTGAGGGGCTTTATCCTTGATCTGAAATATGCATTTGTCAGTCTTCAATTTGTACTCCCTTAAAACGTTTAGGGGAGAGTGGGGTCAATTCAGTCAAGTTGAGACATCCTTGTTTCTAGGAAACCATACGCGTATAATTTGACCAAATGTATTAGGAAGAGGTCATCATTTCATGGAGTCTGAGGAGGAAGAAACCACATGGAAAAAGTGGTAAGTTAGGTAAAAAGATTTTCACCAAGTCAAATTAATTTAATTGTGTTTCATGATACTTGTATCCAAACCAAAGTATCTAGATAATTTTTGTAGATAATACTAACTTGTTCTATATATCAGTTGGGGTCTCTATAAGCTTCAATATGAGGTCCTAAACCTAGCATGAAAGTGTATTCTTGTAGCTGTGTGAGCTAATATAGCAAAACATTTTCCTTGGGGTATTTTGAGCCAGTGGCCATCAGGTAAGTTGAGCAAATTGTTGAGCCAATGGCAAGTTGAGACAAATTGAAATGTTTTCTTCCCAGGAGTAATGCAAGGCATTATCGCTGGGATATGAGGTAACAACAGGGCCTATGTTAAAAGTGTATAAAAAGTACAAAGTGTTTGTTAGTCACTCTAGTCACTCTAAAGACAAACAAGCGATTGTGATTGTGTTGAATTGTGTTTGGGAATTCATTTAAAAAAGGTTGTGGTAATATTTAATTCAGTACAGAATTGTGTTTGCGGCTTAACTTACCCTGTCCCGTAGCTTAATTTACCCCATACCTGGGGTAAGTTGTGCCAAGACACTACATTTTTTGGAAAAGCTGTTTTCAAAACTGTAATGTTTACATAAATTCTGATCATTTCCAGGGATACACAACATCCTGAAATATATGTAAGTATCTTTGTTAGAATTAATACAATATTTTCCTTGAGGGAATGATACTGAATGTAAAAAATAGCTCAATTTACCTCACTTTCCCCTACTGTATTATAATGAGTAATGAAGAGTTGGACAGCTTTCTGAATCTCACCAAAAGCTGCATCTCATTTAAGTGGAATAGAACCATCTCTGTTTTTATATTCCCCCAAAAATGTTATTCTCTGCTTTCACAGAACAGTGACATAACCCATGATACCTCGCCCTACGTAAAATTCAAAGCTCAGCACTTTTAATAAACAAATGGCCCTATTAGTGATAAAAAGAAGATTCTTGGAATTATACTACACTTAACTTTCCTGTACCACTCAGAAGAGAATGCTATCTTGACACAGGTAGCCTAATGTTTAAATAGAAAGTTAGTCAGAATAGCTAAGAAAAATGTGTTAATTGAGAAAAGGAAATTGAGTATCACTCAGAAAGTGCCAAATGCTTCTGCAGTAACTCGGCCAACTTGGCGCTGTTATATCATATGTCATGATGTCGTGGGTATGCACAGAAAGCAAAAAAAATGTTGGGCCAACTGCTATTCCACCACGGCATTGAATGGCAAATGTTGGGTGACAAATGGTATGCTAATCTGAATTTCTGGCAATGTGTTATTGGGATTCTTTTCAATACTTACTATAAAACAGCTATATTTGTTGGTTGTCTTTTCAGGGGGAAATGAGCCACTGGTAAAGTCCAAAATGATAAGAAGAGGTATACTTAGAAGCCTTGTATGTAGCGATTAACTGTATTCTGGTAGGTAGTAATTTTAAGCCTAGTAGCAGCAGTAGTAGTGTTAGTAGTAGTATTTGTAGTAGTAGTAGTAGTAGCAGCACTAGTAGTAGCAGCAGCACTAGTAGTAGTAGTAATAGAAGACTACTACTAGTAGTAGTTTAGTATTACCAGTTTATGACTAGTATTACCCTATCACATGTTGACAATGAAATCAGTGCTCTTCACAGTGAATGTGAACTGATTTGAAATGAAACCCTTCTAAACTTAAATATGTAATATGCAGAAATCGCTCCCCCATTTCCTGGTTGCCAAAATTCTAATAGTTCGCCTAATTTCAGTTTTATGTGACAAATTAAGCAAGTATAGTGTAGAGAATCATTGTACCATCTAAATCGCTGTGAAATCCTTTTTCCATAACCAAACATATTGTATTTTCAGCTGTTTGAAGCTGGTGTACACAAGTGAAGGTAAAAGATGGAAAAATGAAACTTAAGAACTAAAAGCATAGAAATGGGACACGTCTACCGCTTCTTAGATTTGCTTTAATGAGAATTTATATGTGAACTTGGTCACTCCAGATTTGTATGAAATATGACCTACAGTTCCTTCAGAGAGTATTCACACCCCTTGAATTTTTCAAAATGTTGTTGTTACAGCCTGAATTTAAAATAGATTGGATTTTAGATTTTTTGTGGTCATTGGCCTACACACAATACACCATAATGTCAAAGTGGAATCATGTTTTCAAAAATTTTGTGTAAAAAATCTTGAGTTAAAATATGAATGACCACTGATTGGCCTGCTCATCCTCCTCTAGACCGCTGATTGGCCAGCTCATCCTCCTCAGGGCTATCACATCTGGAGCGGCAGGTAGCCTAGTGGTTAGAGTGTTGGGTCAGTAACCAAAAGGTTGCTCGATCGAATTCCTGAGCTGACAAGCTAAAAATCTGTCATTCTGCCCCTAAACAAGGCCCTTAACCCACTGTTCCTAGGCCATCATTGTAAATAAGAGCTTGTTCTTAACTGACTTGCCTAGTTAAATAAAGGTAAAATAAACATCATTCTCTATGAGGAAATAGGAAGTGTTTGTGAAACAGTCTGTTTCTGTCAGTCTCTTTTCTTAAAATTATCCTTTGGCCACAAATACGAGTATAGGACGAGTCAACAATGTTATTTGGGTATGAGTTAACAGAATATGAACTTTAAAAGTTACATTTTCCCTGGACAGTTACTTTAAGTCTGCTTCCCTGTTCCCTCACACAGCTTCTTCTCGGAGAGTGGTACAGTTGCCACGGCCGCCACCGCCACCTAACGTCCTCCCTGACACCAACCAAACCAATGACGCCAAGCCAGCCAAGAAGCCTGTGTGCGGAAAGAGGCATAAGAAGAGGATATCAGTGGCCAAGGGTCGCATCCTGGGTGGCAGCTCTGCCCTGCCCGGTACCCATCCCTGGATGGCAGCCCTCTACATCGGAGATGACAGCTTCTGCGCGGGCACCCTGGTCTCGTCCTGCTGGGTGGTCTCTGCTGCACACTGCTTCTTTCGCAGGTACTGTAGAATTAGAGGATATAGACACTACACTACTACTTGGAGCATCCATTTGTGTTGATTATGTCATCACCTATTTGAATTTTACCTGGAACCAAAAGGGTTCTACCTGGAACCAAAAAGGGTTTGTCAAAGGCTTCTCCTTT
The DNA here is from genome assembly GCF_036934945.1 of Oncorhynchus masou masou. Classification (NCBI taxonomy): domain Eukaryota; kingdom Metazoa; phylum Chordata; class Actinopteri; order Salmoniformes; family Salmonidae; genus Oncorhynchus; species Oncorhynchus masou. Next base: position 51,104,910 of record NC_088238.1, read on the forward strand.
GACAGAATTGGAACCCTTTTAGGTTCTAGGTAGAACCTTTTATTGTAAGAGTGTACTCTTAGGGGGCTTCTTATTTTGTCACCTGTTTGTGTGGTATGCAACTGTGATTCAATTCTACCATGCTGCATTTATTGAGGGACCATGTACAATAACAAATAAATGTTAAGCTTAGTAAGAAATAAAGATTGTCTGATCATTTCAATATTTGTATAGGTGTTTGCTTGGAATTGTTGCACTGGTACGTAAAGGCAGCAGAGTATACGAGGTTTAGGGTGCTAGCTTTCACATTCAACCTTCAACCTCACATTTGCTCACAGACGCTCATGACTTTGACCGTAACTGTTATGTACTTGAGTGAAGACCCAAAAGCGGTTTTAACAGAAAACAGAGTTCTTTAATGAAAAACAGGAATGGCATAAATCCTCTTCCAACGTAGTCAATGGAACAAAAGAACGTAGTATAATGCAGGATGCACCTGCCAGGCAGACTCCGACAGGATAGGACAAGGTGGAAGCAAACGGGACGACAGCTTGCTTCTGGCATCAAAAACACAAACAAGAATCAGACACTGAAAGTAGCAGGAACAGAGAGAGAAATAGAGACCTAATCAGAGGGGAAGAGAGAACAGGTGGGAAAGAGTGGATGAGCTAGTTAGGGGAGATGTAGAACAGCTGAAGAATGAGAGACAGAGAAGGTAACCTAAAAAGACCAGCAGAGAGAGACAGAGTGAAGAGAAAGGACAGGAACAGACATAACAAGACATGACAGTACCCCCCCACTCACCGAGCGCCTCCTGGCGCACTCGAGGAGGAAACCTGGCGGCAACGGAGGAAATCATCGATCAGCGAACGGTCCAGCACGTCCCGAGAGGGAACCCAACTCCTCTCCTCAGGACCGTACCCCTCCCAATCCACTAGGTACTGATGACCACGGCCCCGAGGGCGCATGTCCAAAATCTTACGAACCCTGTAGATGGGTGCGCCCTCGACAAGGATGGGGGGGGAGGGACGAGTGGGGGCGCGAAGAACGGGCTTAACACAGGAGACATGGAAGACCGGGTGAACGCGACGAAGATAGCGGGAGAAGAAGTCGCACTGCGACAGGATTAATGACCTGAGAAATACGGAACGGACCAATGAACCGCGGGGCCAACTTGCGAGAAGCTGACTTAAGGGGAAGGTTCTGAGTGGAGAGCCATACTCTCTGACCGCAACAATATCTAGGACTCTTGGTCCTACGCTTATTAGCGGCCCTCACAGTCTGCGCCCTATTACGGCAAAGTGCCGACCTGACCCCCTTCCAGGTGCGCTCGCAACGCTGGACAAAAGCCTGAGCGGAGGGGACGCAGGACTCGGCGAGCTGAGATGAGAACAGCGGAGGCTGGTACCCGAGGCTACTCTGAAAAGGAGATAGACCGGTAGCAGACGAGGGAAGCGAGTTGTGGGCGTACTCTGCCCAGGGAGCTGTTCTGACCAAGACGCAGGGTTACGAAAAGAAAGACTGCGTAAAATGCGACCAACAGTCTGATTGGCCCGTTCGGCTTGACCGTTAGACTGGGGATGAAAGCCGGACGAGAGACTGACGGAAGCCCCAATCAAACGGCAAAACTCCCTCCAAAATTGAGACGTGAACTGCGGGCCTCTGTCGGAAACGACGTCAGACGGAAGGCCATGTATTCGGAAAACATTCTCGATAATGATCTGAGCCGTCTCCTTAGCAGAAGGGAGCTTAGCGAGAGGAATGAAATGAGCCGCCTTAGAGAATCTATCGACAACCGTAAGAATAACTGTCTTCCCCGCTGATGAAGGCAGTCCGGTGATAAAATCTAAAGCGATGTGAGACCATGGTCGAGAGGGAATGGGAAGCGGTCTGAGACGGCCGGCAGGAGGAGAGTTCCCAGATTTAGTCTGCGCGCAGACCGAACAAGCGGCGACAAATCGACGCGCGTCACGTTCCCGAGTGGGCCACCAGAAACGCTGGCGAATGGAAGCGAGCGTACCCCGAACGCCGGGGTGGCCGGCTAACTTGGCAGAGTGGGCCCACTGAAGAACGGCCGGACGAGTAGGAACGGGAACGAACAGAAGGTTCCTAGGACAAGCTCGCGGCGACGGAGTGTGAGCGAGTGCTTGCTTTACCTGCCTCTCAATTCCCCAGACAGTCAACCCGACAACACGCCCGTTAGGGAGAATCCCCTCGGGGTCGGTGGAGACCTCAGAAGAACTGAAGAGACGAGATAAAGCATCAGGCTTGGTGTTTTTGAGCCCGGACGATAAGAAATAACAAACTCGAAACGAGCGAAAAACAGAGCCCAACGAGCCTGACGCGCATTAAGTCGTTTGGCTGAACGGATGTACTCAAGGTTCCTATGGTCAGTCCAAACGACAAAAGGAACGGTCGCCCCCTCCAACCACTGTCGCCATTCGCCTAGGGCTAAGCGGATGGCGAGCAGTTCGCGATTACCAACATCATAGTTACGTTCTGACGGCGATAAGCGATGAGAGAAAAACGCGCAAGGATGGACCTTGCCGTCAGAGAGAGAGCGCTGAGAAAGAATGGCTCCCACGCCCACCTCTGACGCGTCAACCTCAACAACAAACTGACTAGAGATGTCAGGTGTAACAAGAATAGGTGCGGATGTAAAACGATTCTTAAGAAGATCAAAAGCTCCCTGGGCGGAAACGGACCACTTAAAGCACGTCTTAACAGAAGTAAGGGCTGTGAGGGGAGCTGCCACCTGACCGAAATTACGGATGAAACGACGATAGAAATTAGCGAAGCCCAGAAAGCGCTGCAGCGCGACGCGTGACTTAGGAACGGGCCAATCAATGACAGCCTGGACCTTAGCGGGATCCATCTTAATGCCCTCAGCGGAAATAACGGAACCGAGAAAAGGGACAGAGGCGGCATGAAAAGTGCACTTCTCAGCCTTCACATAAAGACAGTTCTCCAAAAGGCGCTGGAGGACGCGTCGCACGTGCTGAACATGAATCGAGAGAGACGGTGAAAAAATCAGGATATCGTCCATGTAAACGAAAACAAAAATGTTCAGCATGTCTCTCAGGACGTCGTTAACTAGTGCCTGAAAGACAGCTGGAGCGTTAACGAGGCCGAAAGGAAGAACCCGGTATTCAAAGTGCCCTAACGGAGTGTTAAACGCCGTCTTCCACTCGTCCCCCTCCCTGATGCGCACGAGATGGTAGGCGTTACGAAGGTCCAATTTGGTGAAAAACCTGGCTCCCTGCAGGATCTCGAAGGCTGAAGACATAAGAGGAAGCGGATAACGATTCTTAACTGTTATGTCATTCAGCCCTCGATAATCCACGCATGGGCGCAGGGACCCGTCCTTCTTCTGAACAAAAAAAACCCCGCTCCGGCGGGAGAGGAGGAGGAGACTATGGTACCGGCGTCGAGCGAAACCGACAAATAATCCTCGAGAGCCTTACGTTCGGGAGCCGACAGAGAGTATAATCTACCCCGGGGGGAGTAGTTCCCGGAAGGAGATCAATACTACAGTCATACGACCGGTGTGGAGGGAGAGAAGTGGCCTTGGAACGACTGAACACCGTGCGCAGATCGTGATACTCCTCCGGCACCCCTGTCAAATCGCCAGGCTCCTCCTGTGAAGAAGAGACAGAGGAAACAGGAGGGATAGCAGACATTAAACAGGTCACATGACAAGAAACATTCCAGGATAGGATAGTATTACTAGACCAATTAATAGAAGGGTTATGGCGCACTAGCCAGGGATGACCCAAAACAACAGGTGTAAAAGGTGAACGAAAAATTAGAAAAGAAATGGTTTCGCTATGATTACCAGAGACAGTGAGGGTTAAAGGCAGCGTCTCACGCTGAATCTTGGGGAGAGAACTACCATCTAAAGCGAACAAGGCCGTGGGCTCCCCTAACTGTCTGAGAGGAATGTCATGTTCCCGAGCCCAGGTCTCGTCCATAAAACAGCCCTCCGCCCCAGAGTCTATCAAGGCACTGCAGGAAGCAGATGAACCGGGCCAGCGGAGATGGACCGGAAAGGTAGTGCGTGATCCAGAAGGAGAGGCCTGAGTAGTTGCGCTCACCAGTAGCCCTCCTCTTACTGATGAGCTCTGGCTTTTACTGGACATGAGGTGACAAAATGACCAGCGGAGCCGCAGTAGAGACAGAGGCGATTGGTGATTCTCCGTTCCTTCTCCTTGGCCGAGATGCGGATACCCCCAGCTGCATAGGCTCAGCATCCGAGCCAGCGGAGGAGGGTGGCAGTGATGCGGCAGGTGGCAGTGATGTGGAGAGGGGAGCAACGGAGAACGCGAGCTCCTTTCCACGTGCTCGGCGACGAAGATCAAACCGTCGCTCTATGCGAATAGCGAGAGCTATTAAGGAGTCCAGACTGGAAGGAACCTCCCGGGAGAGGATCTCATCCTTAACCTCGACGAGGAGACCCTCCAGAAAACGAGCGAGCAAAGCCGGCTCGTTCCAGTCACTAGAGGCAGCGAGAGTGCGAAACTCAATAGAATAATCCGTTATGGATCGATTCCCCTGACATAGGGAAGACAGGGCCCTGGAAGCCTCCTCCCCAAAAACAGAACGGTCAAAAACCCGTATCATCTCCTCCTTAAAGTCCTGATACTGGTTAATACACTCAGCCCTCGCCTCCCAGATTGCCGTGCCCCACTCACGCGCCCGTCCGGTAAGGAGAGAAATGACGTAGGCGATGCGGGCTGCGCTCCTGGAGTAAGTGTTGGGCTGGAGAGAGAACACCACATCACACTGAGTGAGGAATGAGCGGCACTCAGTGGGCTCCCCAGAGTAACACGGCGGGTTGTTGATCCTGGGCTCCGGAGACTCGGAAACCCTGGAAGTGGGCGGTGGATCGAGGTGGAGTTGGTGAACCTGTCTAGTGAGGTCGGAGACTTGGACGGCCAGGGTCTCAACGGCATGTCGAGCAGCAGACAATTCCTCCTCGTGTCTGCCTAGCATCGCTCCCTGGATCTCGACGGCGGAGTGAAAAGGGTCCGGAGCCGCTGGGTCCATTCTTGGTCTGATTCTTCTGTTATGTACTTGAGTGAAGACCCAAAAGCGGTTTTAACAGAAAACAGAGTTCTTTAATGAAAAACAGGAATGGCATAAATCCTCTTCCAACGTAGTCAATGGAACAAAAGAACGTAGTATAATGCAGGATGCACCTGCCAGGCAGACTCCGACAGGATAGGACAAGGTGGAAGCAAACGGGACGACAGCTTGCTTCTGGCATCAAAAACACAAACAAGAATCAGACACTGAAAGTAGCAGGAACAGAGAGAGAAATAGAGACCTAATCAGAGGGGGAAGAGAGAACAGGTGGGAAAGAGTGGATGAGCTAGTTAGGGGAGATGTAGAACAGCTGAAGAATGAGAGACAGAGAAGGTAACCTAAAAAGACCAGCAGAGAGAGACAGAGTGAAGAGAAAGGACAGGAACAGACATAACAAGACATGACAGTAACATTGCTATTTTATGAACACAAACTACAGTATAATAATATTGAGTTTGAGTAAATATTGAGTTTGAGTAAAACAGCTACTCTGAAACACTTGATACAGACAGCCCCAGGACTTAAGTTATTGATATCATACAAATGAAATATAATTGTATTCAAGTGAATTCATGCGACATAATGGTCCACTACTAGCGACAGAGAAGGATGAGAAGGATGTGTTTCTGTCCTCAGTCCCCTTGTGTCGAAGATCCGTGTGATTCTGGGTCAGCATAATTTCAACGTTACAACTTCGGACACCAAAACCTTTGGAGTGGAGAAGTACATCTTTCCAGGCCGTTTCTCTGTCTTCAATCCAACTCTCCATGACATTGGTAAATATACTATGTCACGCTCCTTTTCACTCTCACTGATTATTTGCATACACTCACACTCACACAAAGTTTACATTATTGCACATGCTCTAACACTGACTCACACACGTCTTCCTAGACTACAACACTCCCCCACACACAAAGAAACACACACACACTCTCACACACCCCAGTCTACGTGTCGGCAGCGCACGCTCTGTGCTCGCAGCTGTGCATCTTGGAACAGCTGTCTCCAATGTGAAGACACAAACAGACACACACATACATACACATACATGTCTGACAGTGTCTGAGCATCTGTGTCCTTTCAAAAGGTACTCCCTCACTTTTTTCTCTCTTTTCCTGATCTTTCCCAATTTTACAAGAGCTATTTTCTGAAAGGAAAACAGACATTATTTAATAGTGGAGCAATCGTTCTGTGTTTTCATGATTCAAGATTTTGAATAACGACTACACTACATCCTACAGCGTTCTATAACTTATCTGAATGACTTCCCCACTCCAGGTCGTAATCGTAGTGTCACGCCTTGGTCTTAGTATTTTGTGTTTTAGTTAATTAGTTGGTCAGGCCAGGGTGTGACACGGGTTTATTGTTTGTTGTAATTCTTAGTGGGGTTTTTTAGTTATTGGGATTGTGGCTGATTAGGGGTGTGTGTTGCATAGGTTTGGCTGCCTGAGGCGGTTCTCAATCAGAGTCAGGTGATTCTCGTTGTCTCTGATTGGGAACCGTATTTAGGTAGCCTGGGTTTCACTTTGTATTTCGTGGGTGATTGTTCCTGTCTCTGTGTTAGTGTTCACCAGACAGGCTGTATAGGTTTTTCACGTTCCGTTTGTTGTTTTTGTTATTTAATGTATCGTCATTTGTTCTATTAAAAACATGAGTAACCAACACGCTGCATTTCGGTCCGACTCTCTTTCGACAAACGAAGAACGCCGTTACAGAATCACCCACCACACACGGACCGAGCAGTGTGTCAACAGGCAGGAGCAGCCCAAAGAGGAGCTGCGTATTAAGGATTTCTGGACATGGGAGGAAATCCTTGACGGGAGAGGACCCTGGGCTAAACCAGGGGAGTGTAGCCGCCCAAAGGTGCAGCAGGAGAAGAGGAAACAGGAGCAGCCCAAAGAGGAGTACAGTATGGACTATACGACGTGGGAAGAAATAGACAGGTGGGCGGCCGACCCAGAGAGAGTGCCGGAGCCCGCCTGGGATTCGCTGGAGCAGTGCGAAGAGGGCTATAGGAGAATGGAGTTGAAAAGAAAGACACGGCAGCGCAGAGCGAAGCCCCAAAAATTTCTTGGGGGGGCTCAATTTCTTGGGGGGGGGCTGTGTCAGGAGACAGACCTGAGCCAACTCTCCCTGTTTATCGTGAGGAGCCAAGGAGGAGACCAGAACCGGTGTTGGAGGTGAGCGAAGCAGAGACTGTGAAGGAGTTAATGGGGAAATTGGAGGAGAAAGTAATGAGGGAGTCGCTAGCTTGGTGCTTTAGGTATAAGATTCGTCCGACGGAGCGTGTCGGGGATTTAATGGCACCTGGGTCAGCGCTCCATACTAGTCCTGAGGTGCGTGTTAGTCGGCTGGTGAAAAATGTGCCAGCCTCACGCACTAGGCCTCCTGTGTACCTACCTAGCCTTGCACGTCCTGTGCCAGTCCTGCTCTCAGGCTCTCCAGTACACCTTCACGGTCCAGTCCATCCTGTGCCACCTTCACACACCAGTCCTCCGATGGTAGCTCCCCGCACCAGGCTTCCTGTGCGTGTCCTCGGCCCAATACCACCAGTGCCAGCACCACGCATCAGGCCTTCAGTGCGCCTCGCCTGTTCAGCGCAGCCAGCGCTTTCTCCCTCTCCTGCGCTGTCAGAGCCTTCCTCCTCTACAGCGCTGCCGGAGCCTCCTGCCTGTATGGAGCAGCCAGAGCTGCCAGTCTGCATGGAGCAGCCAGAGCTGCCAGTCTGCATGGAGCAGCCAGAGCTGCCAGTCTGCATGGAGCAGCCAGAGCTGCCAGTCTGCATGGAGCAGCTAGAGCTGCCAGTCTGCATGGGGCAGCCAGAGCTGTCAGTCTGCTTGGAGCAGCTAGAGCTGCCAGTCTGCATGGAGCAGCTAGAGCTGCCAGTCTGCATGGAGCAGCTAGAGCTGCCAGTCTGCATGGAGCAGCCAGAGCTGTCAGTCTGCATGGAGCAGCCAGAGCTGCCAGTCTGCATGGAGCAGCCAGAGTTGCCAGTCTGCATGGAGCAGCTAGAGCTGCCAGTCTGCATGGAGCAGCTAGAGCTGCCAGTCTGCATGGGGCAGCCAGAGCTGTCAGTCTGCTTGGAGCAGCCAGAGTTGTCAGTCTGCATGGAGTTGCCAGTCTGCAAGGAGCTGCCAGTCTGCAAGGAGCTGCCAGTCGGCAAGGAGCTGCCAAAGCTGTTAGTCTGCATGGAACAGTCAGAGCTCTCAGTCTGCAAGAAGCCGCCAGAGCCGTCAATCTGCATGGAGCAGCCAGAGCCGCCAGTCAGCATGGAGCAGCCAGAGCTGCCAGTCAGCATGGAGCAGCCAGAGCCGCCAGTCAGCATGGAGCAGCCAGAGTCGTCAGTCAGCATGATGCAGCCAGAGCCGTCAGTCTGCCAGACTCTTCCAGATCTGCCAGTCAGCCAGACTCTTCCAGATCTGCCAGTCAGCCAGACTCTTCCAGATCTGCCATTCAGCCAGACTCTTCCAGATCTGCGAGTCAGCCAGACTCTTCCAGATCTGCCAGTCAGCCAGACTCTTCCAGATCTGCCAGACTCTTCCAGATCTGCCAGTCAGCCAGACTCTTCCAGATCTGCCAGACTCTTCCAGATCTGCCAGTCAGCCAGACTCTTCCAGATCTGCCAGTCAGCCAGACTCTTCCAGATCTGCCAGTCAGCCAGACTCTTCCAGATCTGCCAGTCAGCCAGACTCTTCCAGATCTGCCAGTCAACCAGACTCTTCCAGATCCGCCAGTCATCCAGGATCCGCCAGTCAGCCAGGATCTGCCAGATCTGCTAGTCATCCAGGATCCGCCAGTCAGCCAGGATCTGCCAGATCTGCTAGTCAGCCAGGATCCGCCAGTCAGCCAGGATCCGCCAGTCAGCCAGGATCCGCCAGTCAGCCAGGATCCGCCAGTCAGCCAAGATCCGCCAGTCAGCCAGGATCTGCCAGATCTGATAGTCAGCCAGGATCCGCCAGTCAACCAGGATTTGCCGGATTCAACTGCCTGGCTGGGCTTCATCTCAGTACTGGGCTTCTTCTCAGTACTGGGCTTCTTCTCAGTACTGGGCTTCCTCTCAGTACTGGGCTTCCTCTCAGTACTGGGCTTCCTCTCAGTGCTAAGCTGCCCCTCAGTCCCGAGCTGCCCCTCAGTCCCGAGCTGCCCCTCAGTCACGAGCTGCTCCTCAGTTCAGTGGGGTTCTGGGTGAGGACTATTCGGCCATGGTCGGCGGCGAGGGTGGATCATCCCAGGACGCGAAGGGGAGGAACTATGACATTTATGGAGTGGGGTCCACGTCCCGAACCGGAACCGCCACCATGGACAGACGCCCACCCGGACCCTCCCTATGGTTTTGAGGTGCGTTCGGGAGTCCGCACCTTAGGTGGGGGGGTTCTGTCACGCCTTGGTCTTAGTATTTTGTGTTTTAGTTAATTAGTTGGTCAGGCCAGGGTGTGACACGGGTTTATTGTTTGTTGTAATTCTTAGTGGGGTTTTTTAGTTATTGGGATTGTGGCTGATTAGGGGAGTGTGTTGCATAGGTTTGGCTGCCTGAGGCGGTTCTCAGAGTCAGGTGATTCTCGTTGTCTCTGATTGGGAACCGTATTTAGGTAGCCTGGGTTTCACTTTGTATTTCGTGGGTGATTGTTCCTGTCTCTGTGTTAGTGTTCACCAGACAGGCTGTATAGGTTTTTCACGTTCCGTTTGTTGTTTTTGTTATTTCATGTATCGTCATTTGTTCTATTAAAAACATGAGTAACCAACACGCTGCATTTCGGTCCGACTCTCTTTCGACAAACAAAGAACGCCGTTACACATAGGACATGAACAGGGGTTCTTAATGTACACGCCAAGGCTAAATAAAGATTAAATAAATAAAACAATTCTTCACCTTTTCCTGTCTTATGATAAGAATGTTTCTATTCCAACAGTTCTGGTGAAACTGAAAAAACAAGATGGCCACTGTGTGAGAAGGACTCAATTTATACAGCCTATCTGCCTGCCAGATAAAGCCATGACCTTCCCAGACTACTACTGTTGTCAGATCACTGGCTGGGGCCACATGCATGAGAGTAAGTGTTGTGTCAAAAACAGTCATCTGGTGTATTGCGTGTCCTTCACTGTACTGGTCAGATATGTCATTATGGTCTTGAATGTCTTCATATCACAACAATGTAACATCTCAAATAGACATCAATGCACCATGTCCAGTCACATGTTCTTCCATATAGGTCCATGTGTCCTATTCATGTCTTCACATTAATGTCTCACTGATGGAATTGTTTTCATGTGACCTAATGCTTACAGTGTATACGTCTATCCAATCACATGCGCTTCCATATACAGTAGGTCCATGTGTCCTATTCATGTCTTTACATGACTGTCATTTTTATCATGTGACCTATTGCTTACAGTGTATAACTCTATCCAAGCCATTATGGATTTATTTGCCTTATTTTCCCAAAGAGGCAAATAAATACAGCAACCTGCAGGAGGCCGGGGTGAGGATCTTCCCGTTTGAGAGGTGTATCCAGCCTGAAGTCTATGGCAACCATGTGACATCCAACATGGTCTGTGCTGGGACCGACCGATGTGTGGATGCCTGCCAGGTAAGAGTGCATAGACCTAGTGCTCCTTTTCTGGATCAAAATTTGATTAGAATAGAAGAGCATAAATGTTTTCTTGTACATTGTACAGTCAGCCATGTGATAAGGATGTGTAATGAGTGATACAGTATAATATATAGAGGAGCCTCTGGACTGTTTCGGTTTGAGTATAGTGGGTTGCGTTCACAGAACATGCATATGGAGGAGGCTGCTGTATAAATTGCATGGCTTTCAGCTGCTTTCTCTTTAATGAAAGGTTATGGTTAACTTCCCACCTTGTTTATATGTTGTGTTGTAATGACACAAATATTGAATGTAGGTAGGAGTGCCATTGGTTTGTTTAATATAAGGTTTCAAGGGGATGACTCATTGTTTGTGTGTGTGTGTGTGTGTGTGTGTGTGTGTCTGCTTGTTCCCCCAGGGTGACTCAGGAGGCCCCCTGGCCTGTGTGAAGGATGACGTCAGCTTCCTGTATGGAGTCATCAGCTGGGGTGATGGCTGTGGAAAGACTGGGAAGCCTGGTGTCTACACCAAAGTTGTTAGCTACGTCAACTGGATCAACACAATTATCAAGCGCAAGCCCAAGTCTAAATGAATGGACATCAGCCTTATTGTATGGACCTTACAGCTTGTGTCCTATTGTGGAAGAATAGTGATTTTTGCATAACTGTGAAATAAATATTATTTTGTGACTGAATAAACATTGTAAATATTGTTAAATATGTGTGTAACAATTCATTATTTATGTCTTGTTAGTGAGCCATCCCCAAATGATAACCTTCAACTCATTTGGTCAATTGCAAGTAGGATTTCTTTAATATATTTTGATTAATATCACCTGTTGAAAAATCACCTGTTGAAAAATCACCTGGAAAATTCTGTAAGTTTGGGTGGGTGCGGTTCTGTGTGTTTGCGTTGGTGTCGGATGGGCGTGCACGAAGCGCGTGTACAAGGGGGGAGTGTGTGCCCCTCAGCAGTAGGCTAAAGCTATTTTGAAAATGACCTCTCATTCGGGCACCGGACAGCGACACCGCAGCTGTTTGGTTTGGAACCATGACTGAAGATGACGGATTCAGTTGTCGTGGAGGGATATGTCAAATTCAGAGATGGAAAAAAGGTGTTTACAAAACAAATTAATTCAGTGAATATGAATGTGCATCAAAGTTATACAATATATTAACGGTTGCGTCTGTTTCGTACGGTTGTCTCTTTCAGTGGAAGGATAGGTGGGTCGCACTCCGCAAGCCATCGCCCGTAGCAGGTACGTCTCTCACTGTTCTTTATTCATACGTTGTTAGAAAAACATCAGCGCATAAGTTTACTTTTTTCTTTTTTTTCTTTGTTAAATGTATATTATATGGTCATTTAATGGGCCTACATTTCAATTCGAAAGTTTACTGCTTGTGGTCTATTTACTACCGTAGTAAATCAATAAATAACTTTCTACTTGTCATTGAGCCTACTAAACATCCCCAAAAAAGCAACAAAGTTGCATTACTGTATGCCATGTAATTCAATATTTTCCCATACATAGGCTACTGTGCTGATAGTTTCGGATTTTGGGTTGCTCCTTCAAACTTTGGCCCCGTATTAACGTTAATGTGTTCTGGTGCTAGGCTACATTTTAAGAGACTGCTGCTGTATGTGTGTTTATAACTGGTTTATATCCGGCCATTACGCTGTAGGACATGAAGTTGTATGTCAAATGTGTCTGTAGTTATTAAGAATTTAAACGATAGTCTTCTGATTGGAAGTGCTTACTTTTACTGTGCTATAGGCTAGTTATTGTGTCTATTGATAGGCAAGTCAGTTAAGAACAAATTCTTATTTTACAATGATGGCCTAGGAAGAGTGGGTTAACTACTTGTTCAGGGGCAGAACGACAGATTTGTACCTTGTCAGCTTGGGGATTTGAACTTGCAACCTTCTGGTTACTAGTCCAACGCTCTAACCACTAGGCTACCCTGCCACTCCTTTCATACTATGACAAGAGGTACTGGCACTTACAGTAGGCCTGGCATATTATGGGTTCTGGCCATGTCTTACAAGTGTCAGGTGCTGTCAACAGGTGCAAAAGTCGCTGATTGACTTATCATTGTGTTGTAGCCTTTCAGGATAATATTAGAAGTCAGAGTCCTTTTGACATTTTCGAAGCAGGCCAGACAATATGGTCCATTTATTTAACTCGTATTCTTCCCTAGACAGTAAGGATGTACTGAAGTCGAGTATAAAACTCACATTTTCTAATGGTCTTTCTTCTTCCCCTATTTCATCCTCCCACCTCAGAACTGACAATACAATATAGTACATTACAATACATTACAATACAATGCAATACAATAGCATAACATAATACAATAAATTACAATAAAATATAATCCTATATAATACAGTACAATACAATACATTACATTACAATAATATAATACTATTTAATAAAGTACAACAGTACAATAGAATGTGTTTTGACATTACAGTACATTACAATATAATACAATATAACATAATACAATACAATAAAATAATGCATTACAATAAATTACAATACAATATAATACAGTACAATACCATACAAAACAGTACAATAAATTACAATACAATTTATTATAACATAGTACAACACAATGCAGTTTAATATAATACAGTACAGTACAATACAATACAATATATTTGAATACAATACAATGCAGTACAATACAGTACAGTACAATACAATGCAGTACAATATATCACAATAACATAAAATATAATACAATGCAGTACAATACAGTACAGTACAATACAATACAGTACAATACAATAAAAAGCTCAAATTGATTCTCACTCCACCCTATTCACTGGAAGGCTTCTCAATACAATGATAACTCAATGCATAACAACATTTCCTGGCTGTAATTAACTTCCTCATACCTAGCCTCTACATTCACTAACAACTAAGACTGCTTTAAGACTAAACATTGTGGGCCAGGTTCCTGGACACAGATTAAGCATAGTCCTGGACTAAAAAGCATGTTCAAAGGATATTTCCTTTGAACACACTTTTTAGTCCAAGAATAATCTTAGTCTGTCCAGGAAACTGACCCTTTATGTTGTAGGATACAAATGTTATAGATCATCAATTTTATAGATCATAATTTTGTGAAACTTAAGTTTTTCCTTGTGTTCTCTCTTCTCTCCCAATTTTCCCAGACTGCTTGGTACTTCTGGTCTACAAAGACAAGTCAGATAAAGCCCAGGGCCACCGGGAGAGGGTCAGTGTCACCTTGGAGGACATCTGTGGTCTGGAGATAGGTCTCTCGTATGAGGGGGTGGGCTACACGCTGGTCATCATCTGCCTGGGCCAGGTTGTCATGCTGGGCTTCGACGGAAAAGAGGCTCTGCTGGCCTGGGACATCCGCATCCGCTACAGTCTGGGGGAAGGTGGGAGATGCACTGGTTTTTGGTAGTCATTGTTTGTGCCCGATATTTGTACTATGTGGATTAGTTTGTGAAGTAATAAGTAGTAGATTTTAGCCTCGGACATCCGTGTCCCCTTCAGCATGATGGTTATTGCAGAGGGCCCATGTAGGTAGTATGTAATGTATATAACTCTGTTAGGTGTTGAGTCAAATCAGCGTGTTTTTAGCTGGACTTGGCACATTGGAATCTGCTACACTACATCCTAGGCAACAGGCAGTCTTACGGGTAGGTCCTTGTTGACAGTGTTCACCGATGACGTGCTCTTCTGGGTGACCCGAGTGTTGTGCAATATGAATTTACATAACATGTGCATCAAACCAAATAATTTCAAATTTAAACAGTAAGGTGTTTCAGATGTCAGTTTGATGACTGATTGAGCATGGAATGGGGTATAACTGGTTGTATCTACTCATATCCCTGTCAACATCCGGAAATATGTATTCATTAATGTGTTTTGACATTTTTATGCTCTGATTTTGGTGTAGAAGTTTAATAAGGCAATTTATATTTTGTAGAACTCTTATTGACTCCACAGAGTCCAGTTGAATTGTGTTGTGGAACAAATGAGTGTAAAAAAATCTGATGTATTGGATCTATTGTGTGGAGTGTAATTGTAATGGTCAGGCGTACATATTGCAGCTGCCCTGTGTGCTTGTGTGTGTGTGCAATGTAAATGCCAGTGTGTGTGTGTGTGTGTGTTCCACTGTGTGTTTGTGAGTGAGTGTGGTAATTGTTGTGCTCTGGTGTGAAGTGTCAAATCAAATCAAATGTAATTTTATTCTTCAAATGCTTTGTAAACAACAGGTGTAGACTAACAGTGAAATGCTTATTTTACAGGCCCTTCCCAGCAATGCAGAGAAAGAAAATATAGAAAAAATAGAAAAGTAACACATGCAATAATAAAATACACAATGAGTAATGACAACTTATATACATGGGGTACCAGTACCGAGTCGATGTGCAGGCGTACGAGGTAATTGAGGTAGATACACTGCATGACCAAACTGTTGCAACAAAGTTAGAAGCACAGAATCGTCTAGAATGTAATTATGTGCTGTAACGTTAAGATTTCCCCTCACTGGAACTAAGGGGCCTAGCCTGAACCACAAAAAACATCCCCAGAGACCTTTATTCCTCTATTAGCGCAAAACCTGTATTGTAGCTGGCCACCATGTCCAGAAACAAGTCCATACTTTCTGTAAGTAGCCCTGTTCAATACAATCACATTTTACCAGGATAACGTTCTGTGAGTTTGTATGGCTTACCACTTCGTGGCAAGGACTATGTTGCTCGTAGACATTTTCACTTCACAATAACAGCACTTACAGTTTACTGGGGCAGCTTTAGCAGGGCAGAAATTTGATGAACTGGCTTATTGGAAAGATGGCATCCTATGGCGGTGCCACATTTAAAGTCACTGAGCTCTTCAGTAAGGCATTCTACTGCCAATGTTTGTCTATGGAGATTGCATGGCTGGTTGCTCGTCTGTCAGCAACAGATGTGGCTGAAATAGCAAAATCCACTAATTTGAAGTGGTGTCCACATATTTTTGCTCTCAATGGTGCAGCTGTAGAACCTTTTGAGGATTTGAGGGCCCATGACAAATCTTTTTAGCCTCCTGAGGGGGAAGTGGCGTTGTCGTGCGCTATTCACAACTGTGTCGGTGTGTGTAGACCATGATAGATCCTTAGTGATGTGGACACGAGGGACTTGAAGCTCTCGACCCGCTCCACTACAGCCCTGTCGATGTGATTGGGGGTGTGCTCAGCCCACCGTCTTGCTGACTTGTGGCCAGGCACGCAAAAATGTCACCTGCCAGCCTGTGGCTGAGGGCCGTTGTGTGCCAGTGCTTTTGTTGTGATTTGTGACACCCCATGAATCTTTCTCAAACTGAGCGATGACACGCCGGGACTGGCTGACATTTTCTCATCTTTGGCGCCATCAATCTCTCTTCTAACAGAATTTACTCACTGATATCACTCATGTATTTTAATGTAGTTCCTGTTTGGTATCGGGGAACTCCCACTTGTACACATACTCACACACTGTTTCTCAAGCACTTAAAATGCACATACACAAAACACCCAAAAGTCTACACACACACACTTAAAACATTTATAAAACAGATCAACAGACATCACAGGTTCCTACCCTGACCAGGCCTGCTGTTCCTCTTGTGTTGCTCATTAGCAAAAATATTGAGTCAAATACATTGGTGTTTGTGACAAGCTCTGATTGATTACATTTGGGCTTCAGATCTGAGCTCCACTTTGTTCTGCTTACCGATCTCACTCTCAATGCACTCCACTGTTTTCCTTTCTCTTTTACTATACAGTTATATCAAAGCCATACTGGAGCAATAATGTTGAGGATGAAATTGTTATTTTTTTCCTTTTTTCAGTTGTTGGGTACCACTTAAACAATTGTTTGTTTTTATTGTATTTTGTTTAACTGGTTTTCAACTTCTCTTCTTCTCTGTCCAGTCCACAGGTTTAGCGTTGGTATCTTACCAGGCACCATGTTGGAGAGCGGGCCTGCGACCCTTCACTTGTGTAACAACCTATTGGTCCTGGTCAGGGACATTCTCCCCGTTATCATCGGCCAGTGGAAGCTTCCAGACCTGCGCAGATATGGGCCTGTACCAAATGGCTTCGTCTTTGAGGGGGGGACGCGATGCGGCTACTGTGAGTTGATTGATGTTGCTGTTGTTGTTGTGCTACAGCTACTAACCATTGTGTCACGAAAAAGAAGAATGGCATTGTCATTGGAGATTTCCAGTTTGACATTAGGCTTTAGCAGATGGATCCTTTAAATCTAAGCCCAATGGCCTATAAGATTAGTCTTGGACTGTCTTGGACCGTATGACTATATGATCTGATTAAGTATCATGGAACTAATAAAGCGTCTGTTTCTGCTAGGTCATAAGAATACTAATCCAATACAGTACATAACAACAGGAAATCAGACCCCACAGTTGATCTTTGATAGACTCAAATTCAAGGTGAATGTGGCATTAAGGAATTTTCTGTGGGTTATACAGGTAACTGCCAAAATAAAGGAAACACCAACATTTAGGTGTCTTAATAGGGCATTTGGCCACTACGAGCCACCAGGAAAGCTTCAATGCGCCTTGACATAGATACTACAAGTGTCTGGAACACTATTGGAGGGATGTGACACCTTTCTTCCATGAGAAATTCCATAACTTGGTGTTTTGTCGAAGGTGGTGGGAAACACTTTTTATACATGACCCTAAGCATGGTGGGATGTTAATTGCTTAATATACTCAGAAACCACACCTGTGTGGCAGCATCTGCTTTCAATATACTTGGTATCCCTCATTTACTCAAGTGATTCCTTTATTTTGGCAGTTACCTGTATATAATGGCTATTATTTATGATGACCTTTGGGACTAAACTTGATTTTATTGAGTGGACAATTAGAGAAGTTAATTCAAACAACATATCCAAGCTTTTGTCAAGTTTTATTGTTCACTTACTTTGGTTACTAGACTTCGGTACCACTGTTTACAAAATGTGTTTCATGTTCACATGGAGCGTATGTTGGCATGTGCTTTCAGTCGCTTGTATCACTCCACAAGTTGATCTAATTTACATGTTTCTGGGATTTATCTCATCACTGAGAGCATGAAAGATGAGTTTGGCATTCAGTGAAATGAGATCATTACATTTTCCTGTTTTTTTTCTCTCTGAGTCGTCTACCCTGTAGGAACAGCGTGCCAAATGGCATCATTCAGGCGGAGAACATTAGTGTCAGGACTATGACTACTGAGAGTGGTAAACAGAGTTGCTGGATTTTTCTTAATTTTTATGACTCATCCTTGGGGCCAGACTTACATTAAATATGCTCAATGGTGTTTGACGAGACACAGAATCATAAAAATAGCTCTTTGTAGGTTAGTTTCTTTTCGCAATGAGTCGGGAACTGTTGATTTCTAGGATGGAAATCCATTCTAGACCGTTTGATTGGTCCCAAAAATCGATTGGTTGGGTGGGCAAGAACACACAAGGGTAAAGCGGCATTTGAAAATGCATCTTTGGCTTTGATACTCTGATTGGTTAGAGATGATCCAATCGCTGATGACTTCTCATTTTGACTTCACCACAAACGACTTCAACGATGGTAGTCTCAGACTGAAGTATGTAGTGAACATAGAACAGCGGAAGAATTCAGTTTGAGTCATCAGACAAGATGGATCAGACGTATAAACATCTGCTTTTGTAACTTGGGTGGACGACATGAAATAAAGTACTTGTTGTCATGGACGATTTTATTTCACAAAGCATGCAAGCTTTGAATAGAAATCCAATCTCATTCAGCCTTGGTCCAGCAAACCTTCATCTCTAAATATAAAGTCAATGAAGTCATACTTGAGCAGAGAGCCCGTTAAGTTTATTTCCATGGCCGTAACATGTGTATGTGATTGTGATATGGTATTTTGCAGTTTACATTCTGGAATAGACTCTAAACCGTTAAAGGTGGAGAGGACGCGTGTCAACACCTGTAGTGGACACAGACAGGAACGCAAAGTACGCCGCAGAGCTGAAGACATCAGAGTAATATTAATACACACGATGAACTGGAAACAGGAGACTCCAGTATGTGATCCGTGATTCATTTAGCTCTATTCAATCTTCGGCTAGAGGTGCAACTTAATATCGCGAAGGTCGCATTCGGGGAGAGTTTTCCAATCCATGCATCGTAAATAAAAGGGAAGCACATCCCTTTTACAAAGACGGGAAAAAGGTGTGTGTGTGTGTGTACACGGGATCTATACATGGGCGCGTCTGAATGTTTAAGTGTCGCGAAGGGCATGCATTCCAGAGATACGTTGTCGCAGCACAGTTTATCCACAGCAGATGGAGAAGTGGGGCGACAGTGTTACTGGACCTCTGGCTGGAGGGTAACGTTGCTGCATGGTGTCTGGTGGTGAACTGGCCTCTTCAGTCTTTCCCATGTAGACTATCTCTAAGGCCAGGCTCAAAGTATGTCTAAAACAACTCCCAGGGATTGTCAAATATCAAAACTGAGATGTTTCAAAGCCATGTTATGACAATGGGAATGGGGATGGATAACAAAGCTACAGTATAACGAGAGAGGAAATATTCTTACTGCTTTTTATGTAGCTGGAAGCTAATGTCTGTTCAAAGTCTGTAGACCAGACCAGTCTGTCCAGACCAGTCTACAGACAGTCTGCACTAGACAGCAGCTTACCAAAGAGACCTCAAAACTAAGGATACTTCCATTGAGGAATACAGGGCTTTTATAATGATTTTAAAGAGCAGGGACAAGGCCGTCTGAACGCAGATATACATTAATAAGTGCGTTCCTATATGATTCACTGCTCATTCAGTGCTGGGTAGTTTCTTTCTAAATCTAACCTGTTACAGTTACTAGTTACTTAGTACTCATTCAGTGTTGGGTAGGTTCCTTTCTAAATGTAATCTTTTACAGTTACGAGTTACTTAATGTGCATTCAGTGCTTTCATGTACTGCTGCTGGTGTCAGTTAATGGCCGCTGCCAGGGTTGGCCAGGTTACTTTTTACATGTAATCTGTTAGTTACTAGTTACCTGTCCAAAATTGTAATCAGTAACATACCTAGTAACATACCTTTTGGATTACCCAAACTCAGTAACGTAATCAGATTACTTTCAGTTACTTTTACTTTCCTCTTAAACGCCGCTGCATGGTCAATCCGACGTCTACATTGGCCGTGCAGTATCTACAGTGATACGGCATCTGCAGAAGTCAGGGCATTTATACTTATTGCGCTTCGCAGGGCAGCGCAGAGCTGTTATGAAGGAAGTGAGTTTGTGTTTGTACAGGACTTCCTGCCCCCACCTAACGCCAACCAATCATGTCAATGCAGAGCTGTACGGAATTCTCCGCATTGTTACAAAATTTGGTAGGCGCACGGCGATGCGAACCACATTTTCGGATTAAGGATAAATTAACCCTAAATTTAACCACAGTGCTAACCCTAACCTCAAATTAAGACCAAAAAGCAAATTTCTTCCCCATAAATGTTTACAATATAGCAAATTTTGACTTGGCCCATCTAGCGGAAATCACCCAGTTCTGCCTGAAAAATGTGTTCCATTGTCTGCATTTGCTATTGGCCTATTGTTTACGTTTTTGTAGGTGAAACTTTAATATCTCCATAACTTGCAGCTGTTTAAGTCTATCAAAAGTGTCCAAGTTTGAGCATGTGTCCGTTAGGCCAATATATACACTGCTCAAAAAAATAAAGGGAACACTTAAACAACACAATGTAACTCCAAGTCAATCACACTTCTGTGAAATCAAACTGTCCACTTAGGAAGCAACACTGATTGACAATAAATTTCACATGCTGTTGTGCAAATGGAATAGATTACAGGTGGAAATTATAGGCAACTAGCAAGACACCCCCAATAAAGTAGTGGTTCTGCAGGTGGTGACCACAGACCCCTTCTCAGTTCCTATGCTTCCTGGCTGATGTTTTGGTCACTTTTGAATGCTGGCGGTGCTTTCACTCTGGTGGTAGCATGAGACGGAGTCTACAACCCACACAAGTGGCTCAGGTAGTGCAGCTCATCCAGGATGGAACATCAATGCGAGCTGTGGCAAGAAGGTTTGCTGTGTCTGTCAGCGTAGTGTCCAGAGCATGGAGGCACTACCAGGAGACAGGCCAGTACATCAGGAGACGTGGAGGAGGCCGTAGGAGGGCAACAACCCAGCAGCAGGACCGCTACCACCACCTTTATGCAAGGAGGAGCAGGAGGAGCACTGCCAGAGCCCTGCAAAATGACCTCCAGCAGGCCACAAGTGTGCATGTGTCTGCTCAAACAGTCAGAAACAGACTCCATGAGGGTGGTATGAGGGCCCGAAGTCCACATGTGGGGGTTGTGCTTACAGCCCAACACCGTGTAAGACGTTTGGCATTTGCCAGAGAACACCAAGATTGGCAAATTCGCCACTGGCGCCCTGTGCTCTTCACAGATGAAAGCAGGTTCACACTGAGCACATGTGACAGACGTGACAGTCTGGAGACGCCATGGAGAACGTTCTGCTGCCTGCAACATCCTCCAGCACAACTGGTTTGGCGGTGGGTCAGTCATGGTGTGGGGTGGCATTTCTTTGGGGGGCCGCACAGCCCTCCATGTGCTCGCCAGAGGTAGCCTGACTGCCATTAGCTCCAGAGATGAGATCCTCAGACCCTTTGTGAGACCATATGCTGGTGCTTTTGGCCCTGGGTTCCTCCTAATGCAAGACAATGCTAGACCTCATGTGGCTGGAATGTGTCAGCAGTTCCTGCAAGAGGAAGGCATTGATGCTATGGACTGGCCCGCCCGTTCCCCAGACCTGAATCCCATTGAGCACATCTGGGACATCATGTCTCGCTCCATCCACCAATGCCACGTTGCACCACAGACTGTCCAGGAGTTGGCGAATGCTTTAGTCCAGGTCTGGGAGGAGATCCCTCAGGAGACCATCTGCCACCTCATCAGGAGCATGCCCAGGCGTTGTACGGAGGTCATACAGGCACGTGGAGGCCACACACACTACTGAGCCTCATTTTGACTTGTTTAAAGGACATTACATCAAAGTTGGATCAGCCTGTAGTGTGGTTTTCCACTTTAATTTTGAGTGTGATTCCAAATCCAGACCTCCATGGGTTGATAAATTTGATTTCCATTGATCATTTTTGTGTGATTTTGTTGTCAGCACATTCAACTATGTAAAGAAAAAAGTATTTAATAATAATATTTCATTCATTCAGATCTAGGATGTGTTATTTTAGTGTTCCCTTTATTTTTTTGATGCTGTGTATATTTTTAACTAGCACAAATTAAATTGAGTATTAAAAGCCCACTCATGGTCATCTTAAATTGAACTTGTATGGAGCACAACATAACTGGGGAGTTTAGAAGGGAGGAACTCAAACCTTTATTCCATAGGCTGGGTTCCGCACAATGCAGCTGTCGGCGAACTGTTTTCGACTGAAACACGGCAAACGCTGTTTAGAATCAATCCTCAAGGTGTTTTTCACATATCTCTTCATTGATATATCGTTCGTGGATGTCTACTTTCTCCTCTGAATCGCTTGGAAAAAGACGTGCAGCTGAAGATGACGCACCAATTTCGACGAAGGACACCGGGTGGACACCTGGCAAATGTAGTCTCTTATGGTCAATCTTCCAATGATATGCCTACAAATACGTCACAATGCTGCAGACACCTTGGGGAAACGATAGATCGGGCAGGCTCATTCCTTGCGCATTCACAGCCATATAAGGAGACAATGAAAAACAGAGCCTCAAAAATCCTGCTCATTTCCTGTTTGAAGTGTCATCTTGGTTTTGCCTGTAGCATCAGTTCTGGGGTACTCACAGACAATATCTTTTCAGTTTTGGAAATGTCAGAGTGTTCTCTTTCCAAAGCCGTCAATTATATGCATAGTCAAGCATCTTTTTGTGACAAAATATTGCGCTTAAAACGGGCACGTTTTTTATCCAATAATGAAATAGTGCCCCCATAGATGTAAGAGATTAAATGGAAGCAAACAGAACGAAACAGGGAGGAACCTACCCGAATTTACCCAATAGAAACTCTTGTTTTGCTCGGTTTGCTTCCGATTTGTTTCTTTATCACAAAAAACAATGATTGATGGGCAGTTTAAACTACTTCAGTTCAACCATTATTGGGTTTAAATATACAAAAACAGTTCTGAAAAGCATCCAAAACAATAGCAGAGCAGCAGTGTGATTCATATTCATGGCCTATGTAGCCTATAATAGACCTAATTAATTTCCGTATCGCCGGAAGGCTACATCCTTACCTTCAAGCGTTTATTCAAATTGGATAAACTTTGGATGCCGACAGCAGTCGCACCATTGGAAGACATAGCTTGGACTGTAGCTTACAAAAGACTAGTATTCCTGCTATTTTCTCGCGATCCATCAAAACGCATTTGGTGTCCTCATAGTGGTCTTGTCGTCTGACTCGCTCAGGCAGAACAAACTTAAATTTGCAACGTTTTTCAATGCATATTTGAATGTCATTGAGAAAGCAGAAAGGTGTCACATTTTTGGGGGGCAAACATCCTTTCTGAATTTAAAAGTAATCAAGTTTTTCAAAAGGATCTGTAATCTGATTACAATATTTTTGCTGGTAATGTAACAGATTACAGTTTTTTTTAAACGTATTATGTTACTCCCCAACCCTGGCCGCTGCTTGGACGACTGTCAACTGCTACTGATCTTGGGTAAAAATAAGAGACCCAAAATTGACTCGCACTGCTTCACCGCAGAGCTTAGAGTTTACTTACATGCCAGTCTAAAACACTGTCCCCCCAGCAAATGGCTGAGCCTTGGTTATGTCCTATGATTCGGACTCTATAAGGCAGAAGTGGAGGGGTTCATTACGTTAGGGTGGGGAGTGTGCAAGATGTGCTGCTTAGCTTTGTTGAAGCCATTTCATGATGTCATCGTTCAGGAAGTATGTTATTTCACTTGTTGCTTGTTGTTGTTGTAGCCAGAGCCTTGCTTTGTCTTCAAAGCACCACTCATACTTCAGGTGAACAATGATGGATTACTTTCCACCCAAGTACTGACATAAATCAATACATAGGTGCGGTAGTAGACATTGCAGCTATTGAGAATCCATGAATACTGTAAATGATTCTCAAGTCAGATTGTTAATTAACCTTGTGAATTAGCAATTTTACTCAGAACAGGATGATAGATGACAACAGATGACTGCAGACGGGAGATGTTGTAACATGCTTCTTGAGTCCCCCTCAGTGTAGACGTCTGAGTGGTCTTAGCTGCTAACCTCTGACCTCTTCTTAGGGTCGGTGGCATTTAAAGAATGTGACGGGGGCCAGCTCTGTGGTGGGTGGTCTCAGGACCAAGTGACAGAAGGACCCTCTTGGTGACCTCCCTCGTGTGTCTAAGGCTTGGGGGTGATGGTTAGCAGCCTTGGTTGTTAGCGGAGAAGGCAAAACTCCTGACCCCATTAACCCTAACACCCTCTCAACCTGTACCAACTTTACGCTTTGAATTGGACATTTTGAGTGACCGGAGCTGTATATCAGAGATTGACATTTTTACAGTTAATTTGTGTTGTGTGAGGCTTTATTTAGCTGTAGCTTATGTACATATTTTAGAATGTAAGTGGGTTAACATCATCTAACTTCAGCGTTTAAAAAAAAATATCTATGAAAGTTCAAGGTTGCTCTTATTTCACTCTCTGGCTAAGTTGAAATGGACAACAATTGTCTGGTTGATTTAATTGACCCAGACGGGTGTAGTGAAACATTCAACATAATCTAAAGAGTGGAATGTGACATTAAGCCGGCGGGCTATGTGTGTTTTCTACAGGGGCTGGCGTCTTCTTCCTATCATCCATGGAGGGTGAGCAGATCAGCTTTCTGTTCGACTGCATCGTCAGAGGCATCTCCCCCAGCAGAGGCCCTTTTGGACTTCGGCCACTCCTGCCAGGTCAGTACCAAAGGTGTTTACTGATGCGTAGGTATGAAGGTTGTCACGGCTAGATATACGGCTTGCCTAAACAAGACCGACCAGGGTGGCGTACAGGACATATGGCAGCGGGGGGTATTTTTATCAAATTTCTGTCTAATTTAAATGGGGATGGATGAAATGTATCCATTGGGTTCATTCTGAGATAAGGTATATAGAGGTAGAGTATCCATTGCCTTTTCGCCTTCTAAGTTGGCAAACACTTAAATCAAACACTTACCATCTTAATCAAAACAAGTGTTATTTGAGACATACTTCGAGGGGGATTTATCCTCTCTATAAAAGGGGTCCACCCCATGTGCTTTCTGGAATGCAGCCACTTCCAGAGCATGTTACATTGAGTCCCATGGATTCCATGCAATGTACTCTGATCTAACAGAATGATGACTGACAGCTGTTTTATACATAATTGGATTAGCTGGGTACAGACTGTAATATTAGTGAATATAATAAGATAACCACTGAACTAACTGTACCATAAGCAGCATATAGAACGGGGCCACCTTATACATATGTAATAGGATAACCACTGTACTAATGGTAACTATAGCAACAAATTAAATCCAGTCACCTCTGAATGCTCTGTCACATCGTGAGAGAGGTACGGTAGAGGTTAGGGTGTGCGCTGCAGCTGTGGCAAATTCTCCAGTGTTAAATCAACACTGAGAGTCTTACATTCAACACTGGTCCAGTGTCTATAAGGGTCCACAATTTTCAGTGTTAAATTAACACACTGCTTAGTGTAAAGCCTTATTTGCATATTTCCCAGAGTGTCTTGCCTTTCAAGTGAATAGTAGAGTTACCCCCCATTTTTTAGTGACAGACACTGTACCTGGTTGTTGTATTCATCCATTTTCAGTCCTGTGGCCTTCACCAAGTGAAATCCTAAACAAATATGTTATCATTCAAATTAAATTATTTAACACAATACAACACGTATTTCATAAGGCCTTATTTTGAGAGCCTAGTTTCAATCTAATACTGTGGCCTGAAACGCATGGTTTACAGGCAACCACAGGCCTGCAAGTCACATTTTGCTGGCTTGGAAAGTGATGTATAATTTCTGTTGGAATAAGGCCAGAGTGGGAATATCCAACATTTTGAATTTTTATTCACCCGCAACATTCGGAATGATTTCCGGGTTGGGAAGACTAAGATATTAGACTACCTAAAACATCTTAACTGGAACAATCATTTCATTATCAGGTGCAATAAGTCCAAGTAACAGATTGGGTTAGTTTAGAAGAATTTATGTTATTTATATTTGACTAGCATAAAATGTATTTAGTCAATCAATATACATACAAAACATAGACACTGAAAGAAACATAATGGGAAAGATGTTAATGAGGGGTGTGGTTTTGGTTTAACACTGGTTATTAACACCAACACTGAGGTTATTTTACACCGATGAGTGCTAATTTAACACTTACCGAGTTAATTAAACAGCTGAATTAACACTAGAAATGTTACACTGAAAAATCAACACTAGGTAACACTGGTCAATTTGCCGTGTGGGTATTCCTGGGTTCACACATTCCCCTCGCCCAATCAGGCCTTGAACTAATTTTCTATGATTGTAGTGCGTAGTAGAATAAATACAGGAGACGATGTCAGAGGGAAAGCGGGGGGTTCAAAGTCACAGTTCACACAAACAGAGAGCACCAAACCCTTCTAATCACTCTGAGCATGTGTGTAACCTCATCTCCATGATTCCAGTGTCCACTGTACCCCCCCACCATCACACACTCGGTGCCTCTCTCTCACACACACACTCTGTGTACATGCACTCTGTTCCTCTTTCTCTCTCTCGCTCTCTCTCTCTCTCTCTCTCTCTCTCTCTCTCTCTCTCTCTCTCTCTCTCTCTCTCTCTCTCTATCTCTCTCTCTCAATCTGTGTGTCTAGTCTCCTCACTCTTCTGTAAACACCACTGTCCCTTCTCGTGCAAGGGAACACGGTTGTTAACAAGAAGCTGAAGCAGATGTCAGCTATTACAGTCCATTCATTAACAGCTAGATAACATATTGAAATTCTTGTGGTAGTCCTTTGCCATATATATGTCATTTTGCACTCTTCTTGCACAACCAAAATGACAATGACCCTTGGGAAGCACCCTTTCAAAAATATGAGTTGACCAGGAAATCAATGTAACTTAGCAATAACAGCTGATCTTGGGTTAGGACTAAGGTAACTTATATAAGATCGTGGCCGCGGTATTAACAATCCAATGCGTGTACCACAGAGGCCACGTGGCAAGCAGTGCTATTAATAAACACATGTAGTGTTGCATAAACAGCAAGGTGTTCCCATGTGACTCTGTTCTCTATTAGTCTTCTAAAGGCCTAGTGTTTTCACCCTCACAGATAGAGGGCACACCGTATTAAAATGTTTTGCAACGGTGTGCAAAACATTTTGGCAGTGGTTACAGCTGTGAGTCTTTTTGGGTAAGTCTCGTAAGAGCTTTGCACACTTGGACTGTGCAATATTTGCCCATTATTCTTTTCAAAATTCTTCAACCTCTGTAAAAGTGTTGGGGATCATGGATAGACAGCAATCTTCAAGTCTTGCCATAGATTTGCAAGCAGATTTAAGTCGAAACTGTCCACTCAGGAACGTTCACGGTCTTCTTGGTAAGCAACTCCAGTGTAGATTTTACTTTGTGTTGTCGGTTATTGTCCTGCTGAAAGGTGAATTCTTCTCCCAGTGTCTGGTGTAAAGCAGTGTTCTTTTGCAGTATTACTTTAGTGACTTGTTGACTGAGAACACATTCTCATTTGCAGCAACGACCTGGGGAATAGTAACAGGGGAGAGGATGGGGGTTGAATGAGCCAATTGGAAGCTGGGGATGATACGTTTTGCATATTTTTATTCTGTCTACTTTTATACTACTTTTCTCTCTGTCTTTTAGGTCATTGTTGTGGAGTCACTACAATGTTCTTGATCCATCCTCAATTTTCTCCCATCAAAGCCATTGAACTCTATTGTTTTAAAATCACCAACGGCCTCATGGTGACTTCCCTAAGCAGTTTCGTTCCTATCCTGCAGCTCAGTTCATCATTGTATTAGTGTGTTATTGATACTACGTACTGTTGTTGACTGTTGACTCCTGGTAAAATAGAGGTAAAATAAAATGAACACTGTTGTGTGTTTCACTCTGACAGACACCAACGCTGTCGCTAACCAGGCCTACTCTGATAAGAGGGTGAACCATGAGGCCCAGGAGTTGGAGAAACGACTCAACATGCTGTCTCACCAGAGCAGCACAGGTGCTGTATCTCTTTGTTTATTCTATTCCAGCCATTACAATGAGCCCGTCCTTCAATTTAATATCTCCACCAGCCTCCACTGCCACTCCACCATTTATCTTCCCTCGACAACACTTGGAAAACACCAACCTTTAGTTTCATAAACAGACCTCACTTCCTTTCACTCTAAACAAACTTCCGGAAGTACCACCACTCTAACATATGTAACGTGTACTAGTGTTAGTGTTATTATTCTCCATGACTAATCCATTTCCCAGTAATGGTGCTTGTTGCTTTAAAGTAACCTTCTAAAAGTATGTTTCTATAGCGTCATATTTATTATTTTGTTGATTTATTGTGAGTATTATGGCTGTGAATACCAGTCAGACAATTGACTGAGGAAACTTATTTTGGATAATCTGATATGTTTTATTGATGAAGTGCCTCAATGTGTTGTGTAGATACAGTATATAAGTAATAGTTTTGTTTTTAAAGACTAAATAATGTGTTTTCTTATGTTGTTTTGGCAGCTTCCTCCACATATGGTCTGTCTGTGGCGGGAGACATCTGCAGCATATCAGGCTCCTCTCACACCTCCGACACCAGCCAATCAGACTCCATCGTCGGCAGCCGGCTGGCCATTTGGACTGAGCCTGTCACAACAAGCTCTACCCGCACAGAGACCATCATTGGCCAGTTACAGGCCAAGGGGAAACCGTCCACCAGCCTGGTGGGTGGAGCCCGTGTAGTAGCCAAGACCCCTCGGTCCCGGCAGCTGCAGGAGATTGGTCGCCAGAGCTCGTCCGACAGCGGCATCGCCACAGGAAGCCACTCCTCGTACTCTGGGAGTTTCTCCTCCTACGTGGGTAGCCTGGACTATGGCTCCCTGCTTAGCCTGCCCCCTCAACTGTCTCTAGACCTGGCCCCCTGTACCTGTCCCCATGCACCAGGACATGAGTACCAGGTACCCACCTCACTGAGGTACATCTATGACACCCCCCGAACTCTACTGCAGGGGGGAACAGGAGGGGCCAGGGGGCAGGATATCTCCACAACACCTATAGACCAGGTGGCCAGTTCACCCCCATTATGTGAGTCATCACAGGGGGGGAAAGATGCTCCTCTTGGGGGTCTCTCGGACAATGTTGCCAGGCGCTCCACCACAGAGCTCCTGCAGAGCCACTCTGAGGAGAGCAAAAGAAGGGTGGCGCCCCCTAGTGACAGTCAACACCCAGAGTCCTGTCAGGTCTCCCAAAACACTGCCTCCAAAACCCTCCTCACAATCTGCCCCACCTGTGGAGGATTCAAGGTACAGAGAGCTGGGGTGAATCTTCTTTATTCCTTGTGTCCTCTCTCCTCGCTTCCTTCTCAAAACCTATTGGAGAAACTTAGGATCCTCTACTCCAATGTGTTTTGAGAGGACACAAGGAATCAAGGAAATACATTTGAGATGCTCCCCTGGTCACTTTTATTAATCTATGGATGAAAAGTGTTAAAGAAGAAAAACATGTTTATCTTAATCCAATTGACTGTATTCCACTGGTTTGTCTCACTTTTATTATCATCAAATTGACAAAATGTGCCAGAATGTGCCAAAATGTTTAGTTTCTTCAGAGTTGCTTTGTTTTTCTCATGAGTACCAACTACCAAAGTACAAAAATACTGTCAGCTGCTTTTGATTAGACTTCACTTTATAACAGCTTGTTCGACTGTGAGTAAACCCTTGTCATCTTGGTATCATCTGTTGCCGGCTATAGTTGTCAATGCGTCCCTTTGTGTGAAATCTATCTCACAGCAATTGGTGTTGGAACATTAATAATCTTGCTGCCTGTCCGTCTGCACTCTACTCAGTGTTGGGGAGTAGTAAACTACATGTAGTTCAACTAGTAATTGAATTGCATTTTGCAGTTGCTTGGTGGTAGTTGAACTAAATTCCAATCTTGGTAGTGTTTTCAGTAGTTAACAACTTTTTAGCCATGTAGCGGTTTAGCAAACTACTGAACTATACACTACTAAGAAAATATTACATAGGTGAAATAGGCAATAATTTCCTTTCTTTTTCAACATCAGACCTGCCTACTTGTCACTTGAAACACTTTTTGTATGCCTAATTCTCACTTTGTGTTTAATAGGTAAAGTCACACATTCTGTTAACATCTGACTCCAGAGCAATCTGTTCCTGCAATTTGTAGTCTATGACATTTCAGATTTAGATATGATAATTTTTTACAAAGTAATTTGGATGTAGTAAACTACTTTTTCAAAGTAACTTTAGTCAACTATATTTTTCTTAAGTGTAATTTAGTATCGCGTAACTTCTTACAGTGTGAAGGAGTAGGTAGCTTGGTAAACTATATTTTCAGAGTAGCTTCCCCAACACTGACTCTACCAGGCATTTGAGATTTCACTCAATAAGGTCAGGAAATGCTCTTCTGTGTGTAGATGTTGTTCATGGTCGATTAAACACCCCCATCTCTGTAGAAAGTGTGTTTATAAGAGCATCTGTGTCACAATAGTTACTGCTCTTCTAAATGGGCCTCCATCTTGAGTTTGTACTACCATTCTGGGTTGTCTTGGGCTTTTTAAAGGCCAAGTGTAGTCAAAAACGTTATTTACCTGTGTTTTATATACATTTCCACACTATGAGCCTGGATGATAATACGCTTTTAATGTAAGAGCTGTTTGAAGGCCTGAAATGTCAGCTTGTTTTTGGTGGGATGGCGTTTTAGCCTGCCTGGTGACATCACCAGACGGTAAATTAGTTAATAGACCAATAAGAAAGAGGGTACCAAACCGTTCTGCCAATAACAGCTAGTTTTCAATTTTCCCCTACCCATTTAGACTACTCCCAGACACAATCCAAGCTAAATTCTTGCTTGAGAAATTGCTCTTTGCTAAGAAGCTATTTTTGTTTCTTTTTGACAGTTTTAATTGAAAACAATCACAGTAAGGTACTTAATTGTTACCAAGAAATGATTTCATATTGAGATAAAAAGGCTGTATTGACCATCTTCTCTCACTTTGAGGTCATCCAAGTGCAGGGAATTGATTTTTACTTATTTTCTTTTTACAAACTTTTACAAGCTTTCTTGGCTTGTTATGGAACCACAAGAAACGATAACCCTTCAATTTGATCTTTCAATAATCTCATTTACAAGTGATTTACAACATAAAACTGCATGATTATATACTTTGAAAGAGGTATTATTCATACACAGAGCACGAGACTCTTGATTAGATAAAAATATTTTCCAAAGAATTGTCAGTCGAATAGAATAGCTGATTTTTTGTTAATCAAAAAATATACCTATTTTATTAAGCAGTGCTTTTGATTATATTAAATCAAATAAATGTTATTTGTCTCATGCGCCGAATACAACAGGTGTAGACCTTACCGTGAAATGCATACTTACAAGCCCTTAACCAATGCAGTTCAAGAAATAGAGTTAAGAAAATATTTACTAAATAAACTAAAGTAAAACAATCTAATCAAATCAAAAAGTGACACAAGAAAATTACATAACAATAACAAGGCTATGTACAGGGGGTACCAGTACCGAGTCAATGTGCGGGGTACATGTTATAGTCGAGGTAATTTGTAAAGTGACTATGCATAGATGAAAAACAGTGAGTGGCAGCAGTGTACAAACAAAGGGGGGGGGATCAATGTATATAGTCCGGGTGGAGTATTTGATTAATTGATCTGCAATCTTCTGGCTCGGGGGTAGAAGCTGTTAAGGAACCTTTTAGTCCTAGACTTGGTTCTCCGGTACCGCTTGCTTTGAGGTAGCAGAGGTAACAGTCTATGACTTAGGTGACTGGAGTCTTTGACAATTCTTTGGGGCTTCCTCTGACACTGCCTAGTATATAGGTCCTGGATGGCAGGAAGCTTGGCCACAGTGATGTACTGGGCTGTACGCACTACCCTCTGTAGCGCCTTACGGTCAGATGCTGAGCAGTTGCTATACCAGGCAGTGATGCCACCGGTCAGGATTCTCTCAATGGTGCAGCTGTATAACATTTTGAGGATCCGAGGACCCATGACAAATCTTTTCAGTCTCCTGATGGGGAAAAGGTGTTGTCGTGCCCTCTTCACAACTGTCTTGGTGTGTTTGGACCGTGACAGTTCGTTGGTGATGTGGTCACCAAGGAAATTGAAACTCTTGACCCGCTCCACTTCAGATCCAACTCCTTTGTCTTCAGCCCCATCTATGTTAATGGGGGCCTGTTCCGCCCTCCTTTGTCTTGCTCACATTGAGGGAGAGGTTGTTGTCCTGGCACCACACTGCCAGGTCGCTGACCTCCTCCCTATAGGCTGTCTCATCATTGTTGGTGATCAGGCCTACCACTGTTGTGTCGTCAGCAAACCTAATGATGATTTTGGAGTTGTGCTTGGCCACGCAGTTGTGGGTGAACAGGGAGTACAGGAGGTGGACTAAGCACGCACCCCAGAGGGGCCCCAGTGTTGAGGATCCGTGTGGCAGATATGTTGTTGCCTACCCTTACCACCTGGGGGCAGCCCATCAGGAAGTCCAGAATCCAGTTGCAGAGGGATTTGTTTAGTCCCAGGGTCCTTAGCTTAGTGATGAGCTTTGTGGGTACTTTGGTGTTGAACGCTGAGCTGTAGTCAATTTGCAGCATTCTCCCATAGGTTTTCCTTTTGTCCAGGTGGAAAAGGACAGTGTGGAGTGCAATTGCGAGTGCATCATCTCTGGATCTGTTGGGGTAGTACGCAAATTGGATGGGTCAAGTGTTTCTGGGATAATGGTGATGATGTGAGCCATGACCAGCACGTGAGTGCTACAGGACGGTAATCATTTAGGCAGGTTACTTTCGCTTTCTTGGGCACGGGGACTATGATGGTCTGTTTGAAACATGTAGGTATTACAGACTCGGTCAGCGTTGAAAATGTCAGTGAAGACACTTGCTAGTTGATCCTCGCATGCTTTGAGTACACATCCTGGTAATCCATCTGGCCCGTGGTCTTGTGAATGTTGACCTGTTTAAAGGTCTTGCTCACATCGGCTACGGAGAGCATGATTTCACAGTCGTCTGGAACAGCTGGTGCTCTCATGCATGCTTCAGTGTTGCTTGCCTCAATGCGAGCATAAAAGGCATTTAGCTCATAAAAGGCATTTAGCTCATTTAGTGAAGCACTGCTACTTCATTATTTAGTTTTTGCTAGTAAGCAGGAATCAGGAGGATAGAATTATGGTCTAAAAAAAATTCTGACCATAAGAATTTCAAACATCTTAAACCAAATTGCTCTTCTTTCATCGAAGGGAGTCTGTTTTCACTCTCTGATGAAACAACTTCAAATGATGTTCATGTTTTTTTCTGCCCCATATACAATATGTGACATTATTGATCTTTTAAACCTAGAGCTCCCTCGGCTGGTGGTGCATTTAGATATTAATAATCCCATATTGCTTTATCAAGGTTAATTTCTGATGACCTTTGTAGAAAACAAAAAGGGATAGTTCTGTTGATTCCTCTGACTTGTCTTTA
The DNA here is from genome assembly GCF_036934945.1 of Oncorhynchus masou masou. NCBI lineage: Eukaryota > Metazoa > Chordata > Actinopteri > Salmoniformes > Salmonidae > Oncorhynchus > Oncorhynchus masou. The sequence continues at coordinate 51,138,321 of NC_088238.1, forward strand.
GTGTAGTCTTCAGTCACTTTGAAAGATATTTCCTATGAGTGCCGTAAAGGTCCAGCCTTTACAGTACAATAATTCCTCTGTTAGCTGCCCAGCACCGGTCCTATTGGATAAAGCATTGTGTGAGTGCACATCTATCAACATCGTTGTGATACTCAACCTCAGCTAGGAAAACAAAGACCATTAAGCACCCTTAGGTTTCAATAAGTCATTGTAACTCTATGTGAGCAAGCCATAGTGGCTCTCATGTTTTTACATAAAGACAATGCCCTAGTTATATTAGTTGAAAGGCTGGCACAAAAAGAGAAAATATTGTGTGAAAGGAACTTTTTCATCTAGTCTGAATTATTGAAGATGTTCTCTTTCCTTATTTTCTCACAGGGGAACCCGCTCTCCTACACAGTGGGCTCGGCAATGCCAGCCATACCAGGTGAGTCTGTTCCACTGGCTGTGTGCGTGTGTATGCACACCGATGCTATTATATGCCTTTAATATCCCTGTCCAAGCATGCATTTATTTTCAGACTTGTTTATTTTGCAGCATGTTTAGATAAGTCATTTGTTCTTATTAATGAATCCCATGAATTATTAAACCGATGTGCAGAACCTGTATAACTAGATATACGTTGAGCTGCAAGCACAGAACCTTTGGACTGAGGTTATCGAGACCACGCCCTCACCTGCCTCAGTGACCAATCGCAGTTCTGAGAAGCTGAAGAGGATGAATGAGGAACCAGCAGCTCTCAGCTGAGCTATTAGGCTCCCGCGGCACAACCGGAGAACCATGTAAAAAGACAAACACACAGAATCTGTATGAGTCAACGGCCTCTGCTTTGGGACGTGAGCTTACATCCCAAGAAACCTTAACACCTGCAGACCTTTTCGTGATCTGAACTCGGCTTGACAAGGCCACAAGGGGGGAAACAAGGGGACTATCATTTTACGAAAACTGCTTCAAGTGCAAGAATGGGGAGGAGTGCTATTCGCCCACTAGGGTGACACCAGCATTGCCCGGGAACAGCGTTGTCCTATAGGTTGGTCAGATTCACCACAGTGGTGTATGTTTTGGACAGCCACTACCCTTTGGGCCTTGCTTGGAGAACGGTGTGGACTGTAAAGGGACACCTAAAGAAGAGAAGCCCATTGAAGTGCAACTGCTGTACCCTAAATTACAAGATGGAGGCCTTCCACGTGTGGAGGTGAAAGGTCATTCAGTTCCGTTGAAGGTAAGAGAGCGCTCCCCTTCTGATTTCCTCCACTCGTTATTGACTGAACTCCATGCTAACAGACAAAGCCTGCCTCTTCCTTCATGGATTCCTCCCTCTTGTTTATTCACTTCTTTCCCTGTTCTCCTTGACTAAGATCTTTTCTTTTCTGTATTTCCTGGACTATTTCTCCTCCCTTTGTCAAGCTGTCGATGCCTCTCTATGTTTCTTCATGCTGCATTGATTTTGCGATTGAGCTGCTTAGATGGTTGGGAGAGATGCAGAGAATCTCAACCAGTTGCTTCAGGATGAAACAGAATGTTATAAGAAGCAATATAATTTTACATTACTGTGATGGTAAACAAGAAAATGACTAACTAAATAGACCATTGTCATATTTGTTCAGCATGACCCCAGATTGTATAGCATTACGCTGACTGTTATTTAGACAATGTGGTTTTGTGAGTTTTCCATTTGTACTGGAAATTACATCAGGGCCACTGTGTTGGCTGCTGTGCTCATAACAGAGCCATCCCCATGAGTAATACAGCACTTATCCCAACCACACTAGGGAGCTCCAGACAATGTAATGCTAAAGTATATCCTGTCCTCTGACATGTTGCGGTCTTGTAAGACGTTGATTAATCAATCCCCTGCAATCGTCGTTTCTTATCCTAGGATCAGACAGGTTACATGTTTGGGCACCAAGAGACACCACTTCTTTGACTGCATTAGTACACAGTATGTACAGATGTAGGATCTTAATTTGGAAATGTAAAAAGTGTAGTGTAAAAGTTGTACATTTGAGGTTTAAAAAGGCTCCTGAAGTTTGTAATTTCCACTTTGAATTTTCAGACTTGATTTTCCCTTACGAAAAATGTATCAACCCCTACAAAAATGTAAATGAATTATAAACACTTTATTTTCCTCTTTCCACCAGACAAGAAGCTCAAAAGTAAGGAGGAGTTGAGCAAAGTAGAGTATGATACCATGGATAGCTGGGCGTTGGAGAAGAGTTCAGAGGTAGGAGGTTTATGAATGGGATTCCTCACTCCTCTTACTATCATCACACTCACATGCTTCAATTGTTTTTATTACTATGGTCCAAACTAAAAAGGAAACACCTGTGAGGCCAAATGTCTATGGAAAAAAAGGGAAATACTTTATTTTTTGAGAAAGTAACAGCAAAGATTACAAGATATTGCATAGTTACTTAGAACACTTTGGGTTGATTATATATTTTTTATAATTTATCCAGACATTTGCAGTCTGCCATTTCTTTGTGACCCTAGTATTTAACATGAGTGGAACAAACATTGATGAATGTCAACAATGTTTATGTGATGTGTCAGTACTTCTCTTATACATAATGGTGGTCTTAAGTGACAGTCCTTCTCATCTTAAAGATGCACTCTGGGATCTTAAGCACAAGAGATGTGTAACATATTGCACAAATTGCAAAATTCGTATGACATACAAATCGCTACATTTGTAACATATCACACAAAATGGATTATGTAGTACACAGTTGTATTTATGTAGTACACAGTTGTATTTATGCAGTACACAGTTGGAAGATGTAGTACACAGTTGTATTTATGTAGTACACAGTTGGACTATGTAGTACACAGTTGTATTTATGTAGTACACAGTTGTATTTATGTAGTACACAGTTGGATGATGTAGTACACAGTTGTATTTATGTAGTACACAGTTGTATTTATGTAGTACACAGTTGTATTTATGTAGTACACAGTTGAATGATGTAGTACACAGTTGTATTTATGTAGTACACAGTTGGATGATGTAGTACACAGTTGTATTTATGTAGTACACAGTTGTATTTATGTAGTAAACAGTTGGATGATGTAGTACACAAAAAAACAGTGACCCATTTTGGATCGTGAGAGCCACTTTCAAATTTACTGGCTGAAATTATACAAAAGTTTGAGAGTGCATCTTTAAGAACAGTTCATTAGAATAAAATGGCAGTTATTTTGGGGAGGATTATGTGGGTGTGCCAAGCAAGTCAGTGTAACACACTGTTTGGCAGCTATGGAGCAGAACAGACAGAACACATTGTGTAAGAGCTTTACTACCTAAGTCAGGATCTCTTACGCTTCAGTCTGACAGGAAGCATTGAGGCTGCACTTTTCCATCATGTTTTCACACCAAAGACTGTAGCAAAACCCCCAGAACAATGGTCTCAGAAGAAAAGGCATGAATAAGCCTCAATAAGAACAAGAGACACTTCAAGCTACATGCCCCTTTCAGCTTAAGTAGACAAGCCTGTAAGATTTCAGTACACTCCAATTAGTCAATTCTAAATCTAACTTGAGTGACTCCCGTGAACTGTTGAGTAGAGATTATCTTTAAGTCTGGGTTTTAGTCTGTTGTTGAAATATATATTTTTTATTGAAGTTGGACTGAATTCTTTGTGATTAACTACAGCCTCAGGCTTGACTTCGTTTGATGTAACCCCCCCCCCCCCCCCCCTTCTAAAGAAGCATGTTACTTATTGTTTACTGTGTCTTTCAGCCAGAGGAGAAAAGCAACTATGAGCTGGTGGGCAGTTGTGGACAACAACGGTTCCTTCATGAGACTGAAGGTGAGTGCATTTAATATTCCGGTGTTCTGTTCCACAATAGCCGAACATGAGCGTGGAGAGAGCAAGATAATGAGGTTTGTCATTTATGTTAGTTTTTTTTGTCTGAATACTGAGCCAGTCAAAACATTGCACACACTGTATATAGATTTTTCGATTGTTATTGACTGTACTTTTGTTTTATCCCACGTGTAACTCTGTGTTGTTGTTTGTGTCCCACTGCTTTGCTTTATCTTGGCCAGGTCGCAGTTGTAAATTAGAACTTGTTCTCAACTGGCCTACCTGGTTAAATAAAGGTGAAATTATTATTTTATTTTAAATCTACAAAGGCTGCCCTTAATGTGCCTCTGACTGATGGGCAGTTTATTTTTGTTTATCTTCCTCAACAGAAAATTTGGGGTTTCGCTTCTAGGCTATCAACTTCTCAGGTCAACTGAGGTAACTTCTTAATTCTCAGTTGTCAATCGCAGGCAAGTTCTTAGCTGAACTTCACCTTTCAATTTCTCGCCGAAGTTCCTGTGCTCTCTTTCCATTAAAGTGGATCATTTGATGAGTTATCACCTGCTGCTCAGAGTGTGTGGAATGACATATTGACCGTCTGGAATGGCAGACAGACAGACAAACAGCATCCTGTTGGATTGAGACAAGCACCAGATGTAGGGGTCAGAGAGGGCGAAGAAGAGGTACAGACAGGTCTGTGACACCTGCAGTGCTCTGTGAGATTGAGCAAAGGTAATAGACTAGCGCCTGACAGGGAACACTTCATTTGACGAGGTGTACACTTTAGAACACCTAGCGTGCCTTAACCTGAGCAGTGTATTTAGAGAGTTGAGCTTATGCGGTTTCTGCATTATGATGCATTTACATCACATTTCAACATTCTATAGCAGCCATGTTTTCTCCCCATTAACATTACATAGGGAACAATGCTACATAACTAAATGTCTCGAATTAGAACAGTATTCAACATTCTAAACATTGGCCTAATTCTCTAAATATATAGCTCTGGCCTTAATTAACTAACGTCTGATAAATAGTATTACAGAACAGTAGTGCCAACTCAATTGAAGTATTGTACAGTACAGTGAGTAAAAATGTGTTTTGTCCTGTTGTTTTACATGCTGTACACTTCTCAGGCTTCTGTCTCTGCTTCCATATCTATTGTCACCTCTGTGTGTTTGAAAATGTCTGAGCGCTTCATCCTGCCTTTATATTTATGTAACTCATGTTGCATAAGGAGCACACATTTTTGTTACAGCTGTGAGAAGAACACTCACTCTACTGTTGTACTGTCGTCACACAGCGTTTCCGCAAAGGATGTCCAGGCAGTGAAGTGCACATGACAGAGTGTTGGCCATGATGTGAGGCGAAGGGACAGCCATCAGGGTCACTTAAGGCCGCCCACTCCCACGTCCCCTCAGTCCTTTACACACCTGTTCTGGAACTCTCCTCACCGCTGTCACACAGTGGCACCACACCCATCACTCATTCCACCACCATTTTCCTCCCACACTTGGCTTCAGTTCCCGTGTCACCTTGCCACCCTCCTCCTGTTGAAGCCATAACATTAGTTAGTAGTTAGTGCCCCTCAGGCTTGCTGGAACTCTCTAGGACAGGTCTTCGGTCATGAGTACTGGGGACACTGTTTACCTTACAAAAGAATCAGCTCTCTAGGACAGGTCTTCGGTCTTGAGTACTGGGAACACTGTTTACCTTACAAAAGTATCAGCTCTCTAGCGACTGAACTTTTTTAAATGTCCAACAACCTGTGCCAAAAAATTCCCTGAACTTTTCAAAACTGGCTACCTTCAGCTCCTTATGAAAAATAAACTTACTTCTAAAATTTCACAGAACTTCAGTGACAAAATAACCTCTCAACTGGGCTTGATAAAACAAATTCCTACCCACCAGAGAACAACAAAAAGCTAGAGTAGCAACATAGAGCCCCTGCTTAGACAATTGGCACAGACCATTGGCACTCTGCTCTACAAGCCAAAGCAGCCGACCTTCCAAAGAGAATCCACAGAGCGGTGCTGCACCACAAAGAGCTGTCTGCCAAAATGGCTGCCCCCCTGCTGGGCTTACTCTGTGTGAATGGAGGCTAAAAGATCCCGGCTTCTGAAGCTATGTGCATGCCCACTGTCGTAATGGGCTGCCATTACTGCCTGCTGTGATTGCAAGGGATGGTTAATGTCTGATCAATTAGGCATCAGTACTCTCAGACGATACCAAAGGAAAGACCCGCAGAGAGACTGCCAGTCTCGAATTGCTTCTCAATTACTTTGGAGAAATATTGCCCTGACACTGTTGGTGCTCAGCTGGTTAGGGTGCCAATGCCGCCATTTTGAAGGATTGAAATGGAATGAAGGAATGGAATCGCTGTAGAAGTAGGTTGCCTTTTCTGAGCCAGTGTAGCCCATAGGGCAGGAGCCTATCTCCTGCTTCTCTAGCGTGAGGCAGCTTGATGTACAGAAAGCTAGTCCACTAATGTTGCGTTTTATGTACTGTATCAGTATGTATGAGGGATACTGTAGTTTGACTCTCTCTCGAGAGAAGCTAAATGAAACAGAGGCTTGTGTCAAAAACTGTGTGTACTAATAGGGAGAACGTTTTATCCTATAGTTGTATTTGTGAAACATTTGTACAGTATCTGGTGCTTTTTGATCCTAAATCAAGCTAGCTGACTTTACAGGAAAAAGTGACGTAAATCCTCCCATGGTCTGTTTAGAACTATCTGTGTAAAGCGGTATCGTTTTTGCTATCCCACTGTTTTCACAGTAAGACGACCACCATAACTGTTTTATATAGAAAGGGCCTTTAATGCAGTGTTTGTTCTTCCAGATAATGGCCCCTGGCTATAGGGAGTAGATGCACTGATCTAGAAAGATGAATGTGATTTAACAATGTTTACTCAAGAACAGCTGTTTTATATAGAAAGGGCCTTTAATGCAGTGTTTTGCATCGTGTCGTTGGTGATAGCAGATACACAGGTTACAATAGAAGATGTGGTAACATCTTACTGCAGTTTAAGAGATTTTACTGAAGCATTTAAAAGATTACGTGAGCAGTAATGATTTACATCGCTATCTAAAAGTTGAACACCAAATTCTGTTATAGCCCTTGAATCAGATCCTTCACAAATCCCTATTTGTAGGTTGTAGTTGTATATGTTATTTAATTCAAGGCCGGGAACGCCGTAATGGATCAGGTTATGAAAAGTGATGGCATCTACTGTAGCTGATAAAAAACGACTACTCTGAAATGTACATATTTTAGCTATGGTCTATACCATTGTAGGAATAAGACATTGAGGTCAATGGCAGTCAACCACCCAGTAATGTATTCCTCTCTTTACCCTGAATGGCTTTCAGCTTTATGACAGGCAAAGCTCTTTGGGGACTTCCTTCTCTTGTCTCTCTACACTATCTGAGAGCAGGTGCAAAACATGTGGGTGGAACAAATTGACTTGCTGTATTATTCTAATTTCTGTGTTTGACAGGAAAGACTGTTAAAACTGATACAATACACACCTTTTGGTTGTTTTATTTTCCCCACTATTTCAACCGTTCAGCAATAAATAATAACTTTAGTCCTGGGTATGTACAGATACCATATCTTAAAAAAATATCCTGAAGCAACAGTACATTTGAATTGTAATGTGGATTATAATCAATGATTATAATCCATTTTTTGTAGGGGTTGATACATTTTTCGTTAGGGGAAACCAAGTCTGAAATATTTAAGTGGAAATTACAAACTTCACAAACCTTTTTAAGCCTTGAATACACTACAAGTATGCATTTCCTGCAGGGCAGGAAAATTCCTGTAACAACAGGATGATCAAATTAAGATACGGCATCTGTAGAGTAGGTTCAGTTGCACACATTTGCTAATACCTTTTGTAGGTCCTATCAAGGACTATATTTTTTTATGAGACCATTGCTTTGCCCTGATGGAAACACCAACAGAAACTCACAGCAACATGTTAAGTGCCACAAAATGGCCACCAGTAGGTCACTAATATAGAGGATATGGTAGAGTGTGGTTCACTTGTGTGGTTCAGACTCATATTTTTTTAGGTATGCATCACCTGTGCCTGCTGATAAGTCAGCCTCATTTGGCCTCCAGAACGATCTGTGAATAACACCCTGGTATTTCGCTATTGGCAGGGGCCACGTTTGTGTTTCCGCCAGACATGGTGGCTCCAGAAAGACCCCGCGGTGATGGTGTGACATACGTCAATATTCCCATCAGCCCCATGTCTAAGAAACAGCTGAACTACATGGAGCTGGAGCATCAGGAGCATGCTGGGGTCAGGGGGACTGGCCAACACCTTCCAGGACAGAGTAAGAGCACATTTTCTCAATAACAACCTGTCTTTTATGGGTCTCTGGTGGTCCGCACTTCTGTGATTTCAATGTCTTCTGCCTTGCTATGAATTTTTCTATAGCCAATTGAAATGATGTGCATCTTGAAGTGCACTATTGTACATGGCTAATTGGGGAGGACAGGCTCATAGTAATGGCTGAAACGGATTAAATGGAATGGTATCAAACATATGGTTTCCATGTGTTTGATACCATTCCCTTCACGCCATTCCAACCATTATTATGAACTAACCTCCTCTCAGCAGCCTCCTGGGCCATGTAAGTACACTGTATATTGAAGGTATTATTCTGATAAAAGTCAATATCAAGTGGCATACAATATATTTATTGCGTGAGCACAAGACTCAAGTGTGACCATTTGTATTTCAGATTTCTTGGTTGCACGCAAAACGAAACAGAATAGTAGTGCTGAGGGATTTTTTTCCCGGTAATTAAACAACTGACCGACATCAAGAACAATGTGGGATGCTGGGCTGAAGGGAATTGTAGTTTTCATAAGCAAATATTCAACCTAGTTCAGCGCAGAAATGTAGTAATTAACTACAATAACCATAATTCATTGCGCCAGCTCGGACAGAGACTTTTTCACCTGCTAAATTAAGTTAGATACACATAGACCACATGAGAGCGAGGAATGTGCATAATTCAACTACAAGAAGGAAAGAGACAGTTTGTGAAAGTATGCCTTATCTACTTTGAAGAACTAGTTAAATAATTTTGTCAGACAGCTCTGCAGAATACTTCGGCAGGCTAGTCTAGATAAATAGGATGACTAAAGACAGTACAGTATGGGGAGCACAGAGATAACGTAGGTTGTCTATCTGGCTGGCTGCTACTGCCTGAGCAGAGAGAAGAGGATTACTTTAAAAATATTAAAGTCAGTAAATAAAAACAAATTAATATACACAACTGAAGTATTGTATTATTTCATAGTCGTTTCCTATTTTTCTACCCAATGTAGACCTGAGATAGGCAATGGAATATTTTCAATCTTTTGGAAATTTTATGATCACAATGATCACAATTTTTGGCTATGGAATTTTAATTGAAAAGCTCTAAAATAATTTTACTGTCTTTATTTCATCATGTATTTAGTGTTTGAAAAATCGTCGAAACCAAAATCAAAAATGTACTATAATGTACTATAATAAACTGAACCGACCTCACCGACCTAAAAAACGCTAATCGCTCAGAACTACAGGATGGTGAAGAGGGACAGGGTAGCTTGCGACCACTGGCGTATCGATTCCAATAAGACTTGAGAGACTCTTGGTAAATGAGAATCCCCTATTTCTATTTCTCCATTAGTTGGAGATTGCTCCCGATCTTTCCGAGTGACAACTGAGCCACCGTCATCAGCGTGGTCTAATCGGCAGAAAAGTCAACCATTTAACGTCATTACTCTCCGGGAATATGAGGGACAGTCTTGCTCAACGCGAGAAAGGTTCATTTCCAATGTCAGCGAGAGGATTTCCGTCCCAGTGTGTGCCATCATCTATATATCACGTGGAGGAGCAGCGTTCCAGTTTAGCCGCGTCAGAAGGTCATAGGGCGTTCGGAATACCATGGTGAAGTCTTGCTCTAATGTGGTCATCTTCCCAGAGTGTGTTGACGTGTGTGTGTGTGTGTGTGTGTGTGTGTGTGTGTGTGTGTGTGTGTGTGTGTGTGTGTGTGTGTGTGTGTGTGTGTGTGTGTGTGTGCATGCGAGCATGTGTGTAAAGATTTGTCCACTTTATGAGATCGCCTGGAGAATGCATAGCTGAAGCAATCTTGAAGTCAATCTCATTGCTTCCTCTGTAGCTCTAGGACAGGAATATATTGCTGTTCTCTCATTTGAATGGTAACCGTACACAAAAGTGATCACACAGTGTTTTTAAATAAACCTTCCTACCGTGTTCATTCTATTTTTATGCATGATGTCCTGAACGGAGGGTCAACAATATTACTGATCTCATGGACTGTCTGGTGTTTCTTCACTCTACAGGGAAAAGTTCTTCTAAATATGCCCTGATCGACATCACTGCTACGGATGCCGCCCACAAAACGGGTACCCAGCATGCCTTGGGGAGAGAGGAGGGTCTTCACACCCTGGAGCAGAGGAGGAGGGTAGTACCACAGTGACATCCCAACTCCAATCTTGACCTCCACAGGGCATATGACTGGCCTAGACTAGGCTGTTGTATAGAATTCACCAGAAACATGGATTTCCTGGGACGCCTCAAGTTGCCGTGATGTCAAAGTCCTCTGAGATCTGCCAGATTTGATATCTTTTACACCGATTGTTGACAGCTTCCATTGAATTTTGTCCCAATTACTGGGCTCTTCCGGGGAAGGCTAACCCCAAGAATCACACCTTCTGCCCTCAGTGTGAATTATACCAACAGTAGGCCTTCAGCACTGACGCTCCACAATCATCACGAAAGCAACATGAAATCAAACTCTAAGGAAAAAAACTAAAGTTGCTGCTTGGATGGAAGGGAACATTTCAATCAAGGCTCTCTTTAGCTGTGTTCACATTGGCAGTTTAAAGTGACTCAAATCCTTTTTATTTGCATTTCTGATTTGCATCTGCTCTTTTTCCTGCAGACTGACTGGTCCAAAAGCACATATAATCGGACATTTCAACCTACATTTCAAACCACATTCTTAGGTGGTTTGAATAGATACAAATCTGATTCCTGGCCATGTAAATTGTGGCTAAATGTTCAAATCTGAATTATTTGCCCTCAAGGGGTTTTTAGACTGTTATTTGGCATATCTTATTGCTTGCTCGCTGCTCTGTTGGCAGTTTGACGTGAACATGCGGTAGCTAACTAGCTTGTTAATTGTTTACCAGCAAATGAGTGAATGTGCTAGAAAGCTAAACAGCTACCTAGCTAACTAGCCAAAATAGGCTGGCTCATTTTAAAAGTGTTCTTACACTATGATTTTGAACATTCAAAGCAACTGGGGAATGTCCATGGCAGCCATTGTTGCCACCTTATCTTGCTACCTAACTTCTGAGGGGTAGGATGCACAAGCACCACCACCAATCAACCTACAACACCGCACACACATCCGTCATTACTACTAGCATAGCTTTGTCAGCAAATGGTGTCAGAACAGACTAATCCGATTTTGTCACTTGTAACTTGCTGTTTGGACATTCAGTAGTCCAGAACGGATTTGAAAAACACAACTGATTTGAGCAATAAGGCCTGCAGTGTGAACAAGGCTTTTGTATATTCATAAATCTCATTAGAAGGCATTATGTCACTGTCACAGCCCGGGCAGACTTGGGTGGAGTGGAGGGCTGAAAGTGCCAGTCTTAGGGGGAGTCATTACCCGGACGAGCAGTGGGTTTTTCAGTCTTACCAGTGCCACCCCTAATCTGATACAATACGATTAGAATCTCATTTGGGGAAGATGAGGGAGATGAAAAAATGAAGAGCGTCACTCCATAACTCCTCTCTGATTATCATTGTATTAATTCTACAGCGGTTAGTTGTACGAAAGACTTGATTGAGGCCTTTTGATAGAGGCTAGTTCAGCACAGGGCCGGGAAGATAATGGATAATCAGTCTCTATTTGTCCTGTACATTACATGCAGTCTTACTCATTCAGAACGCTCACCACGCTTTTTAGAAACTTTGTGAAGCTAATGCAACAAAGTGGGCATAGAAGCTGCGGCGGTCTTTGTATACCGATGAGAACAACACAATTAAATCCTCATTAATGGCTTCTGATGACTCAGCCCAGGCTTGTTATTGTTCTGTGTTGTCTAAATGAACTTTGGTTGGCTTGAGTGCGGCTAATTGCCCACTGTTGACCACACGTGTAGAGTTCATTTCTAGGTGCTCTCCATTTGTTTTTCAGCTTTCACGGTTCACGTGGCTTCGCTGAGGGACAGACAGAGCTTTAGCAACACACACCCTATAAATAATTCAGAACATGTCGAAAGAAAATTCCTAGGATTTTTTTCAGCTTTGCAGAAATGAAAAATGTAAAACAATATCCCGGAAATGTTTTTCAGAAGAGCCTTTGGCCCCCATTATGCACACATACATTTTTGAAATAGATAATTTAAGACAGGAGTTCCTTTGTACATTTTACCTTAGAGGAATATAAATTGCATCTTGTCCGTATTCCCTACTGTTTGTTGAAAGTTTCACCGATAGGAAAAGATTCTACCATAGTAGTTACTACATCATTCTGTAGTAAACTGTAGTATACTGTAGAATACTATATTGCACACTGTAGTATCCTTCGATTGTGTAGTGCTTCCAATATGATTGTAAACACAAGTATACAACTAAATTATATAGTAACTATACTACACACTGTAGTATCCCTTGCTCATGTGTAGTACTTACTATAGAATTTTGTAATATACTGTAGAATTCTATAGTAAATACTACCAAATTATCCGCAAAAAACACTTAAGTAAATACAACAGTAATGTACGCCTAAACACTACAGTGTCCTCAAAAACACTACAGTTTTTAAACAATAGTCATACTCCTATATTTAATTTGCATATACTCCACCCATTCCCATCCCCCATATCCTAATTTGTGCCACCCATGAGTGAGAAACCTACATGCCAAGTATACACTGACATTTTTTAAGTCTAAATCCTGGTGGGGTGGGGGGAAACTCCCGCAAAAATGTTTGTATGCCAGCACTTTTGAAATGTACAACAACATAATTCAGAACATAGGTGGTTTTTACAGTATTCACCCTGTACACCAAGTCAGAATCATAGGATAGATAAATGGGGCATATAAGCAGATAATGAACGCTCTTACAATATTCAATGATGACATTTCTCTTAAACAGGTTATCGGCTACATGTGCACCACCAACAGCTAACAGCTTTCTACACAACATACACTTAGTAATGATTTCTTGGCTACAGTAACATATCTCCCTGGCATATTACCTCATTTTTGCAGCAGCATGCAATACATTTTTGGACTCACTTGAACAGGAAGGTGGTGCGGCGGTCTTTCGTGGGCAAATTTTGACATCAAACTTCATCATCAGAGTCTGGCATTCTCTGAATTTATGGTGCACACACCAACTCCACTGAATAGCAGGCTAGTGATTGCTTTGCAACTCTTGAAGTTAAACACAGATTCCTCCACTCATTGAGTAATGTTTATGTCCAATGGCCGATGAGCACCGATACGTTTCATCTATAATTTCTCTTCATATGAGAAGGACTGCAAGCTTGCTATCTAAGATTTTGAAAGTACAATGTTGACATGATCAGTCCAATCAAAGCTATGGTAGCTATATCGTGATTAGACATTATTTTATCTGTAGTCAGGTGTTTGAATTTCCAAGCTCTCTGCCTAGATTTTGGGGGAAATCATGTAATAACAAAAAAAAGTGTTTAACAAATCAAAATATATTTTGTATTTGAAATTCTTCAAAGTAGCCACCCTTTGCCTTGATGACAGCTTTGCACACTCTTGGCATTCTCTCAATCAGCTTAACATTTTTTTTTAATTATAAAATGAGGTAGTCACCTGGAAAGCATTTCAATTAACAGGTGTGCCTTGTTAAAAGTTCATTTGTGGAATTTATTTCCCTCTTATGGCAAGAACAGCTCAAATAAGCAAAGAGAAACGACAGTCCAACATTATTTTAAGACATGAAGGTCAGTCAATCTGGAAAATTTCAAGAACTTTTCAAGTTTCATCAAATGACACCAATAAGAAGAAGAGACTTGCTTGGCCCAAGACATTAGACTGGTCGAAATCTGTCCTTCTCTGATGAGTCCAAATTTGAGATTTTTGCTTTCAACCGCTGTGTCTTTGTGATACTCAGAGTAGGTGAGAGAATGATATCTGGATGTGTGGTTGCCACCGTGAAGCATGGAGGTGTGATGGTGTTTTGCTGGTGACACTGTCTGTGATTTATTTAGAATTCAAGGCACACTTAACCAGCATGTCTACCACAGCAATCTTAAGCGATATGCCATCCCATCTGGTTTGCGCTTAGTGGGACTATTATTTGTTTTTCAACAGGACAATGACCCAACACACCTCATTGCAGTGTAAGGGCTATTTGACCAAGAACTAGAGTGATTGAGTGCTGCATCAGATAACCTGGCTTCCACAATCATTCGACCTCAAACCAATTGAGATGGTTTGGGATGAGTTGTACTGCAGAGTGAAGGAAAAGCAGGCAACAAGTGTTCAGCATATGTGGGAACTCCTTCAAGACTGTAGAAAAGGCATTCCTGGTGAAGCTGGTTGAAAGAATGCCAAGCATGTGCAAAACTGTCATCAAGGCAAAGAGTGGCTACTTTAAAGAATCTAAACTACTGGTTACTACATGATTCCACATGTTATTTCATAGTTTTGATGTCTTTACTATTATTCTACAATGTAGAAAATAGTAAAAGTAAAGAAAAGCCTTTGAATGAGTAGGTGTGTCCAAAATTTTGACTGGTACTGTATATTTCTCCAGTATCTGTAAATACTTCCCCCTGTTTTAATTCTAGTCATCTTGGTTTTCTCATACATTATACATTTGAAGATATGTGCACAGATCAATGTAAAGAGTTTTAAAAACAATGTCTGTATTTTTTCAAAAGCCTTATTTTCATTAAATTGTACTTATAACAAATAACATTGTGTTGATGTTTGACTGGTTCACTCACTAGTACTAATTCTATCCTCATGTGGCTAATTGAACATAAACCCAATGGTTACACTGTAATAAAACACCTACAATCAAATGGTTGTTGGTTTTGGTTGGAGTGAAAGATTATTATTCTGCTTGTTGTAGGGACCAAATGTTAGAGAAACCATCAGGGAAGTAACAGGAGGCAACAGGATCAGGTGCAAAACAGTGTCCAGTTTATTTACAGTGAAAAGGTGGAAGACTCAATCCAATCGATATTTACATAGTGTAACGGCTTTCTTCTACCTCCTTCTCTGACGAAGAGGTGGAATAAGGATCGGACCAAAATGCAACGTGGTTCATTCGATACATCTTTAATTATGACGAAACACGAACAATACAAAACAACAAACGTCGAAAACCGAAACAGCCCTGACTGGTGCAACAAACACAGAGACAGGAACAATCACCCACAAACACACAGTGAAACCCAGGCTACCTAAATATGGTTCCCAATCAGAGACAACAATAATCACCTGACTCTGATTGAGAACCGCCTCAGGCAGACATAGACTAATCTATACACCCCACACAACCCCAAGACGAAACACACTACAAATAAACCCATGTCACACCCTGGCCTGACTCAATAAATGAATATAACATAATAAATATAGACCAGGGTGTGACACATAGGGCTATAAAAATATTTACAAAATAGAGAAATTCTCTGTCACTGCTAAAACACTGGTTCAAATTAAATCAAAAGCTTAGGTTCAAAATCAGGCCTACCCTGCCAAAACAACTATAGCAGGTTGGGGTACACCGGGCAAGTGACTAGCTGATGGGATCAAAAATATTTCATAATTAGCTGTGATTACCCGTTGATAACAGGCTGCTATTTAGCTGTAAGCAGCAGATTTTCGACCAACCATTACTTGGCGATACTTTTCAACTCCCATGACTAGTTGCAGGGGGAACATTTGAGTTGAGAATTTTAATTTATTAAAATAAATCTCCCTTTTCTCCATGATGCTATCCAACCAGAGGAGGTTGGTGGGAGGAGCTATAGGAGGACAGGCTCATTGTAAAGACTGGAATGGCGC
Source organism: Oncorhynchus masou masou (assembly GCF_036934945.1). Classification (NCBI taxonomy): domain Eukaryota; kingdom Metazoa; phylum Chordata; class Actinopteri; order Salmoniformes; family Salmonidae; genus Oncorhynchus; species Oncorhynchus masou. The sequence continues at coordinate 51,154,236 of NC_088238.1, forward strand.
AAAGGGAACAGTATCAAACACATGGAATCCACGTTTCACTCCATTCCATTATTTCCATTCCAATGTGCCCGTCCTCATAAAGCTCCTCCCACCAGCTTCTTCTGAATCCAAAAATGTATATGCTGCCATCTTGTCTATTTCTGATCCTCTTAATCATCAAGCCTGGGGTGTATTCATTCCACCAATTCTGTTGCAAACATTTCTTAAATGGACACAAACCAAACAAAACGGGACCTACTGTACCTGAATTTGTCCAATACAAACTCGAGTTTTGCACTGTTTGCTTCCGTTTGGTTCTTAAACAGTAAACGGTTTCCGTAATGAATACACCCCAAGTGAGTGTCATCCAAAGTGACACTTGATTTCTGAATCTTGGTCATGCCATGTAGCACTTTGGGGTGGACACCCACCTCTCTCAATCAATAAGAGAGTATCAGAAATAGAAGATGGCGAGCAAAATATTATCTAATTCAATAACAGATCATTTTCCCAATCAAATTGTCCTCCTGCAATTAGCCATGGGAGTTTAGAAGACACTGGTGACTTCCAAGTCGAGAATATAGAAAGCTTCGCCATGTAAAGGATGGTCGAAAATCTGACGCTTTCGGCCAAATAGCAGCCTGTTATCAACGGATATCACAGCTAATGATGAAAGATGTTTGATCCCATCAGCCAGCTAGTGACAGCCTCCTCACAGCTCACATACCTGAGCTAGAATAGAAATGAAGCACAGCACACTTGAGAAACAGACAGCTTTATAGCAATGGTCCCTCCCCATGGACCATACCATTAACCATGGATAGGTTACACTTAACCAAAACTGGCATCAACTCAATGGTCGCGTTCCCCTGCTCAGATGTACCATGCATCACCCAATGGTTGCATGCTGCATCATCGACTGGGCCATCGACTGATAGATTGCTATAACATATGATGTGTCACGCAACCATTGGTTGATGCATGCAATGTCTGAGCAGGGAAACAAGACCTTATGTAGGGTGTCTAAATAGGCTGCGTTTACAAAGACCATTCTGATCTGATTAGTCAAGATACCAATTAGTGGCAAAAAGATCAGAATTGGGCTGATTGTGTAAACACAGCCATTGACATCTCAAACATTCCTGGCTCAAACTCAAAGCGGCAACACTTTTAATTAATATATATTTCCTAATATATAATAGTAGGCTCATGCAGGCCAATATGCGGAAAACGTAAATGGAGCCGTGGACCCGCGAGCGCTCCCATATGACTGAAATGACAGATGGCTAGACAGACAGACATGGAGCTCATAAACGCATGACTTACAAACAAAGGAAACCGGCTATATGGAAATAAACAAAACTTTTTTATCGTGAGTATTAGTCTGTACCTAAGCTTCACATCCATTTGGAGGATTGCAAATTGGTATTTTTTACAGCATTTAAATATCAAACTGAAATGTGCGCCAATAATTTGACCAAACATTTACTTGACACCTGATTAGACTTCCGCACATCGTGCATTCAGGCCTTCTTCGTGTTATGCAAGTGTTGATGTAGCTTCTGGCTTACATTCTCAAACAAAAAAATTTAATAAAAAAAATTAGGATAGTTATAATGTCAATGAGAAGGCTTACAATTAAATGCAATGTGCTTGTTAGATAATTAAGTTAAATATTAGAAAACCCCAAAGCTATTTTCATGCAACACAGAATGTGTAGTTAGTTGATCACACGCACTGTTTTTTGTTCCAATACCTCTGGGCCTCAACAGCATGCTTACAAGTTTTACAGAAACATGATGTGAATTCTTCATAAAAACATTATGAATTAACTACATAGGCAGATCACCACAAACTAAATAATACTTTGCACAAATCACCGACAAAGCCAACACTGTCCTTGTAAGTCGCTTTGGTCAAAAGCGTCTGCTAAATGGGATATATTATTATTATTATTATATGCGTCAGCTCAAAAACAGAATACTTGACAATCACGAATAATAACGGGATATTGGTGTGCATGTAAATGTAGTCATTGTTTCCTAGGATTGTGTTACCTGTGTCAAATCTGGCTTGGTAGGCTTTAGGCAAGCCAGGTCACCATGGTAACCCATGGATAGACAGACAGACCTAGATGCCAACAAAGTGTTCCAGGATGCGAAATAATATACAGATAGCCTAACCTTCACATCAATCAATGTACTGGAGATTAATTTGAACTTTGACGAAACTTTGATTGATATTTTGTTGAAATGTGAAAGGTTGAGGTCACACCATCTGCAGCTCGGCTCAGACGGAGATGGGTCTGAGGTTTTCTCAGGACGCCATGCCGAACAACTGCCCACAATGTGACCAGTTAAGTGCAGTGAAATCTGTCTGTCACTCAACTGTGTTTAAAGTGATGTTTCTGACTCTTTTGATTGGCATATATTATATTTTCCATCCCCCTACCACCAAGCAGGGTTGATCTGAAGTGCCTATGAAAGCAATGAAGTAGCTGACCAATGAGAGCGAGCACTTGATGAGTTCACTCGGAAAACCTCTCGCTCTCGGCTTCGGAGAAAATTATATCTGTTGAATTAATAATGACGACCCTGAAACGGAAACGTCATCAGGTTTGCTTCATCAATCTTCCATCAAAACAAATGTAAATAACTGCACTCTTCTCAATTATTCACGTGGAATACAGTAGGAAAATCTTTACTCTACATGCCTGGTCTTGCAAGTCTTTTTGAGCAACATAAAACAAATAAATGTCCAAATTCAATAAATAGTTCAATAACAGAGGAAGGCTTATTTGCACCTTACCATCAAACACCTAGAGTGGACAACACAGGAATAGCAAACCCTGAGCATGGTGATATGCTTTAGTTAATAACATAGAGTGGCTTTGTAACGGCTTTCTTTATGTGAAGGAGAGTCGGACCAAAATGCGTCGTGGCTATTGAGATTCATGTTTAATAAAACAATGGAAACACGAATCAATACAAAAACAATAAACGTAACGTGAAAACCGAAAACAGCCTATACTGGTGCAAAGTAACACAGAGACAGAAACAAGGACAATCACCCACAAAACCCAACACCAAACAGGCTACCTAAATATGGTTCCTAATCAGAGACAATGACTCACACCTGACTCTGATTGAGAACCATATCAAGCCAAACATAGAACTAGACAAACTAGACATGAAACATAGAATGCCCACTCATATCACACCTGACCAAACAAAACATAGAAACATACAAAGCAAACTATGGTCAGGGTGTGACAGGCTAGTGAAATTAATCACCCCCTCTGCATTTTTCCTATTTTGTTGCCTTACAACCTGGAATTAAAATATATTTGGGGGGGATGTATTGTTTGATTTACACAACATGCCTACCACTTTAAAGATGCAAAATATATTTTATTGTGACACAAACAAGAAATAAGACCCAAAAAATATAAAACTTGAACGTGGATAACTATTCTCCCCCCAAAGTCAATACTTTGTAGAGCCAGCTTTTGCAGCAATTACAGCTGCAAGTCTATTGGGGTATGTCTCTATAAGCTTGGCTCATCTAGCCACTAGGATTTTTGCCCATTCTTCAAGGCAAAACTGCTCCAGCTCCTTCAAGTATGATGGGTTCGCTGGTGTACAGCAATCTTTAAGTCATACCACAGATTCTTAATTGGATTGAGGTCTGGCTTTCACTAGGCCATTCAAAAACATTTAAATGTTTCCCCTTAAACCACTCGAGTGTTGCTTTAGCAGTATGCTTAGGGTCATTGTCCTGCTGGAAGGTGAACCTCCGTCCCAGTCTCAAATCTCTGGAAGACCGAAACAGGTTTCCTCAAGAATTTCCTCTATTTAGGGCCATCCATCATTCCTTCAAATCTGACCAGTTTCTCAGTCCCTGCCGATGAAAATCATCCCCACATGCTTCACTGTGGGGATGGTATTCTCGGGGTGATGAGAGGTGTTGGGTTTGCGCCAGACATAGCATTTTCCTTGATGGCCAAAAAGCTCAATTTTAGTCTCATCTAACCAGAGTACATTCTTCCATATGTTTGGGGAGTCTCCCAACATGCCTTTTGGTGAACACACAAGTGTTTGCTTATTTCTTTCTTTTAGCAATGGCTTTTTGTTTGGACAGTCTTCCATAAATCCCAGCTCTGTGGAGAGTATGACTTAAAATGGTCCTATGGACAGATACTTCAATCTCCGCTGTGGAGCTTTACAGATCCTTCAGGGTTATCTTTGGTCTCTTTGTTGCCTCTCTGATTAATCCCCTTGCCTGGTCTGTGAGTTTTGGTGGGCGGCCCTCTCTTGGCATGTTTGTTGTGGTGCCAAATTCTTTCCATTTTGTTATGATGGATTTAATGGTGTTCCGTGGGTTGTTCAAAGTTTCTGATATTTTTTTTATAACTAAACCCTGATCTGTACTTCTCCGTCAACTTTGTCCCTGAGCTGTTTGGAGAGCTCCTTGGTCTTCATGGTGTCGCTTTCTTGGTGGTGCCCTTGCTTAGGGGTGTTGCAGATTCTGGGGCCTTTCAGACTGTGATCATGTGACACTTAGATTGCACAAAGGACTTTAATGAACTAATTATGTGACTTCTGAAGGTAATTTGTGGCACCAGATTGTATTTAGGGGCTTCAAAGCAAAGGGGTGAATACATATGTACCGACCACTTTTCAGTTTTGTATTTTTGTATTTTTTTTATTTCACTTCACCAATTACATGATATCCAAATTAAAATCCGATTAAATTACAGGTTGTAATGCAAATAAATAGGAACAACACCAAGGGGTATGAATACTTTTGCAAGGCACTGTAGAGAATATGATGCTATTAGATTTTTTGAGTATGCTATATAGCGCCGTGTTGGGAATGAATCAGCATACTGTAGCACCATGTAAATTCTATCATGTCAGCATGACCACACATCATCATTTTTCAGCTTTCCAACATTTGTTTTCTTTTTCTTTTGAATTACATGCAGGAGAGAGAAAAGAGGGATGGCTCGCTAGAGGAGTGAAGGGCAGAGGAGTAGAGGCATAGCAAACCAGCTCTATGGTTACAGTCACTCCTCCACTAGGCTCCCTCTTCCCCATCCTGTCTCCATCAGTTTCCCTAACAAACACTTTAGAAGTCAAAGGTCCGGAAGGCACTGTGAAGGTCAGGTCACTGATGATGACTATGGAGCATTAGCAAGGTCGGGCACTGATGTTGGGCGATTAGGCCTGGCTCGCGGTCGGTGTTCCAATTCATTAAAAAGGTGCCTGATGGGGTTGAGGTCAGTGCTCTGTGCAGGCCAGTCAAGCTCTTCCAGACCGATCTCGACAATCCGTTTCTGTATGGACCTTGCTTTGTGCATGGGGGCATTATCATGCTGAAACAGGAGAGGGCCTTCCCCAAACTCTATGCTGTAACATTAAGATTTCCCTTCACTTGAACTAAGGGGCCTAGCCCGAACCATAAAAAAAGCCCCAGACCAATATTTCACCTCCACCAAATGTTACAGTTGGCACTATGCATCTGGGCAGGTAGCATTCTCTTGGCATCTGCCAAACCCAGATTGGTCTGTCGGACTGCCAGATGGTGAAGCGTGATTCATCACTCCAGAGAGAGTGTTTCCACTGCTCCTGAGTCCAATGGCGGTAAGCTTTACACCCCTCTAACTGACACTTGGCAATGTGCATAGTGATTTTAGGCTTATTTGCGGCTGTTCGGCCATTGAAACCCATTTCATGAAGCTCTTGACAGACAGTTATTGTGTTGACTTTGCTTCCAGAGACTTGTTAGTGAGTGTTGCAACCGAGGACAGACAATTTTTACACTCTACAGTGCACCTGGAAAGTATTCTGACCCCTTGACTTTTTCCACATGTTGTTACATTACAGCCTTATTATAAAATCGATAAAATAATGTTTTCCTCTCATCAATCTACACACAGTTGACAATACCCATAATGATACAAAACAGAAATACCTGATTTACATATGTATTCAGACCCTTTGCTATGAAACTTGAAATTGAGCTCAGGTGCATCAGGTGTTTCCATTGATCACCCTTAAGATGTTTCTACCACTTGATTTCAGTCCACCTGTGGTGGACACATATGTCTATATAAGGTCCCACAGTTGACAGCGCATGTCAGAGCAAAAACCAAGCCATGAGGTCAAAGGAATTGTCCGTTGAGCTCCGAGACAGGATTGTGTCGAGGCAGAGATCTGGGGAAGGGTACCAACACATTTCTGCAGCATTAAAGGTCCAAGATTCTATGGTCTGATTAAACCAAGAGTCACGTCTGGAGGAAACCTGGCACCATCCCTATGGTGAAGCATGGTGGAAGCAGAATCAGGCTGTGGGGATGTTTTGCAGTGGCAGGGACTGGGAGACTAGTCAGCATCGAGGGAATAATGAACGGAGTAAAGTACAGAATGATCCTCGATGAAAATCTGCTCCAGAGTGCTCAGGACGTCAGACTGGGGTGAAGGTTCCCCATCCAATAGGACAATGACCCTAAGCACAAGGCCAAGATAACGCAGGAGTGGCTTCGGGACAAGTCTCCGAATGTCCTTAAGTGGCCCAGCCAGAGTCCGGCCTTGAACCCCATCGAACATCTCTGGAGAGACCTGAAAATAGCTGTGCAGCAACTTTACCTATCCAACCTGACAGAGCTTGACAGGAGCTACAGAGAAGAATGGGAGAAACTCCCTAAATACAGGTGTGCCAAGCATGAAGTGTCATACCCAAGAACACTTGAGGCTGTAATCGTTGCCAAAGGTGCTTCAACAAAGTACTGAGTAAAGGGTCTGAAAACTTATGTAAATGTGATATTTCAGTTTATTTTATACATTTGCAAAAAATCTAAACCAGTTTTTGCTTTGTCATTATGGGGTATTGTGTGTAGATTGATGAGGGGAAAAAAAATGATGTAACCCATTGTAGAATAAGGCTGTAACGTAACAAAATGTGGAAAAGGTCAAGGGGTCTGAATACCTTCCGAATGCACTGTATGTGTTTCAGCACTTGGCGGTCCCGTTCTGTGAGCTTATGTAGCCTACCACTTTGCGACTGAGCCGTTGATGCTCCTAGACGTTTCCACTGCCCAATAACAGCACTTGCAGTTGACCTGGGCAGCTCGAGCAGGTTCGAAATTTGACGAACTGACTTGTTGGAAACAGGCCATCCTATGACCGTGCCACGTTGAAAGTCACTGAGCTCTTCAGCACGGCCATTCTACTGCCAATGTTTGTCTATGGAGATTGCATTGCTGTGTGCTAGATTTTATACACCTGTCAGCAACGGGTGTGGCTGAAATAGACCAATTCACAAATTTGAAGGGGTGTCCACATACGTTTGGCCATGTAGGCATTCAGTTGAGCACTGGAACACACAACCATGACACACTTGAGACATTGATTTGACATTTGAATGCCTTTGCAGTCGTTCGGTGTGTTGCTTGCAATGTGAATGTAAAATAATGCATGTGTCAGTTCAAATTACATGTACAGTATCTAGTGCTAATGTGAATTGTCATATTATGCTTATGTATGAATGGAGAAGACCTCGTATATACCCGTCACAACATACCCACTGTGATTCTTTTCAAGCTTTTCAAGCTACATTTATAAGTGTCATGCTCGTCTTCCTTGTGTCTGAAAATTGTTTCCAAGTGTTTAAAAATGGTCTTGGACGCACATTGGCGACTCCAACATTCAACCTCCATCGATTCTACTGCTAAGCCTTCACAAATAGCAGCTGATCAGTTTAGCTATCGGACGTGATTTGTTGCCAACGGTCCAGGCCTAGAGGGCTGGGTAACATTTCCAAACGCCAGGCAACCAAATAATTTGCGGGCACTGACCTTTCTGTCCTGGTCATTGGCCTGTTTAATGCAACTCGATTACAGCCTCTAATGTCCCACAGAAAGCAGCTTGTACAGGCAGTGCCCACGAGGCATAGTGGGGGAGAAATGTCCTATCTTTTTTTTATATATTTTTTTTAAATGTATACTATCCTCTCTTTCTGTCGTTGCTGCTGCTTCACTGGCTGATGCTCCCCCTCTCTCTTTCTCTCTCTTTCTCTCTCTCTCTCTCTCTCTCTCTCTCTCTCTCTCTCTCTCTCTCTCTCTCTCTCTCTCATTCTCTCTCATTGCTTTCGCTCTCCCTCTTTTGCTCTCGCTTTTGCTCTGGCTCTCTCTGAATACATGTTACACTGATGTTACACTGGTTTAAATCCATTGACACATGTTGATGAGAATACTTTAGTTGTTGTTGCTAAGACTATAGAAGTGATGTTCTTGTAATGAATCTAGAACTAATTTAACTTAAATAAATAAATAATAAATAAACAAATTATGTGAATGGGTACACTCAATACTGTTTGTCAGTTTTAGGCCCTTCCTTGTTTGTGTCATCAGAGGTTACTCACTGGGAACAGACGTCAATTCAACGTCTAGTCCACGTTGATTCAACGTAATTTCATTTATATGACATGGAAACAACGTTCATTCAACAAGTATGTGCCCAATGGGTAGGTAGGTGGGTGATGCAAGAGTGACTCGATGTTGGCTTTGTGGAAAATTCCAAAAGTACAGACAAGGCTTACGGTAGGAACAAAACAACCTTATCAGTTAACAACCTTTGTCTTTGCAACTTATTGCAAACTCGTTGCTAGTAACTCACCGCAGTATACTGTGCTACACAGGGAGTCATGTAGGCTAACAAGGTTACTTCTGGTTACCCAGAGGATGTGATGAGTAACACTTGAGCAGCATCATAATCCGCCTCTCGTACGTTGACCTTTGACTGTTAGGCGCAAGTACCATGGAGTGGCTGCAGAGCATCCTCCTCGTCCACAAAATGAGAGCCCCGTTTAATTAAGAAAGCAATCGACTTATTAGTGACATTACTACGTTGATTATGTAACCCAACACTCATTCTTGATGGGATTTCGACTTTTCGTTGTTTTATTTTCATGGTCATAAGATTTCCGTTAATCTCGGTCTGATGAATGGTGGAGTGTGATATTATGACATTGGCCAACTGTCCTAGCAAGTAGTTAGATTGACCCCCCAGTATGTATCTACTGTACACATAACATATTTACAACAAATCACAAGATCCATAGTGTCTTCTAGTCAAAACTAACCTCATGGATGGGTTTCATAAATCAAATATCTTCTCACTCTTGAACCCTCATTTCCTCAGCTACAGTAAACCCCATTGAAAAGTTTGGAAGATTGGATACTGGAAATTGGACATGAACATATCATGAGTTCATAAGTGACCAGAAGTTTTGAAGGTGGTTGGACTGTTCTAGTTCATCTCATGAACCTATAGTAACAACAAGTATCAGAACCCTTTCTGTCCTAGTTATGACTTACAGATGTACAATATTAATTTGAGCCAATTTGCTACTGCAGGAAAATAATCCTGTAGCAACAGGAAATGTTAAATATTATGTGAAAATATGATTAATGGACATTTTTTATAGGGGTTGATACATTTTTTGTCAGGGAAAATCAAATCTGGCATTTTTAAATGGAAACGACAAACTTCAGGAAAATTCTCAGCAACAAAGGAGTGATCAAATTAAGATCCTACGTCTGTAAGATTATGAAATCCCTAGGTCATTGACGTCATCTTGAAATACAGTCAGCTTGTTTAGTCAATGACTGTGTACCATTGTGATGGCTGATACAACTCTTATGTTCACTCTCACCTTGACTCTGTAGTGCTCTCACATTACACTTGTAGTAATAGTCAACGCATTCAGCTCTGTGTGATTCCAGTGCACTGGTGAAATGACAGAATGAATCTGGCTGTAAGTCAGTAAAGAGTGCAATGACTCATGTTCTAGCATTAGCCATTCACTGATGTTGGCCTGACCATTGAGGCAAGACCTATTTACAGCTTAACAATTGAACTACAAATTGTTTGCAAATGTCAAGTTCTTAGATAACCTTTAATGTTTAATTTAGTGTATAGTGTGGGTTTTCTGTTGGTGGGGAAAGCTTTGAACAAACAGCTTTGAACAAATCAATATATGCCTTTCCATTGAAATAACTGTAAGGCAGCAAGTGTGTGAATACTGTATATATTTACAGTTTAACGCACAGAGCGATTCAGCCAATGTTTGAGTACAGAGACCTAGCTGTTTACCGAAGGTTGAAACCTTAAAAACAGAATGGACCAAATTGTTATTGCTATAATTCCGTCCTTTCCATCATTCCAGAAAAGGAAGTGAGTCATTCACCTATTCATTGTATATTCTTTTTTAACTTTATTTATAGCTGATTTCATTGAGAACAGTGCCTCTAATTTTAGAGAAAAATGCCTTTCCCATATCAATTTGAGCAGTAATGTTTGAGCCTACAATTACTTGTCTTTTACAGAAAAGGTGTAGATTTAAACACTAACAGACAAAAACCAATGAAGGCTAAATGATTCCCACTGTAACCATTTAAACCATCTATGTAGATATTACATCTGTATTACGACAGTAGACCATGACGCATATCCCAAATGGATGTTTTTAGCTGTATTTTTTTTAGGAGTTATTCATATCTCATGTGTTTAAAGTAGGTGCTTAATTGACAAACCTTTTATTTTACAATTTGCATATACAAGAATGTAAATAGGAGAAGGTAATGTACACGCTGACACAAACCCTTTTGTTTTCCCCACCGAGTGGTATTTCATAAAGCATGTTCAAAGATACATGGAGAAATGGCTTTTATCTGAGCGTACGTCATTGTTGATGTGATGTTGTGTTACAGTTTCTCAGGAGACGTTCAAAGTGATGGGCTTGGATATCCTGAGGTCATATGCATATGACCTTACAACTTGTATAGCACAATTCAAGAAGAGCCCTTCACCTCATTTAATTCTGAACTATACGGTTTGTCCAATGCTACGTAATGTAGATCCATTGGCGCCATATACGAAGAAATGCACAGTTCTAATGAAAATATAAGTGGGAAAAGGTGGAAATAAGCCTTTGGTGGTGTATTGTGTATACTGAAATAGCCAAGGAATGGCTACTGTCAATGATGTTGAAACTGTTTCTTTGAAGTTTAAAAAAATAATAGTTGTAATATTTGTAGCTACCTTCTTAAGCCTTGTGAGTCACTCATTGTTGTGCAGCACATGCCAGGTGATCTAGTTACAGTATGGAATTCACAACTAAATGTTTGCCAGCTGGATGTATTTGAACTATTAAAGTTAAATGTCTAAAATGTGTTAAATGCTCAGCAGTTGCGAATTTAGTTTGCTAATTTAATGGTTAGCTTCTTGCAAAATGAAGCTTCTATTGGTAGCAGCAGAGAATTCCCTCCTGGATAAAGAGCCTTGCTGTCTAATATTTGTTTTGTGTGTATAGCAAACTGTGAGGTGCGTTTTGAGTTAATTGTATAACTTTATGAGCTAGGATGTTTGTCCTGCCAATAGTTTGTATAGTTTGAGATTGTATATAACGTTTGCAATGAGCTCATGAGCATTTAGCTAGCATACTTGTTAGCATTGCTAATCTTTGGGTTACAGAGAAAATAGTGCCCCTTGTGTTCAGTGCCGGTTTTACCAAATTTCCCGGTATGGCACCAGGTTGCTATGACAATCTGCATACCGCCCAAACCTAGAGGAAATGGAAGCAAAGACACAAACACGATGGCATCTTTTTCTAATAATACACTACATATACAAAAGTATGTGGACACACCTTCAAATGAGTTGATTCGGCTATTTCAGCCACACCCATTGCAGGCAGGTGTATACAATCGGGCATGCAGCCATGCAATCTCCATAGACAAACATTGGCAGTAGAATGGCCTTATTGAAGAGCTCAGAGACTTTCAACATGGCACCATCATAGGATGCCATCTTTCCAACAAGTCAGTTTGTCAAATTTCTACTAGAGCTGCCCAGGTCAACTGTAAGTGCTGTTATTGTGAAGTGGAAACGTCTAGGAGCAACAACGGCCCAGGCACGAACTGGAGGGACACACAAGCTACCAAGTTACAAATTGCCTGTGGAAGCAACGTCAGCACAAAAACTGTTAATCAGGAGCTTCATGAAATGGGTTTCCGTTGCCAAAGATCACCAAGCCTAAGATCACCATATGCAATGCCAAGCGTCGGCTGGAGTGGTATAAAGCTCACCGCCATTGGACTCTGGAACAGTAGAAACATTTTTTCTAGAGTGCTGAATCACACTTTACCATCTGGCAGTCTGACGGACAAATCTGGGTTTGACGGATGTCAGGAGAACACTACATGCCCAAATGCATAGTGCCAACTGTAAAGTTAGGTGGAGGAGGAATAATGGTCTGGGGCTGTTTTTCATGGTTTGGCTAGGCCCTTTAGTTGCAGTGAAAGGAATTCTTAACGCTTCAGTTTACAATGACATTCAAGATTATTCTGTGTTTCCAACTTTGTGGCAACAGTTTGGGGAAGGCCCTTTCCTATTTCAGTCTGACAATGCTCCCGTGCACAAAGCGAGGTCCATACAGAAATGGTTTGTCGAGATCATTGTGGAAGAACTTGACTGGCCTGCACAAAGCCCTGACCTCAACCCCATCGAACACCTTTGGGATGAATTGGAACGCTGACTGTGAGCCAGGCCTAATCGCCCAACATCAGTGCCCGACCTCACTAGTGCTCTTGTGGCTGAATAGAAGCAAGTCCCCGTAGAAATGTTCCAAAACTAGTGGAAAGCCTTCCCAGAAGAGTGGAGACTGTTATAGCAGCAAAGTTGGAACCTACTCCATATTAATGACCATGATTTTGGAGTGAGATGTTCAAGGAGCAGGTCTCCACATACTTTTGGTCATGTAGTGCAGGTTATTCTGCGAACCCCATTTTCTAATAGAATTATTGATATGCTGCAATGAGCATATGTGATGATGCTACGAAACAGACTAATGTGCAGCTGGAAGGAAATATGGAATCTCGTATTTGGGATGATGGGACCGTGTCTGTATTTGCTCAGTAAGTGAGTTCTGCTCTGTCTTTTTGATTGCCAGAACCACATCTGATGTCATCGTTATGATCTGTCGGCACTATTCTGACAGGTGTCACGTCATATACTCTCCAGTTTCAGGAACAATGGTTCATAAAAGATTACTAGTGATGTGATGTACTTTAGCAAAAACATTTTAAAGTACTACTTAAGTAGTTTTTTGGGGTATCTTTAATTAACTTGACTATTTCTATTTTTGACTACTTTGACTACATTCCAAAAGAAAATAGTGTACTTTTTACTCCGTACATTTTCCCTGACACCAAAGATACTACATTTTGAATGTTTAGCAGGATGGGAAAATGGTCCAATTCATAGTTATCAAGAGCACATCCCTGGTCATCTCTACTGACAGACTCACTAAACACAAATGCTTAATTTGTAAATGATCTTTGAGTGTTGGAGAGCTCCGCTGGCTATCTGTAAATGAAATAAACAAGAAAATGGCGCCATCTGATTTGCTTAATTTAAAGATTGTGAAATGATTTATACTTTTACTCAAGTAGTATTTTACTGGGTGACTTTCACTTTTACTTGAATCATTTTCTATTAAGGTATCTTTACTTTTACTCAAATACGACAATTGGGTACTTTTTCCACCACTGAAGGTTACGACAGCAGTTATTATACGTTTATGATTTAAGTCTGAATATTCACGTTGTCATTCCCTCAGGAACTGTCATTGCGCACACCTGGTCCCTATTCTCATTAATTAGTAATTGTGTAAGTGTGCCCTTTGTTTACCATTGTCCTGTCGATTATTGTTACAATGTCCGTTGGTGCGTGTGAGTACCTGTGCTGCAGATGATTAAGGGTCTCTTCCCGTGTGTTAATCATTGTGAGCGTGTGTTATTTATTCAATGTACTTCTCGCTCTTTTGTTTTGGGATTCTACCCTGTGTTTGTTTGGTCTTCGTCCCCTTGCCTTTACACGGCACGCCGTAATGTGTTCTTAACTGACTTGCCTGGTTAAATAAAGGTTAAAAAAAACAATAAAAAAAACAAAACAATTTGGGCTTATTAAAAAAAACTTTTACGCATTCCTGAGCCTGTCTCCCGAATCATTCATACCAGCGTGACAAAATAATCGACCGTTAAGGGAGACAGCGGAAATGGCCCCTCCAACGAAGCTGCAACTGGTCCATCCGGCGCCGCAACAACTGGTCTGTCGGGTGCCACTGCTACTGTGGACAGGTGTCTTTTATACTGATAAAAAGTTCAAACAGCTGCCTCTTAAAGAAGAAGTTACAGGTCTGTGAGAGACAGAAATCTTGCTTGTTTGTAGGTGATCAAATACTTATTTTCCACCATAATTTGCAAATAAATTCATTAAAAATCCTACAATGTGATTTTCTGGATTTTTTTCTCATTTTGTCTGTCATAGTTGAAGTGTACCTATGATGAAAACTACAGGCCTCTCTCATCTTTTTAAGAGGGAGAACTTGCACAATTGGTGGCTGACTAAATACTTTTTTTGCCCCACTGTATGTGTTTGTTTGGTCTTCGTCCCTTCGTCTCCTTCGTCCCCTTCGTCCACTTCGTCCTTTACACGGCACGCCATAATTTTGGTATAATAAAAACCCTATTACGCATTCCTGCTGCTGTCTTCCGACCTGTCATACCAAGTCAATGAAGGAGGAAGTTTACAGAAATCTCACTGTCTTGACAATCAGAGATGTCTGAACAGTGAACGCCTGGCAAATATCCACACTTTTTAGACCTTATAGTGGTTTCCGGTCTGCTAAGAAAATGGAAAATGCAATAACCACAGACTTCCTCGCTGCCCTGATACAGACCTGATAATGGGTTTAACGGGGGACAGAATCGATACGCCTGTCCCCACTCTCTGCCATAGTTCCGTCGGCTGGAAAGCTCACATAGAAAAGCAAAGAGGACCAGTGTAATCACTGATGGACAGAAAGATAAATGTTTCACTCCCCAAGACAGATTTGACTCATATTTGAAGATGTATTCTGTTGAAGGCCCAGTGCAGTAGTCAAAAATGGGATTTTCATGTGTTTCATATATATTTAGATCCACACTGAGGTTGGAATAATACTGTGAAATTGTGAACATGATGATTATGTCCTCTTAGTGTAAGAGCTGTTTGAAAAGACGGGCTGAAATTTCTGCCTGTTTTGGTGGGATGGAGTTTTTGGCCTTCCATGGTGACATCACCATGCGGTAAATTAGTTAATAGGCCAATAAAAGAAAGAGTTCCAAACCTCTCTACTAATAACAGCTAACTTTCCGTTTTCCCCTAGCCACTCAGACCACTCCCAAAGAGTCCTATCAAAATTCTTGCTTGAGAAAATGCCCTTTGTTAAGAAGCAATTAAATATCATGTTAACAATGCATACAAAATGACCAATTCCTGCCTCTGTAGAAACAGTGTTTCATAATATCCTCCAAATTCACTTCAGTTTTTTTCAAGTGTCCTCTGGGCCAACTCACTCTAGCACTCCTCTCAGACTGGCCAAACGCCAAGTTTCTCTCTCCTCTGCCTCATTGTGAGTGAAGAGGTTATATAAAACACAATCAAATAACCTCTGCATTTACTTGGAAATATTCTGAAATACAGATTGCTCTTCCCAGGAAGTGTAGTATCAGCAATCATATCAAGTTTTAAAGTTATTGAGCAGAAATAGGATTTTTCATACATTATATTGTGACTTGCCTAGTTAAATAAAGGTTAAAAAATATATAAATATATTGTAAGTACAAGAACGTAAGCCCTTGTCCTCAGCAAAGCAGTTGAATAACACTCACCTACGCTAGTAATGAAAGCGTTTGGATACCTTTTAGAACCATACACTAAGTGTAGAAAGAGCCCTAAGGGGATAATTATTCAAAACACCTCACAATGGCAGAAAACAAACAGAAATCTCTTGGGAAACTCTTGGAAAGAATTCAATAACAAACAAAATATTTAATATGGAAAACAGAAACAAAAAGGTCACTTTGACAAATGAGTTTATGCCGAGCAAATACAAGCTTGTTATGTAATTTTCTGAAAGTCCCTATGTGATGTTCCATGCAACAGTATAGGCACAATGTTTCATTGGAAATTATTAAAAAACATGAGCTGGCGCACACACAGAAAAATGAGTTTGTGTGGAGGTGCTGACTAATGGTGAATAAACTATAAAAATAAAGAAAGTCGCACACTCCATATATAAACCCCCAGCAATTGAATGGGTATTTACCAACGTTTCGGCATCACTGTGCCTTCCTCAGGGTCACCCAAATTATTGAAATTAAATTCTAAGACAATTTTTTATTGTATTTTTTAAAATTGAGGTAAATGTCACACTTACTTGAAAACCGGCAAACAATGAACAATTAAAAATGGTGCTATGTGACATTCAACGCTTAAAAGGCACACGTAACGACTTAATTGTACATGTCACATGAAGGTTGGACCCCATAATAACAGTCTGTGGGTGGGGAAGAACAGATGTGACAGATATGGCTCCTCATCTATACAACTTGCTTTTCTTTTTGTGTGAACAGAAGTCCAGGCCAGGCTGTGATTTACTCATGCTTCCTGCCTAGAATGTACAGTTGAAGGTCAACCACTCAACAAATTTCTTGTTAACAAACTATAGTTTTGGCAAGTCTTTTAGGACATCTACTATGTGCATGACACAAGTAATTTTTCCAACAATCGTTTACAGACAGATTATTTCACTTATAATTCACTGTATACCCACAATTGCAGTGGATCAGATGTTTACATACACTAAGTTGACTGTACCTTTAAACAGCTTGGAAAATTCCAGAAAATTATGTCATGGCTTTAGAAGCTTCTGAAAGGCTAATTGACATAATTTGAGTCAATTGGAGGTGTACCTGTGGAAGTCCTACCTTCAAACTCAGTGCCTCTTTGCTTGACATCATGGGAAAATCAAAAGAAATCAGCCAAGACCTCAGAAAAAAAGTTGTAGACCTCCACATCTCTGGTTCATCCTTGGGAGCAATTTCCAAGCACCTGAAGGTACCATGTTCATCTGTACAAACAATAGTATGCAAGTATACACACCATGGGACCACACAGCCATCATACCTCTCAGGAAGGAGATGCATTCTGTCTCCTAGTGATTAACGTACTTTGGTGCGAAAGTGCGAATCAATCCCAGAACAACAGCAAAGGACCTTGTGAAGATGCTGGAGGAAACAGGTACAAAAGGGGGAGGCTTGCAAGCTGAAGAACACCATCCCACCCGTGAAGCACGGGTGTGGCAGCATCATGTTGTGGGGGTGCTTTGCTGCAGGAGGGACTGGTGCATTTCACAAAATAGATTGCATCATGAGAAGCAAAATTATGTGGATATATTGAAGCAACATCTCAAGACATCAGTCCGGAAGTTAAAACTTGGTTGCAAATGGGTCTTCCAAATGGACAATGACCCCAAGCATACTTCCAAAGCTGTGGCAAAATGGCTTAAGGGCAAGAAAGTCAAGGTATTGGAGTGGCCATCACAAAGCCCTGTCCTCAATCCTATAGAACATTTGTGAGCAGAACTGAAAAAGCGTGGGCGAGCAAGAAAAAGTGTGTGCGAGCAAGGAGGCCTACAAACCTGACTCCGTTACACCATCTCTGTCAGGAGAAATGGACCAAACTTCACCCAACTTATGTGGGAAGCTTGTGGAAGGCTACCCGAAACGTTTGACACAAGTTAAACAATTTAAAGGCAATGCTACCAAATACTAATTGAGTGTATGTAAACTTCTGACCCACTGGGAATGTGATGAAAGAAATAAAAGCTGGAATAAATCATTCTCTCTACTATTATTCTGACATTTCAGAATAAAATACAGTGGTGATCCTAACTGACCTAAGACAGGGAATTTTTACAAGGATTAAATGTCAGGAATTGTGAAAAATTGAGCTTAAATGTACTTGGCTAAGGCGTATGTCAACGTCCGAATTCAACTGTATATCGCTTATTCTTAGTTCTGCAACAAGGTCAAATATCTGGATGGAACATGCACACATGTAGTGTAAACACACAATGCGTACACATGTTGGCACGCGTTCACGTACACACATGTAACATAGGAGGGGAGAAGGTAGCCTAGCGGTTAAGAGCGTTGGTCAGTAACCCGAAAGGTGACCAGTTTGAATCCCTGAGCCGACTAGGTGAAAAATGTCCTTGTGCCCTTGAGCAAGGCACATAACCCTGACTGCTCCTCTAAGTTGCTCTGGATAAGAGTGTCTGGTAAAATGCATATGTGGGAGAAGAGATAGCACCATCTTTGTTGTTAAGTCTTGGGGGGTGACGGTTGATATGGACACTGTTATAGCTATAATCATACAAGCTGTTATATCTAGAGTTGTACAAGCTGTTATACCTATAGTCGTACATGCTGTTATAGCTATAGTCGTACAAGCTGTTATAGCTATAGTCGTCCAAGCTGCTGTAGTCGTACAAGCTGTTATAGCTATAGTCGTACAAGCTGTTATAGCTATAGTCATACAAGCTGTTATAGCTATAGTCGTACAAGCTGCTGTAGTCGTACAAGCTGTTATAGCTATAGTCGTACAAGCTGTTATAGCTATAGTCATAAAAGCGGTCAAACTCTGAGAAAGAGGAATGTTGGGGATTGATCTAGTCATAGCAGGTGGCAGGTAGCCTAGCAGCTAGAACGTTGGGCCAGTAACCGAAAGGTAGTTGGTCACTGGTTTGAATACCCGATCCGACAAGGTGAAAAATCCTCTGATTTGCACTTGAGCAAGGCAGTTAACCCTAATTTGCACCGGGGCGCTGTACTACCATGACTGACCCTGTAAAACAACACAATTCACTGCCCCTATCTGGTATATGTGACAATTAAAATAAATATATATATTAGTGCTCCAGCTAAAACTGAACTGACTAGTCCTATATTAAATATAACCCAACCTTTAGTTGGACAGTTGAACCAAGTCATTAGTCAAGGAACATTAATAGCAGTGCCTGTCTTCTAATGATTTTCCATGAACTTTCGGGAAAATGTCAAGAGTATGCCATCCCATAATTGTTAAGCCTTTTAACTGCAAAAATTGCAGCTAATAATTATTGAATGTGCTATTAGTGGGTGCTAAGTAACTACACAATATAGCAATTTCTAAGAATATGCATTATATCTCAAACCTCCATATCTAAATGACTTAATTTCAATTCAGACTGATCTTTGCCTTTGATCTCTCTCTCTCATCTCATCTCTCTCCTCACTCCTTTTTCACTCACTCCAGCTTTCTGTCACGCTCTATGACACACAACGTGAGCTTTGCCCATTTGCCCACCAAAAATCACATTTCTTTCTTGACAGCTAAATTGTTTTACTTCAAAGCCCAGCACATAAAGAATACATTTTTGCAATGTATTCTCAATGGAGCTGACTTTCCTATCGCTTTCGGGTGAACAAATCTGCCGACTATGAAAATATGCTTTATGCAGTGTCATTAACTGATTTGAACAGCACTGTGCAATTCTAAGTTGCTTAGATTTAACTCACATAGTGACAATAGGTGGTATAGCGGTATTAATTTGAAATGCGGCTTTCAATTTATTTAAGAAGAGACTTCAATAAGCTTTCATTTGCCTTAAAATATACTACTTATAAGGTAAAATGTATATCTTCGAATTAACAGGAAACTAGTTTTGACCAAAGGTTTACCACAGATTGATTCCAGATGAATGCACATAGCTCAGTCCATAGGTGAAACCTGTGAAGAATTTTTACTGTAGTTGGGCCATTATCAAATCCATCCACTGTAACACAAAGCATATTGCCTTTTGGGACATCATTATTCGCTCTTGAATAAAAAGGCTGAAAGGTCATCAGTTTCCAATCTCACTGGGTAAATAATGACCAAGTCTCATACTATCTAATAGTTTCTAAATGGACATGTTACATTAGAATGGGCATCACTGCTGAACAAGTAAATGAGCTATATGTGCTTTAAATGGGGTTAAGGTTAGTGTTAGGTATTTACATCTCATTTGTGGTTTACTACTGTCATCTCCAGCTTGTCCAGATAGCCTAGTATCAACTGTAAAAGTAATGACTGTGAAGTCCCATGTGTTCGCTCAAGGTAACAACCACACGGTCCTTGCGGTGCAGTCTGGGATATGTATGAATGACCCTTAACCTCCCACTGACCCTAACTATCCTTCAACGGTCCTCCCAGGGGGGCATAAGACAAGAAAGGAGATCACAGAAATTGTGAGCAAAAACAAAAAGCTAAGGAATGGAGAAGACAATAAAGGATCAATTGAATACACTTTTCCCCAGGGAGATTATGTTATGCTTGGAGATTACTGATGCCCAAGTAAACCTACATGGGTCTAAATTAGTCCGCCTGACTCTATGTGAATACTAACGGGTTGTTGTAGATCCAGATTTGATAGCTGCCTGGACAAGTTACACTGCATTACCTGCCAATTGGAGTAGTGTCATGGATGGGTAGACGTGACAGAAGGTAAACTGTGTTATTCCTTAATTGAGGTCTTGGTAGTAAGGATGATCTCTGAGGTAGAGTCTCACAGGCTGTGTTTTGGGAAACATTATGGGGGAAAAGCAAGTATGTTGGCCAGATGTCTGAGGACTTACTGCCCATATAAACAGATTTAGAGGTGGACAGGCTAAAGGAAGAAGCTGCGCTACACGTGTCATTAGTCCAGTTAAAAATCCCCAAATGTTCTCGGAAATTGGAGTGACTGTCGCAGTATCAGTAGGATCAGACGGGGGGACATTAGAGGCCACGTCAAATTTTCTCTCAGAAAGTGCTCCGAAAGGACAAACATTGAGGTTACAAAGATGGTGGGAAACTTTCTCTTGGCGATGAAAAATCCCTTTGTATTGAAACAATTGCTACCTTTACCATTCTGTTACAAGCCTCACACCTCTGGCATTCCAATTTGCCCAGTCCAGCTGTCACTGTTCTGGAGGTAACTTGAATTTGGAGACAAAGATTGAGGGGGGGGGGAGTACCTACACGGAGGATAAATGAGACATTCAGGGAAAGGTTTGAGAGCTTTTTCTTTGATATAAGAATAATAACGCAGCCTATCTATTATAAACAAGAAAAGCATTATGCAGTATGCTACAGTTTATTTAAAAAATGTTATTCAAATAACTTTTCAGTGCTGTAAACTCGGGTCTACTCTGTACTCAGGGCCTTTCTAGCTTTCACTCTAATTCAGCGTTTCAACATTCCGCCGACTTCTTGTGAGCATTTTCGTTGATATTTCCACATTTCTACAGCGGCTGTATTTTCAAGGACGTCAGACAAGTTCTGGGCCTGCTACCAGGTTAGGTTGGTCAAGGCTGCTGCCTCCCATGGCATGCTCTTCCTCTTTCCTTCAATGTTATTTATTTGGAGTTTGGATGACTTCCTAATGTAATTCCTAAATTACCTGTTCTCTTTCTCGCTTTCATAAGAGAGATTGCTCACAGCTCGTGTTTTTCTCTCAAGTTTAGGTTTACGTGATGAAGCATGATAGTGAATGGTTTTCCTCCTGACTTTTTCTTTATTGAACTTTCCTCCTTTCCAATTTAAATTCAACATCCACGCTACCCAGGAGCACTCGACCTGATTTATGTAGTGCTGAAAATAAGATAAAATGCATGAGAGGCTATTTCTCCTAAAAAATTTGATAGCCGTTGCAGGCAGGGATAGTTGATTGAATTTAGCAGATGGTTTTGAAAAGGGATATAGAGACGGAGGGATAGCTTTGAGTTGGCATTTATTTCAAAGATTTCCACTCGGTTTTAAAGATGCCTTTATTCAACAGACATTTTAAATAATTTACTGAAGTGATTCAGGTGATGTTGTGTCATTATTCACAAGGGCGGGTAGAGTCAGGATTAGGGTTCAAACCTGTGGCCCTGTGGTCACCAATCTGATCCTTTCATCAACAGTTACTGCTCCGTGCTGCTGGCTCTGAAACCCCAGGGGGCCTGTTCAGGAGGTTGCAATGACATAGAACATTCAGATAGAAATGCATTGTGTAGAATATTCAAAATATTTTAAAAGTTCTTAATGTTTCAGCTCATTGAACATATCCCAGGTTGTGAGATCTCATAGGTTCTCACATCACTGATCATTGATCCATCATGACTTTGACATGCTGCTCTATAGGCGTTTGATGGAAAATAGCCTATTCTGGGGATCTTTAACATTGAATCAACCTCAAATAGGAGACCAAAATGTTAGCAGACAGTCTTGATTCCTGTGCTGAGCCTGGCCTTTTGGCGGCTTGACATTTATGGCCAGTTCTGATGACTGAACGAGAGGAGGTACCGTACCCTCTCATGTGCTTCCTGCCTAGGCCCTGTTCCCCTCTCCCTTTCAATTAAGGATGGTTGTGTCCTGAGGGTTGACCCAGAAAAGGCTCGGAGCCTAACCAACATATTGTGTGGCCTTATAAAGGTCACATGAACTTGGAATTCATGGCCTTTTTGTAGACAGATAACTTCCTTTACCTTTTTAAGGCTACATATTGAATATGACTGTTCAAGCACGGTGACCAACCAAGTAAACTAAGCACTAATCATTTTATGAGATAGCTGCTACAACAAAGATATGATTTGTGAAAGATGATGATCGATAACCACAGTGAAGAGTAGAGAGACTACCATTAGACGTCTTAGAGTATGCTGTTTGAAATTACTTATGGCCCTTGGCAACAAAATAAGCCAGTTGTCATTGTTGTAGTCTCTTGTATGTGTTGAGTATCTTTTGAAAAGTTACTCTGAGCGTCCTCAAAGCCTGCTTGAACCTGTTGCCATGGAAATGTATTGGCACAGTTGTAAAGAAAGAACAGTTCATTTGGAGCTTCAGAGAACTCTTCTTTCATGTCCTTATGTCAAAACGTCTAAAACCATTTTGTGAATCAGTTTACGGGTGACCGCTACTGTATGAATAGAATTCATCCATCCCCATTCCTCAAATTGACCTCTTTCTTTAGCTTGAGAGGAATTTAGCCAGCAAAGATGTTAGTCAAATATCCAGTTTATTCCAGTTTGTCTAAGTTTCCCATCTCTGCAATAGCCAGGGGTGCACTCAAAGTGAAGTACCGGTAGCTGCAAAGATAAATGCTACTTGGAGGAGATATGAAGTTCAATTGATTCACATTCATGACAGAATGGTTGTCGTTGCCGTCTTGTTTCCCTGTTGTTTCTTGTTACATAAACTGAAGTGCTACCACATTGGTATTATTCCAAGCATAAATCTCTTTTGAATTGCTTGCGGGGTTAACTTGTTTATCACAAAGGCAGTCCATTAAAGTAAGTAACTCACAGCTACAACTTTGCCATTGACGATATTGGTTGGATATATTGAATATAGTTCACTGGTGTAACACATTTTCTCTGTTTTAAAATCACCATTGGCCTCATGGTGAAATCCCTGAGCAGTGTCCTTCCTCTCCGGCAACTGAGTTAGGAAGGACACCTGTATCTTTATAGTGACTGGGTGTATTGATCCACCATCCAAAGCCTAAATAATAACTTCACCATGCTCAAAGGGATATTCAGTATCTACAAATCTTTACACATCTATGAATCAGTGCCCTTCTTTGCGAGGTATTGAAAAAACTCCCTGTTTTTTTTTGTTGAATATGTGCTTGAAATTCATTTACCCGATTGAGTGACCTTTCAGATAATTGTATCTGTGAGGTACGGAGATGGAATAGTTATTAAAAAAGAATGGTAACTACTATTATTAAACACGGAATGAGTCGATGTAACCTATTGTGCAATTTGTTAAGTACATTTTTACTCCTGAACGTATTTAGGCTTGCCATAACAAAGGGATTGACTACTTACTGACTCAAGATATTTCAGCTTGACATTTTTTATACATTTTTAAGATTTTCCACAAACAAAATTCCACTTGGACATGATGGGATATTGTATGTAGATCAGTGACACAAAATCTCAATAGAATGAATTTTAAATTCAGGATGTAACACAATACCATTTGGAAAAAGTGAAGGGATGTTAACACTTTCTGAAAGCACTGTATAGCTATATACAGTATTTAAACTTCAAAATAAATTACACATCAACTACCCTAACAATGAGAAGAAAAAAAATCAGTCTGCTTGAGGATACATTTAGCCACTATTTATTGTTGAACTAATCAGGTTTTGTCTGGCTAATAGCCTACACAAATGGGATGCAATCCAGGGTAAATTAAATTCAACTTGAGAGACTCCCCTGGTCATCTGAAGTCCTCCTGAGACATTGTTTAGTATATGTCCATTGCGCTGCACACAATGTAAACTTAGTTTTGGCCAAGTTATACCAGAGATAAGGGACTGTTGATATTGCAACCACACAACTCAAATACCGGTTTACATCGCAAACTGCTTTTTTAGTTTGTGCCCAGCTTCCCTGATGTTGCTATGGCAATCAAGCTGTTTCTAACAATGGTTTTAACAGTCACTTCTACGGAGAGATCGTTTTCTAAACTAAAACTTATAAAGAACTACCTAAGAATGAATCATTGGGCTCTCGGTCTGATATGGTGCTTTTGAACACCTGAGTAAGCTCCACTCATTGCATCAATGACAGGCGCATGGGCCCTCAGAGCTCGTGGGCCCCCCAGACTTCTGTGGGCTGCAGCGGTGTCCAGTATGCCAGTAATATAGTTAGGTAAACCGGTTAACCCAGAACTACAATCTCGCGTAATTTGGTCAGCTACTCTATTAGGTTCTGGAAGAAGCATGTTACCAAAGGCTCCACCCTCGCTATGGGAAACTTTCATCCGTCGAAGCGAAGCACGTTAAGCACCACCGTCGCCCAATCCTGATACGTCCAAATAACCAGTGACTCGGAACTACTGATGTTCGTTATCTCACGCATCCCATAGCATGCCGACAGATCTACTTTTCCAGTTATGTTTAGGTAGTCTGTCCACGGGAGATTAGATATTGTCCAATCCTGTAAATGAAGACAGATAGGCCCTTACAGGGTATACTGTATATTGCTGACCGTGTAACGGATGTGAAACGGCTAGCTTAGTTAGCGTTTCAATCGGTGACATCACTTGCTCTGAGACTTTGAAGTAGTAGTTCCCCTTGCTCTGCAAGAACCGTGGCTTTTGTGAAGCGATGGGTAACGATGCTTTGTGGGTAACTGTTGTTGATGTGTGCAGAGGGTCCCTGGTTCGCGCCCGGGTATGGGCGAGGGGACGGTCTAAAGTTATACTGTCACACCTGCTTCTATTCAGAAAGAGAAATGTTCCATCTTCACAGAAGTCTTAGTCGCCTACAGTTGTTTTGCCCAACACCCGTACATTTTGGGATGTCACCCAATCACTCTTCATTGTACCATCCAGTTTACACAGATTTCCTCCTGCTCCCTTGACTTTACTGGCTGATATGTGACAGTCATTTCTTAGCCTCTAGTGCTTGTTGATATGATCACAAATAAATGTGATTCACAGCAGAACTTACGGATCTTAATCGGAGCCAATTAAAGTACCCTTTAAAACTCAATATACACTTGTAATTTATCAATGACACCATAGCAATGAAACTATAATTTAGCTCCAGTCTGCTGCCGACAAAGGTGCGACATTACTAATGCAGGCGCCAGGCAACCCGACTCTAAGATCTATTAACCTTCACTTTCCCAGTGTTTCATTATTATCTGCGTGAGATATTGTCACAGGGAACTCAATTTGAGAAGCGAAGCTACTGGGTTTCAAGAGGGGGTGATAGGACCATGTTTGTTTTAACCCGTCTGGCTGGTTGGCTGGCACACACACCACGCAGAGTCAGGCTCTCGCTCGCCGAAGTGATTCTGACTCACCCAGATAACCATAGAGTTGGGAGTGAGCCATGATTCATTATTTCATTTTCACACAGCGCGAGACGCATCATTTGTGCAAATGAAGGGGGAAGACGGTCTGATGTATGACATAGCTGAGTTGCGTTTGTCCCGCTGAACTGATAAATGCAGATAAAAAAGGTCTATTGTGTTTATACAAACTTCTGTTCTGGTCATTGGGAAAGGCACAATGGCATGATGTGAGGACTGGGGGATATTCTGAAAATTTGTGAAAAATGTTCTTTCCTCCTTTTACTTATTGGCTATTTCATTGAGTCACTGGACCGAGGTAGACCTGGAAGTCGAGGTGGGACAAATACATCTGGATAAGCAGCTAAACAAAAACAAACACACCTTTGCCAACTCCTACCCCCTCAGTTTCCAAACAGGTGCAGGCCCAGGGGCAGCCCTTTTGACAGAACTATAAATGCAGCTTTAATGTCAAAGTCACTCATCTCCTGATGATAACACAATGCAAATGTTTATCCCTCATTCATGCAACACATGTTATTCACTCCTGCACCATATGGAATACTGTATGATGCAATACTGTTTATTTTATTTTTATTATTGAGAAACCAATCAAGTACTGTAGGTTGAATAGAAACTATATGCAACTCCCGTTGAAAGACTGAGTAGAAGCAAGTCCCCCTTAAATCCTGTCTTGTTGTATACCTGTCAATCACAGTCAAATCTACTATCCATATTGTTACTACACAGAAAATCAGGATTTTGATTGGACCACAATATGATCAGTTAATAGAATATTGTAAGCACTACATGTCCAAAGTAGTTTTATCATGTGGCCCCTAAATATTTGTTGATTGTAGCTTGCATTTGTCTTAAAAGCTTCCAAGTCATAGTGGACTTGTTTGTGGCTTCAGTATGAATTTGGGGGAGAATGTGGTAAGAGCAGATAACCTGCACCGTTTCCTGAGAGCAGAGAACCGGCATCGTTTCCTGAGAGCAGAGAACCTGCATCGTTTCCTAAGCCTCAGAGATCAAGACAAACAAACTGAAGGTCATGAGCTGTTTAGAGATTAGTCCAACAAACAGCCTGATGTTGTTCTCAACCAGCTTTTAGCCAAATATTCACTTGGCATGGATGATGCAACAAATCTCACTTTCAAGCGAGATATCATAGGATGGGATACACTTTGGCCTCATCATCATCTTGGCCTCCTCATCATCTTTGTAGCTGTCATCATCACCTCCACCACCATCCTCCTTCCAGCATGTTGATCCTATTCTCTACACATCATCCTCATCACCATCCTTATCATCACAACCACCATCCACTTCCCAGCATGTTGATTATATTCTCTACAAATCATCCTCATCACCATCCTCATCATCACCACCACCATCCACTGCTCAGAATGTTGATCCTATTCTCTATATATCATTCTCATCACCATCCTCCTCCTCCTCCTCCTCCTCATCATCACTGCCACCACCATCCACTTCCCAGCATATTGATCCTATTCTCTACACATCATTCTCATCACCATCCTCCTCATTCTCATCACCATCATCATCATCATCATCATCCTCATCACCACCATCCACTTCCCAGCATGTTGATCCTATTCCCTACACATCATTCTCATCACCATTTTCCTCCTCATCATCATCACCGCCACCCCCACCAAAATCAGTTCATGAGACTGGGATCTCCGCAAGATCCACGCAGGCAAGCGTGAGCCATCTGGCCAAAAATCAAATAGCACACACGACACAATCTTCCCAAAGATGATCACAGTCATTTTCATTAGAGCAATATCATTCCCATTGACATGGGGGATAAGTGCTGTGGTGTAGAAGCCATCTGCCTATGCTGGTCCTAGGTCAGCTCTGCAGGGGTAGTGAGGCAGAAGACTCTCTGTACTGTCGTCTTCAGGTTAGGTCTGGAATGGAGTCGATCTGGAACACCATGTTCTTAAAACACAATACAAAGTGGTTGACCTCTGGAATCTTCATCTCAGTCAGTGGCAAGATTATCCTGTTCTTGGGTTTTCTTCAACCCTTTACTTGTATCCCTTATGGGATTTTGATATCATGAACAATGGATGTAATTTATTAAAAATGTATGAAAAACAAAGCATTTGTATTGAAAGTTTTATCACAGAAAAATTACTTACGCCCATGTGCTTTTTGGGTCTGGACTGATCCAGGCAGGTAGATGGATGAGAATGTGCATAGGTTCATGTTAAGTCAAGGACGATCCATGTCGTAATATTTGCTTCTTTATCTTGAAACGAAACAACAGCTCTTGACGTTTTTGCAGCTAAGCCATCGTCCCCGGAGATGCAATGTTCTGATAATTTTCAGTGCATTTTGCATAAGTAGCGTTTCTTGAGCATACTAAGCAGGAAGATAAGGCCTTTGAGAGCTGTAAACTCATGTACTTCATCAAAGCATTTCTTAGACATCAAGGTTTTTCCTCTGGGAATCCGTCCAACCCCCACCTGACTTTGCAGGATGTCACTGTCCTAGCTGGCGTAAACAGGTGGCATTCTGAGTAACATAACCTTCCGAGCTTTGTAAAACAGCTGATTATTAACCTTCTTAGAACCTTCTTAGAACCTTCTTAGAACTTTCTTAAAAGTGTCTCATGAAGCAATCTGGCATGCAGTCCTTCAGTCCTTCATGTGTTTAGTTAATTGTTCAACCATTCGTTTCTTTATTCATTCGTTCTTTTATCTTGTTGCTGTAGATCCGTTATCTTTGATTTTATGTTTCTTTTATGTTGTCACTCATTTATTCACCTGATTATTTACTTCCGGGGCTTGGGTTGAGATGAGGACCACTCCTGATGCCATTTATTGGGAAGATCGGTGAGAAGACGTTAAGAAGAGTGACGTCTGTTTAATGGGAGATATTAGATGAGTAAAATTGTTCTTTCCCAAAAAAATGTTTTGTAAAAACTTCTCCAGACCATGAACGAGCCGTCAAATCAAAAATCTTCACAAATGCTGACCAGCTACCAGTCTTCGACACCACCCTCTCCCTTTAATCAATTTAAAGCAGCCGCCTGCCTCCTAGCCACGGCCAGCAAAACTTCAATGGTGTTTGTTGTCGTCTCTTTTACTGTCGGTGCTAATTCCCTCCAATTTGTTCTCTCTTGCTCGTCCTCAGGTTGAGTGCATCGTTATTCTCTTTGATTTTAATTGCTTATTGCTTCATGAAGACAGCTATACCCTCGCCACCTTTGCGGTTCCCTGCTGAGCTTGGTTAAAGACGACTGACATTAATGTTTCAGAAGGTCATGACAGCATGGCAGACGCAGCATATGGCTCGCATCCCTCTGAAAAAAAGTGTGCCTGATCAATTATTCATCACGGCGTCTTGTTTATAATTTCTCGCCTGATACAAAATAAGTAGCTAAAGCCAACTTAATATCACTCATGTCACCGTAATCAATAAGGTACAGTGCCTTCAGAAATAATTTACACCCCTTGACTTTTTTCACATTTTGTGTTACAGCCTGATTTTAAAATGGATTACATTTAGATTTTGTGTCAGTGATTTACACACAATACCCCATCATGTCAAAGTTGAATTATGTTTTTAGAATTTTTTTACAAACTAATAAAAAATTTAAAGCTGAAAAGTCTTGAGTCAGTGAGTATTCAACCCCTTTCTTATGACAAGCCTAAATAACTTAAATGATAATTTTCAAGGATTCACTCTGTGTGCAATAATAGTGTTTAACGTGATTTTTTAAATTGCACCTCGCACATACAACTACAATTAGTTCTCTCAGTTGAGCAGTGAATTTCAAGCATAGATTCAACCACAGTGAGGTTTTCCAATGGCTCGCAAAAGAAGGGCATCTATTGGTAATTGGGTAAAACAAGCTGACATTGAATAACACTTTGAGCATGGGGAAGTTATTAATTACACTTTGGATGGTGAATCAATACACCCATTTTCTACAAAGATTAAGGCGTTCTTACTAACTCAGTTGATGGAGAGGAAGGAAACCTCAGGGATTTCAGGCCAATGGTGATTAAACCAGTTGGAGTTTAATGGCTGTGATATGAGAAAACTGAGGATGGATCAACAACATTGTAGTTAATCCACAATACTAACCTAAATGACAGAGGGAAAAAAGGAACACAAATATTCCAATACATGCATCCTGTTTGCAACAAGGCAATTTAGTAATACTGCAACAAATACATTATGGCAAAGAAATTCACTTTTTGTCCTGAATACAAATCATCATGTTTGGGGCAAATCCACAACACATCACTGAGTACCACTCTTCATATTTTCAATTATGTTGGTGGCTGCATCATGTTATGGGTATGCTTTTCATCGGCAAGGACTAGGGAGTTTTTAATGAATAGAAAAGGAATAGTGCTAAGCTGGTTCAGTCTGCTTTCCAACAGACACTGTGATACAAATCCACCTTTCAGCAAGACAATAACCTAAAATGCAAGGCCAAATATACACTGGAGCAGTGGTGATTTTAGCATGTAAATCTTGGTGGGGGAAAAAAACAATTGTGAGATGCATGCCAGCAAAGCCACTACATAACACAACCCTAAACAATATATTAATTGCACTACAACGGTGACAAATGGTGCCCACAAACTGTTAGGGCTGACATAAAGCTGTCCCAACAGCAGAGTCCCAACAGCAGTCCCAACACCTTACCATGGCTACACCTGGCTATCAGCGGAGCCTTGTCTGGCAGCGAAACAGTTCATTCAAACTCCTTTTCTGCCTTTAAGAAAACATATCTTATGTGGCTGACTTGCTTAAACAAATGTGGTTTCAACTGACAATTGAGATGTACAAACTAAGACATTAATGAGCCAGCTAGGACGGACGCAGCCATAACTATTTGTTCAGCACTTTTGGAATGTAAAGCAACAGAATTCAGAATATGGGCAGTTCATAGTGTTCTCCCTGTACACCAAGTCAGAACCATAGGATAAATAATGGGAAATATAAGCAGACAATGATAGCTCTTACAATATTCAATGATAACATTTCTCAAAAATAGGTTATAGGCTACATGTGCACCACCAAGTCAGAGCAGTAAAAGCGAAATTAAGAGGTGAAAATAGACCAAATTATTAGGGTGAGGCACATTGACAACAAACAGCTTACTACACAACATACACTTAGTATTACTTTCTTAGCTACAGTATACATATCTCCCTGGCATATTACATAATTTATGCAGTAGCATATAAGACATTTTTGTTGTCAAATTTGCAAATCATTGGCAAATTTGTCATCAAACTTTGTCATCGAAGTCTGTCATTCTCCGGATTTATGGTGCTTTCAAGACAACTGGGAACGCGGAAGGAAAAAAAGTTGAATCATGATCATCAGTGATCTTCAGGTCGTAGCTCTAGAAAGAGGCCGGGGGTGCCCTATTTACAATTCCGAGTTGGATGACAGTTCAAAATGTATTTTCCAAAGTTCCCAGTTGTCTTGA
Organism: Oncorhynchus masou masou; assembly: GCF_036934945.1. Taxonomy (NCBI): domain Eukaryota; kingdom Metazoa; phylum Chordata; class Actinopteri; order Salmoniformes; family Salmonidae; genus Oncorhynchus; species Oncorhynchus masou. Next base: position 51,185,510 of record NC_088238.1, read on the forward strand.
ACTCACAAAGTCAGATTTTGCAGTTCCGTGTTAACAGTTGTTTTGAGCGCGGCACAAGTCATGCTTCATTGACAGCATGGCCAATGTTGAATGTTTATCATTTTAAAATAGGAAAAGAGACCCTTAATCTTAGACTTGGGACCACACAGCCACTCCAATGAATAGCAGACTAATGATTGTCACGCCCTGACCTTAGAGAGCTTTTTATGTCTCTATTTTGGTTTGGTCACGGTGTGATTTGGGGTGGGCATTCTATGTTCTTTGTTTTGTATTGCTTTGTTTTGGCCGGGTATGGTTCTCAATCAGGGACAGCTGACTATCGTTGTCTCTGATTGGGAACCATAATTAGGTACCTTTTTCCCACCTGTGTTTTGTGGGTAGTTGTTTTCTGTTTAGTGTTCTGCACCTGACAGGACTGTTTCGGTTTCGTTTTGCACTTTGTTATTTTTGTTCCAGTTTAATAAAAGTCATGAACACTTACCACACTGCACTTTGGTCCGATTCTTTCTCATCAGACGACTGTTACAATACCTTTATTTATTTATTTAACTAGGCAAGTCAGTTAGGAACAAATTCAATGACGTCCTTGGAACAGTGGGTTAACTGCCTGTTCAGGGGCAGAACGACAGATTTGTACCTTGTCAGCTGGGCAATTTGAACTTGCAACCTTCTGGTTACTAGTCCAACGCTCTTACCACTAGGCTACCCTGCCGTCAATGATTGATTTGCAATGCTTGCAGTTAGCCACTGACTCCTTCCAAACCACTCATTGTTGAATTTGTGATTTCCAACTTGTTGTGTAATGTTTATGTCCAATGGCCGATGAGCACCGATACGTTTTATCTATAGTTTATTTTCACTATTTCTCTTTAAAAGGATTAAAAAGGATTTGCCAGTAGATTGTCGACTTGATTCATGATTATGACAGCTAGCTAAGATTTTCAATCAACGCTACTGTAGATATAACGTGATTTGACGTAATTTTTATCTGTGGCCAATGACCTTGAGCCTTCTTGGATGGGCACTTCTAATGTAACTCTATGGCAGCATCCAAAAGGCTTGAATTTTTTAGCTCTGCCCTTAGACTTGGGGGTGACGTAGTTTCCCCATGAGTGACAGAACACTGAGCCAATCACGACGCAACACCCGTATTTTCTGCTGGCTTGCCCCCCCACCACAGAAAGCACTTTCTCAGTGAGCCTTGAGCCTTCTTGGGTGGGAACGCCCATATTTTCTGCTGGCTTGCCCCACCACCACAGAAAGTACTCAGTGCTTTCTGTGGTGGTGGGGCAAGCCAGCAGAAAATACGGGCGTGCCCATCCAAGAAGGCTCAAGGTTGAAACACCTGCCTTTTGGAGCTGCCTTACTCAAGGAAACAAAAAAGACACCATGTTTGTATGCAGCTTTATTAACTCAGTGATATATATATATATATATATATATATATATATATATATATATATATACACTGCTCAAAAAAATAAAGGGAACACTAAAATAACACATCCTAGATCTGAATGAAATATTCTTATTAAATTATTTTTTCTTTACATAGTTGAATGTGCTGACAACAAAATCACACAAAAATGATCAATGGAATCAAATTTATCAACCCATGGAGGTCTGGATTTGGAGTTACACTCAAAATTGAAGTGGAAAACCACACTACAGGCTGATCCAACTTTGATGTAATGTCCTTAAAACAAGTCAAAATGAGGCTCAGTAGTGTGTGTGGCCTCCACGTGCCTGTATGACCTCCCTACAAAGCCTGGGCATGCTCCTGCTGAGATGGAGGATGGTCTCCTGAGGGATCTCCTCCCAGAACTGGACTAAAACATCCGCCAACTCCTGGACAGTCTGTGGTGCAACGTGGCGTTGGTGAATGGAGCAGGACATGATGTCCCATATGTGCTCAATTGGATTCAGGTCTGGGGAACGGGCGGGCCAGTCCATAGCATCAATGCCTTCCTCTTGCAGGAACTGCTGACACACTCCAGCCACATGAGGTCTAGCATTGTCTTGCATTAGGAGGAACCCAGGGCCAACCGCATCAGCATATGGTCTCATATATATATACAGTTGAAGTCAGAAATTTACATACACTTAGGTTGGAGTCATCAAAACTCGTTTTTCAAGAACTCCACAAATGTCTTGTTAACAAACTATAGTTTTGGCAAGTTGGTTAGGACATCTACTTTGTGCATGACAAGTCATTTTTCCAACAATTGTTTACAGACAGATTATTTGACTTATAATTCACTGTATCTCAATTCCAGTGGGTCAGAAGTTTACATACACTAAGTTGACTGTGCCTTTAAACAGCTTGGAAAATTCCAGAAAATGATGTTATGGCTTTAGAAACTTCTGATAGGCTAATTGACATCATTTGAGTCAATTGGAGGTGTACCTGTGGATGTATTTCAAGGCCTACCTTCAAACTCAGTGCCTCTTTGCTTGACATCATGGGAAAATGAAAAGAAATCATCCAAGTCCTCAGAAAACAAATTGTAGACCTCCACAAGTCTGGTTCATCCTTGGGAGCAATTTCCAAATGCCTGAAGGTACCACGTTCATACGCACAAACAATAATATGCAAGTATAAACACCATGGGACCACGCAGCTGTCATACTGCTCAGGAAGAAGACGCTCGAGGAAACATGTGCAAAAGTATATATATCCACAGTAAAACGAGTCCTATATTGACATAACCCGAAAGGCCGCTCATCAAGGAAGAAGAAGCCACTGCTCCAAAACCGCCATAAAAAGCCAGACTCCTGTTTGCAACTGCACATGGGGATAAAGATCACACTTTTTGGAGAAATGTCCTCTGGTCTGATGAAATAAAAATAGAACTGTTTGGCCATAATGACCATCGTTATGTTTGGAGGAAAAAGGGGGACGTTTGCAAGCCGAAGAACACGATCCCAACTGTGAAGCACAGGGGTGGCAGCATCATGTTGTGGGGGTGCTTTGATGCAGGAGGGACTAGTGCACTTCACAAAATAGATGGCAACATCTCGAGACATCAGTCAGGAAGTTAAAATTTGGTTGCAAATGGGTCTTCAAAATGGACAATGACCCCAAGCATTCTTCCAAAGTTGTGGCAAAATGGCTTAAGGGCAACAAAGTCAAGGTATTGGAGTGGCCCTCACAAAGCCCTGACCTCAATCCCATAGGAAAATTGTAGGCAGAACTGAAAAAGCATGTATGTGCGAGCAAGGAGGCCTACAAACCTGACTCAGTTACGCCACCTCTGTCAGGAGGAATAGGCCAAAGTTCACCCAACTTATTGTCGAAGCTTGTGGAAGGCTACCTGAAACATTTGACTCAAGTTAAACCATTTAAAGGCAATGCTACCAAATACTAAATGAGTGTATGTAAACTTCTGACCCACTGGGAATGTGATGAAAGATATAAAAGCTGAAATAAATAATTCTCTCTACTATTATTCTGACATTTCACATTCTTAAAATAAAGTGGTGATCCTAACTGACATAAGATAAGGAATTGTTACTAGGATTAAATTTCAGGAATTGTGAAAAACTGAGTTTAAATGTATTTGGTTAAGGTGTATGTACATTTCCAACTTCAACTGTATGTATATCTTTTTTTTTACATTGTATGCAAACTGATATGTGACAAGTATTAATGCCAAAATAACATGCAAAACAGGAAAGCACCCACAAAAATTATATATATACTATATGTTGGGCTCAAAACAGGTGGGTCTCTGACCTGCCCTGAATGGGCAGGTTACTTACCAAAACGACATTGAATGTTTTTGAGTGGACTAGTTGCAGTTTGTACTTAAATCATATTTATTCTAATCAAATCAAATGTATTTATATAGCCCTTCTTACATCAGTTGATATATCAAAGTGCTGTACAGAAACCCAGCCTAAAACTCCAAACAGCAAGCAATGCAGGTGTAGAAGCACGGTGGCTAGGAAAAACTCCCTAGAAAGGCCAAAACTTAGGAAGAAACCTAGAGAGGAACCAGGCTATGAGGGCTGGCCAGTCCTCTTCTGGCTGTGCCGGTAGAGATTATAACAGAACATGGCCAAGATGTTAAAATGTTCATAAATGACCAGCATGGTCAAATAATAGTAATCACAGTGAATAGGTTAGGGTTCCATAGCCGCAGGCAGAACAGTTGAAACTGGAGCAGCAGCACGGCCAGGTGGACTGGGGACAACAATGAGTCATCATGCCAGCTAGTCCTGAGGCTTAGTCCTAGGGCTCAGGTCCTCCGAGAGAGAGAAAGAAAGAAAGAGAGAAAGAAAGAAAGAAAGAAAGAAAGAAAGAAAGAAAGAAAGAAAGAAAGAAAGAGAGAAATAGAGAATTAGAGAGCATACTTAAATTCACACAGGACACCGGCTAAAACAGGAGAAATACTCCAGAAAATATATAATCTTGAAAATATATGGAAAGACTTGAAAATGGCTGTCTAGCAATGATCAACAACCAACTTGACAGAGCATGAAGAATTTTTAAAAGAATAATGAGCTAATATTGTTTGCAAAGCTCTTGGAGTCTTACCCAGAAAGATGCTTCTGCCAAAAGTGATTCTACCATGTATTGACTTAAGGGGGTTGAACACTTATCTCATCAATAAACATTGTTTTTTTATGAACAAATTTCTTCCACTTTCCACTGAGCGTTTGTGTAGATCATTTACAAAAATTGTAAATTAAATCAATTTTAAGCCCACTTTGTAACGCAACAAACTGTAGAAAATGTCAACGGTGTAGAAATACTCAAGTCATTGGAGATTGAATGTATACAACATGGATCATGAACTACAATATTTCCTAACAGTTGTTCAAAACTATTTCACAAGTTTCTCAATTATCCATGGGGGTCAAAGAGTGTGTACTGGAGCTGAACATACTGTATGTATCTCTCACTAGAGGTTGATTTGGCACTCTGACATATGTTCAACTTTACCCGTAGTGAGCTACCGATGAACTAAGAACGAATTGTGTGAAACCGCATTGGAAACAGAATGTACATTTTTAAGTGAGAACCGCTATTGGCTCCTTGATTTGTTGCTAGATTATGTTTTGCCATTGCCGCTATGATGTCACTGCACAAATTTACCTTGCTACTGCAAAACTGCAGTCCCCGATGTAACGTTTTCGATGTCCCCATCCAGAGGGGACGAGTGGTCACTGAATGTTTTGATGAGCATGAAAATGGTGTGAACCATATGCCATGGCCGTCTTATAGGAGATTCTGAAGTGACACTGAGACACTGTTTTCCACCACCATCAACAAAACACCAAATTATGGAATTTCTCGTGGAAGAATGGTGTTGCATCCCTCTGATAGAGTTCCAGAAACTTGTAGAATCTATGTCAAGGTTCATTGAAGCTCGTGTTGGCCCAACGCCCTATTAAGACACAATGTTGGTGTTTCCATTATTTTGGCAGCTACCTGTATGTGCCAAAGGCCTGCGAACCCAACTCATGACCTTATCATACATGTTATACATATATCATTACTCCACTACAGTGGCGCCGGAATAGGACAAACTGTATCCTGTTATATTTAGTTGAATAAAAAAAAATAAACACATGAAAGGAAGAGATGTTAGCTGCATGCTCAGTCACTTGAATCACAGCAGTGCTGGAAAAACAGATGCACCAAATGAATCAAAGCTTAACCAACTTGAACTGATCTACTTCAAAACAATCAGAGGAAATGGAGAGCGTATATAGCTATTCAGCGATTGAGACGCATTAATCAAAACACCCAGGAGAGCTTTGTCTCTCCGATGAAATCTGTTCAAATCCAAGTTGTATTTTAATATATGTGATAGAGAGATTTACCATCTCAAAGGACCAGTGTTGCCTCAATACCCTTGCCTCGCTACCCAAACTCCTTGCACCGGCCAAATGCAAAGCCACGCCCAGGACATTAGTTTCTTCTCCGCAATGAGTCTTGATCTGAGTACCTCCCCAACGATTTCTAGAATGCAAACACATTCTAACCATTCTGATTGGTCCCAGAAACTGATGGGTTGTACCAGAACACGTGGGTAAAGCTGAGTTTTGAAAATGCATTATTGGCTTTGATACTCTAATTGGTTAGAGATTGTCCAATCGCTGATGACTTTGTTTTGTACAACACCCATAACTTTTATGTCACCACAAATGACTTCAATGATGGCAGTCTCAGACTGACGTCTGTGGTGAACATAGAGCAGCGGAAGAATTCAGTTTGAGTCGTCAGGCAATCAATACCGTGTTTTACAATACATATCAAGTAGACAGTAGTTAATACTTAATATAACATTATGGACTCAGTTCTTTGTTGTTACTCGCCAAATAAGAAAAACAAAATAAAAAAATTGATTTTATACTGTGTATACTATGAGATTCTCAATCTCTACAGTGCTTTATATGATCAGACTCTACATTGTGAGGATATTTCTATTGGCATGTACACCCTTCAGTGAACCAATATGATGTGAAACTAAATATAATGGCTACCTGCCTGAACAGGCAAACTTAAATCCGTTTTACCTCATTTCTACCAGCATGTCACATGTGCAACCAGAAGGGAAAAAAACTCTAGACCACCTTTACTCCACACACACAGAGACACATACAAAGCTCTCCCTCGCCCTCCATTTGGCAAATCTGGCCATCATTCTATCCACCTGATTCCTGCTTACAAGCAAAAACTAAAGCAGGAAGTACCAGTGACTCACTCAATACGGAATTGGTCATGGATGCGGAATGACATGGATGCTAAGCTACAGGACTATTTTACTAGCAGAGACTGGAATATGTTCCAGGATTCATTCAATGGCATTGAGGAGTATACTACCTAAGTCATCGGCTTCATCAATAAGTGCATCGACGATGTCATCCACACAGTGACCGTACGTACATATCCCAACCAGAAGCCATGGATTACAGGCAACATCCGCATCGAACTAAAGGCAAGAGCTGCCACTTTCAAGGAGTGGGACAATAATCCGGACGCTTGATGGTTCGCCCTTAGATGAACCATCAAACAGGCAAAGCGTCAATACAGGATTAAGATTGAATCGTACTACACCGGCTCTGACACTCATCAGATGTGGCATGACTTGAAAACTATTACAGACTACAAAGTGAATTCCAGCCACGAGCTGCCCAGACGAGCTAAATGCCTTTCATGCTCGCTTCGAGGCAAATGCACTGAAGCATGCATGAGAGCACTATCATGGCCCAAACTATCATGGTCCAAACACACCAAGACAGTCGTGAAGAGGGCACCTAAGGAGACTGAAAAGATTTGGCATGATTCCCCAGTTCATCAAAAAAATCTACAGCTGCACCATCGAGAGCATCTTGACAGGTTGCATCATCGCCTGGTATGGCTACTGTTCAGCATCTGACAATAATGCGCTACCGAGGGGAGTGCGTACGGCCCAGTACATCACTGGGGCCAAGCTTCCTGCCATCCAGGACCTATATACAGTACTAGGTGGTGTCAGAGGAAGGCCCAAAGAATTGTCTAAGACTCCATTCACCCAAGTCATAGACTATTCTCTCTGCTACCGCACGGCAAGCGATACTGAAGCACCAAGTCTAGGACCAAAAGGCTCCTTAACAGCTTCTACCCCCAAGCCATAAGACTGCTAAACAATTAATTAAATGGCTACTCAAACTATTTACATTTACCCTCCCATTTGTTTTTACACTGCTGTTACTCGCTGTCTATTATCTATGCATAGTCACTTTACCCCTACCTATATGTACAAATTACCTCAACTAACCGTTACTCAAACACATTGACTCTGTACCGGTACCCCCTGTATATAGCTTTGTTATTGTTATTTTATTGTGCTACTTTTTATTATTTTTTACTTTAGTTTATTTGGAAAATATTTTCTTAACTCTTTCTTGAACTGCATTGTTGGTTAAGGGCTTGTAAGTAAGCATTTCATGGTAAGATGAAATGCGACAAATAAAGATCTGCAAAATCCATGTTCATTTCATGGTCTCACTCTTATCCCATAGAGTATACCGTAAGTCCTTTGAGTATATTCTTAGAAAAAAGTTTCTGAAGGGGTTCTTCGACTGTTCCCATAGGATAACCCTTTTTGGTTGCAGGTAGAACCCTTAAGGGATCCATGTAGAACCCTTTGTGGAAAGGATTCTACCTGGAACCAAAACGGTTCTTCAAAGGGTTCTCCTAAGGGGACTGCCGATGAACCCTTTTAGGTTCTAGATAACACCTTTTTTTCTAAGAGTGTATGATTGATATCATAATTAGTATAATGAAGATCTAAATTAATCTTCTGTTGTTTACGCACATTGATTTTTTTTCTATGGAATGCAAGTTGGATGTTAATTCAAACTGAAGTACCGGAACACAGTTGGGAACTGATATCCTAGACGAGCTCTGATTGGCTTTTCTAGGCATTCCCATATGGCAAAATACTAAACAATCCCGATTCCTTTGAATTATTAAATGATCAATTGTGAATTATTTAGTTGGTTGCATTGCATGGCACCCGAATGATATGGATTGGAAGGTGTGTTGTTTAAATGTTTTCTCCCTAACGGGCTGCTTTCCATGACTTTAGTGCAGACAAATTACAGTACTATTCATTTACAATAACTTTTAACCTGGGCTTGTTATGGTATGTAATCTGCATGTGATAGGCAATATGGCTTCTTTGTTTATGTTTACTGATTAATCGGCAGGTGCTTTGTATCCATTGCCGTATACAGTAAATGCCTATTGATAGTAAAGTCTTAGTAAAATGCACTCCCTTTTCCAACACAGTTCACTGCAGAGATTGATACCCAATGGGCCAACAGAGAGGGGCTTTTTTCTCCAGTGAGGAAACTACAGTATGTGGGAACTGTAGTTCCTATTGAGATGCCAAAGGCCCATTCTCTCAGAAATATGATAGATGGGTGTCTTATATGTCTACCTTTCCATTAAGATATCAATCGGCTCATTCAGCCGACAAAAACTTTCAACCGTTTTTCCCTATTAAGCAGCGAGTCGGAGTCTGAGGCCGAGCCTTCTCTTGTCTCTACTCCTCCCGTTACGGGTTCCGCCGAAGCTTCCCACCATTAGCTCTGACAAATTGAAAACCCTAGTCATTGGCGACTCCATTACCCGCAGTATTAGATTTAAAACAAATCATCCAGGGATCATACATTGTTTACCAGGGGGCAGGGCTACCGAAGATAAGGCTAATCTGTTAGCCAGCCTGCCAGCTTAGTGGCGTCTGCCACGAGCACAGTCAGTGTAGTCAGCTCAGCTATCCCCATTGAGACCGTGTCTGTGCCTCAACCTGGGTTGGGCAAAACTAAACATGGCGGTGCTCGCCTTAGCAATCTCACTAGGATAAAGACCTCCTCCATTCTTGTCATTATTAAAAGAGATCGTGATACCTCACATCTCAAAATAGGGCTACTTAATGTTAGATCCCTTACTTCAAAGGCAATTATGGTCAATGAACGAATCACTGATCATAATCTTGATGTGATTGGCCTGACTGAAACATGGCTTAAGCCTGATGAATTTACTATGTTAAATGAGGCCTCACCTCCTGGTTACACTATTGACCATATCCCCGTGCATCCCGACAAGGCGGAGGTGTTGCTAACATTTACGATAGCAAATTTCAATTTACAAAAAAAAAGGCGTTTTCGTCTTTTGAGCTTCTAGTCATGAAATCTATGCAGCCTACTCAATCACTTTTTATAGCTACTGTTTACAGGCCTCCTGGGCCTTATACAGCGTTCCTCATTGAGTTCCCTGAATTCCTATCAGACCTTGGAGTCATAGCAGATAATTTTCAAATTTTTGGTGACTTTAATATTCACATGGACAAGTCCACAGACCCACTCCAAAAGGCTTTTGGAGCCATCATCGACTCAGTGGGTTTTGTCCAACATGTCTCTGGACCTACTCACTGTCACAGTCATACTCTGGACCTAGTTTTGTCCCATGGAATAAATGTTGTGGATCTTAATGTTTTTCCTCATTTTATTACGTTTGCAATTGCAACAAATAATCTGCTCAGACCGCAACCAAGGAGCATCAAAAGTGGAAGTCTTTCGACTAGCATGGAAAGACAGTACCGTGTAGTATCGAAGAGCCCTTACTGCTGATCGATCATCCTATTTTTCCAACTTAATTGAGGAAAATAAGTACAATCCGAAATGTCTTTTTGATTCTGTTGCAAAGCTAACTAAAAAGCAGCATTCCCCAAGTGAGGATGGCTTTCACTTCAGCAGTAATAAATTCATGAACTTCTTTGAGAAAAAGATCATGATTATTAGAAAGCAAATTACGGACTCGTCTTTAAATCTGCGTATTCCTTCAAAGCTCAGTTGTCCTGAGTCTGCACAACTCTGCCAGGACCTAGGATCAAGAGAGACACTCAAGTGTTTTAGTACTATATCTCTTGACAAAATGATGAAAATAATCATGGCCTCTAAACCTTCAAGCTGCATACTGGACCCTATTCCAACTAAACTACTGAAAGAACTGCTTTCTGTGCTTGGACCTCCTATGTTGAACATAATAAACAGCTCTCTATCCACCGGATGTGTACCAAACTCACTAAAAGTGGCAGTAACAAAGCCTCTCTTGAAAAAGCCAAACCTTGACCCAGAAAATATAAAAAACTATTTGCCTATATCGAATATTCCATTCCTCTCAATTTTTTTTGAAAAGGCTGTTGCGCAAGAACTCACTCCCTTCCTGAAGACAAACAATGTATACGAAATGCTTCAGTCTGGTTTTAGACCTCATCATAGCACTGAGACTGCACTTGTGAAGGTGGTAAATTTACCCTTTAATGGCATTGGACCGAGGCCCTGCATCTGTCCTCGTGCTCCTGGACCTTAGTGATGCTTTTGATACCCTCGATCACCACATTCTTTTGGAGAGATTGGAAACCCAAATTGGTCTACACGGACAAGTTCTGGCCTGTCGGAAAGATATCAGTTTGTCTCTGTGAATGGCTTGTCCTCTGACAAATCAACTGTAAATTTCGATGTTCCTCAAGGTTCCGTTTTAGGACCACTATTGTTTTCGCTATATATTTTACCTCTTGGGGATGTCATTCGAAAACATAATGTTTAACTTTTACTGCTATGCGGATGACACACAGCTGTACATTTCAATGAAACATGGTGAAGCCCCAAAATTGCCCTCGCTAGAAGCCTGTGTTTCAGAAATAAGGAAGTGGATGGCTACAAAATTTCTACTTTTAAACTCTGACAAAACACAGATCCTTGTTCTCGGTCGCAAGAAACAAAAGGATCTTCTGTTGAATCTGAAAATTAATCTTAATGGTTGTACAGTTGTCTCAAATAAAACTGTGAAGGACCTCGGCGTTACTCTGGACCCTGATCGCTATTTTGAAGAACATATCAAGACTGTTTCACGGACAGCTTTTTTCCATCTACGTAACATTGCAAAAATCAGAAACTTTCTGTCCAAAAATGATGCAGAGCTGTTGGCCTAAGAGCTCTTCCTGTTTAGTCTTAATCCATGCCTTTAAAGCGCTAAAGCACTAAATAAACGTCAGTTAGTGCTAAATACGGCTGCTAGAATCCTGACTAGAACCCACAAATTTGATCATATTACTCCAGTGCTAGCCTCCCTACACTGGCTTCCTGTCAAGGCAAGGGCTGATTTCAAGGTTTTATTGCTAACCTACAAAACATTACATGGGCTTGCTCCTATCTATCTCTCTGATTTGGTCCTGCCGTACATACCTACACGTACGCTACGGTCACAAGACGCAGGCCTCCTAATTGTCCCTAGAATTTCTAAGCAAACAGCTGGAGGCAGGACTTTCTCCTACAGAGCTCCATTTTTACGGAATAGTCTGCCTACCCATGTGAGAGACGCAAACTCGGTCTCAACCTTTAAGTCTTTACTGAAGATTAATCTCTTCAGTGGGTCATATGATTGAGTGTAGTCTGGCCCAGGAGTGTGAAGGTGAACGGAAAGGCACTGGAGCAACGACACAGCCCTTGCTGTCTTTGCCTGGCCGGTTCCCCTCTTTCCACTGGGATTCTCTGCCTCTAACCCTATTACAGGGGCTGAGTCACTGGCTTACTGGTGCTCTTTCATGCCGTCCCTAGGAGGGGTGCGTCACTTGAGTGGGTTGAGTCACTGATGTGATCTTCCTGTCTGGGTTGGCGCCCCCCCTTGGGTTGTGCCGTGGCGGAGATCTTTGTGGGCTATACTCAGCCTTGTCTCAGGATGGTAAGTTGGTGGTTGAAGATATCCCTCTAGTGGTGTGGGGGCTGTGCTATGGCAAAGTGGGTGGGGTTATATCCTTCCTGTTTGGCCCTGTCTGGGGGCATCATCGGATGGGGCTACAGTGTCTCCTGACCCCCCCTGTCTCAGCCTCCAGTATTTTTGTTGCAGTAGTTTATGTGTCAAGGGGCTAGGGTCAGTTTGTTATACCTGGAGTACTTCTCCTGTCTTATCCGGTGTCCTGTGTGAATTTAAGTATGCTCTCTCTAGTTCTCTCTCTCTTTCTCTCTCTCGGAGGACCTGAGCCCTAGGACCATGCCTCAGGACTACCTGGAATGATGACTCCTTGCTGTTCCCAGTCCACCTGGCCATGCTGCTGCTCCAGTTTCAACTGTTCTGCCTGCGGATATGGAATCCTGACCTGTTCACCGGACGTGCTCCCTGTCCCAGACCTATTATTTGACCATGCTGGTAATCTATGAACATTTGAGTATCTTGGCCATGTTCTGTTATAATCTCCACCCAGCACAGCCAGAAGAGGACTGGTCACCCCTCATAGCCTGGTTCCTCTCTAGGTTTCTTCCTAGGTTTTGGCCTTTCTAGGGAGTTTTTCCTGGCCAACGTGCTTCAACACCTGCATTGCTTGCTGTTTGGGGTTTTAGGCTGGGTTTCTGTACAGCACTTTGAGATTTCAGCTGATGTACGAAGGGCTATATAAATACATTTGATTTGATTTGATTTAGATTTGATCAGGGAAACAACCGCAGCAAGAGCGCCTTCGTTGATATATACAGAGAAAAGAGTCGGTCCGAGAAATGAACCCTGTGGTACCCCTATAGAGATTGCCAGAGTTCCGGACAACAGGCCCTCTGATTTGACACACTAAACTCTGCCTGAGAAGTACCTTGAGCGTGGCTGATGTGCACCCATGACCAGCTCGGAAACCGGATTGCACAGCGGAGAAGGTACGGTGGGATTCGAAATGGTCAGTGATCTATTCTTCTAAGTCACCATACAGAGTCTCAGTCCGGAGCTTGTGGCTTCGGACAAACCAGTTACGACACTGAGCTCATAAACGGTTCATCATCAATTCCCAGGCACTGCTTTATTCTTCGATGCATAAAAACCCACTATCGTTCAACAGCTTTATTGGCAAGTGGGGCAGTGACCTTGTTGATCCTTATGGAGGGGTTAATTACGAGACTCAGGGCATATGGTACGTGAAATTCCTTCCATAGGAAGGCCGGTGCAGTTTCATGAATATTCATGTACACTATATATACAAAAGTATGTGGACACCCCTTCAAATTAGTGGATTCGGCTATTTCAGCCACACCCATTGCTGACAGGTGTATACAATCCAGCACACCGCCATGCAACCTCCGTAGACAAACATTGGCAATATAATGGCCTTACTGAATAGCTCAGTGACTTTCAACGTGAACTGTCATAGGATGCCACCTTTCCAACAAGTCAGTTTGTCAAATTTTTACCTTGCTAGAGCTGCCCCGGGTCAATTGTAAGTGCTGTATTGTGAAGTGGAAATGCCTAGGAGCAATATCTGCTCAGCCACGAAGTGGAAGGCCACAAAAGCTTACAGAACGGAACCACAAAGTGCTGAAGTAAGTAGCATCCAAAAAATCATCTGTGATCAGTTGCAACACTCACTACGGAGTTCCAAACTGCTTCTGGAAGCAACATCATCACAAGAACTGTTCGTCAGGAGCTTCATAAAATTAGTTTCCATGGTCGAGCAGCCGTACAGAAGCCTAAGATCACCATGACCAATGACAAGCATCGGCTGGAGTGGTGTAAAGCCTGCCGAGGTTCATACAGAAATGGTTTGTCGAGATCGGTGTGGAAGAACTTGACTGGCCTGCACAGAACCCTGACCTCAACCTTATCGAACTACTTTGGGATAAATTGGAATGCCGACAGCAAGCTAGGCCTAATCGCCAACATCAGTGCCCGACTTCACTAATGCGCTTGTGGCTAAATGGAAACAAGTCCCCGCAGCAATGTTCCAACATCTCGTGAAAAACTTTCCCAGAATAGTGGAGGCTGTTACAGCATTAAAGGGGGGACCAACTCCATATTAATGCACATGATTTTGGAATTTTGATGGTTTTCATGTGGTGAAGGAGAGTCGGACCAAAATGCAGCATGTAGATTGCGATCCATGTTTAATCAACAAACGTAAAGACGAATCAATACAAATACTACAAAACAAAGAACATAATGAACGTAACGAAAACCGAAACAGCCTTTACTTGGGTAAACTAACACAGAGACAGGAACAAGGACACTAAGGACAATCACCCACGAAACACACAAAGAACATGGCAGCCTAAATATGGCTCCGAATCAGAGACAACGATAATCACCTGACTCTGATTGAGAACTGCCTCAGACAGCCATAGACTAACGCTAGACATCCCACAAAACCCCAAGACAAAAACACACCACAATAACCCATGTCACACCCTGGCCTGACCGAATAAATGAAGAATAAACATAATATATTTCGACCAGGGCATGACAGAACCCCCCCTAAGGTGCGGACTCCCGGACGCACATTAAAACAATAGGGAGGGTCCGGGTGGGCGTCTGTCCATGGTGGCGGCTCTGGCTCCGGCGCGGGACGTGGAACCCACTCTATAAATGTCTTAGTCCCCCCTCCTAGCGTCCTAGGATAGTCCACCTTTGCCGCCGACCATGGCCTAGTAGTCCTCACCCAGAACCCCACCGGACTGAGGGTCAGCTCGGGACTGAGGGGCAGCTCGGGACTGAGGGGCAGCTCGGGACTGAGGGGCAGCTCGGGACTGAGGGGCAGCTCGGGACTGAGGGGCAGCTCGGGACAGAGGGGCAGCTCGGGACAGAGGGGCAGCTCGGGACAGAGGGGCAGCTCAGCACTGAGGGGAAGCTCGGGACTGAGAGGAAGCCCAGCACTGAGAGGAAGCCCAGCACTGAGAGGAAGCTCAGCCAGGTAGTTGGATCCGGCAGATCCTGGCTGGTTGACGGTTCTGACAGATCCTGGCTGACTGGCAGATCTGGAAGAGTCTGGTTGACTGGCGGATCTGGAAGAGTCTGGCTGACTGGCGGATCTGGAAGAGTCTGGCTGACTGGCGGATCTGGAAGAGTCTGGCTGACTGGCGGATCTGGAAGAGTTTGGCTGACTGGCGGATCTGGAAGAGTCTGGCTGACTGGCGGATCTGGAAGAGTCTGGCTGACTGGCTGATCTGGAAAAGTCTGGCTGACTGGCAGGTCTGGAAGAGTCTGGCTGACTGGCAGATCTGGCTGCTCCATGCTGACTGGCGGCTCTGGCTGCTCCATGTAGACTGACAGCTCTGGCGGCTTCTTGCAGACTGACAGCTCTGGCTGCTCCATGCAGACTGGCTGCTCCATGCAGACTGACAGCTCCTTGTAGACTGGCAGCTCCTTGCAGACTGACAGCTCCATGCAGACTGGCAGCTCCGGCTGCTCCATGCAGACTGACAGGTCTGGCTGTTCCATGAAGATTGACAGCTCTGGCTGCTCCATGTAGACGGACAACTCTGGCTACTCCAAACAGGCGGGAGACTCCAGCAGCGCAGGAGAGGAGGAAGGCTCTGGCTGCGCTAAACAGGCGGGAGACTCCAGCAGCGCAGGAGAGGAGAAAGGCTCCGACAGCGCTGAACAGGCGAGGCGCACAGTAGGTCTGATGCGTGGTGCTGGCACTGGTGGTACTGGGCCGGGAAGCCTGGTGGGAAGGAAGCCTGGTGCGGGGAGCTGCCACCGGATGGCTGGGGTGTGTAGGTGGTACTGGGTAGACCGGACCGTGCAGGCGCACTGGAGCTCTTGAGCACCGAGCCTGCCCAACCTTACCTGGCTCGATGCCCATTCTAGCCCGGCCAATACGAGGAGCTGGAATATACCGCACCGGGCTATGCACCCGCACTGGGGACACCGTGCGCACCACTGCATCACACGGTGCCTGCCCAGTCTCTCTAGCCCCCCGGTAAGCACAGGGAGTTTGCACAGGTCTCCTACCTGGCGTAGCCCTACTCCCTGTGAGCCCCCTCCCAAGAAATTTTTGGGGCTGACTCTCGGGCTTTCTTGCCAACCGTGTTCCCTCATATCGCCGGCTCCTCTCTCCGGCTGCCTCTGCTCCATTCGCTGCCTCCACCTGTTCCCATGGAAGGCGATCCCTTCCCGCCAGGATCTCCTCCCATGTGTAACAACCCTTGCCATCCAATATATCGTCCCATGTCCAATCCTCATTGCGCCGCTGTTGCTGCCTTTGCTGTTTCTCCTGTGGCTCCTGCCTGTTGACACGCTGCTTGGTCCGTTTGTGGTGGTTGATTCTGTAACGGTTTTCATGCGGTGAAGGAGAGTCGGACCAAAATGCAGCGTGTAGATTGCGATCCATGTTTAATCAACAAACGTAAACACGAATCAATACAAATACTACAAAACAAAGAACGTAATGAACGTAACGAAAACCGAAACAGCCTTTACTTGTGTAAACTAACACAGAGACAGGAACAAGGACACTAAGGACAATCACTCACGAAACACACAAAGAATATGGCTGCCTAAATATGGTTCCCAATCAGAGACAACGATAATCACCTGACTCTGATTGAGAACCGCCTCAGGCAGCCATAGACTAACGCTAGACATCCCACAAAACCCCAAGACAAAAACACACCACAATAACCCATGACACACCCTGGCCTGACCGAATAAACATAATATATTTCGACCAGGGCGTGACAGGAATGTGATCTTCGGCGAGCATTTGGCGAGTATGCCCACATACTTTTGGTCATATGGTGTATCTCGAAATTAAACCTGTCAGGTGATTCAGTTGATCCTTCTTGAGTGCGTGATGTCACTCAGTGCCCTGATCAAAACACAAAACATCGTGGGCAATTTATCTCGCTTTGGATCTGAAACCAGTAGTAACCACCAACTTTAATGTTGGTTAACAGAAATTTAAAATAAGAATCTGATATTCCCGCGCCCCAATAGCAATGCCATAGAGGAGGTATTGATAGCGATCTACAGTGTTTTAGTAAAATCAGCCATTTTCTTACAAATCAGATCAGCTAGCGAAAGGCTAATTTGCAACGCTAGCTGGCTACTGTTAGCTAGACTCGGGAACTCATGGGAACATAGGCTTTAGGACCCAACAGGTTCGATATGATTACACCATGGGCAACAACAACTGGCGACTAGTTCGTTTTCAGCCAAATATGTTCAACTCATTAACTACCGCATTTAGAAGGATAGCTACTGATTGAACTGCAGCTGGCTCGCTATCATGCTGGCTCACATTGGCCATGCCGAAGCCAACTAGTTAGCTAGCTAGCTAATCTTGGATGCCAAAAGACACAGCTATCTAGTTTTGGGATCTCATGGGCACACAGGCTACATTAGCCAACTGGCTTGACATGATTACACAAACAATAACTGGTGACTAGTTTGTTTTCAGACCTATTTTGAACTATTCAACTTAGTTTATCCACTGACTAACGTATTTAGGAGGATAGATCATTACTGAAATGTAGCTACAGTGGCTTGCGAAAGTACCCCCCCCCCCTCTGCATTTTTCCTATTTTGTTGCCTTACAACCTGGAATTAAAGTAGTTTTTGGGGGAGTTTGTATAATTTGATTTACACAACATACCTACCACTTTGAAGATGCAAAATATTTTTTATTGTGAAACAAACAAGACAAAAAAACAGAAAACTTCAGCGTGCATAACTAATCACCATCCTCCCAATGTCAATACTGTAGAGCCACCTTTGGTAGCAATTACAGCTGCAAGTCTCTTGGGGTATGTCTCTATAAGCTTGGCACATCTAGCCACTGGGGTTTTTGACCATTCTTCAAGGCAAAACTGCTCCAGCTCCTTCAAGATGGATGGGTTCCGCTGGTGTACAGCAATCTTTAAGTCATACCACAGATTCTCAATTGGATTGAGGGCTGGGCTTTGACTAGGCCATTCCAAGACATTTAAATGTTTCCCCTTAAACCACTCGAGTGTTGCTTTAGCAGTATGCTTAGGGTCATTGTCCTGCTTGAAGGTGAACCTCTGTCCCAGTCTCAAATCTCTGGAAGACTGAAACTGGTTCCCCTCAAGAATTTCCCTCTATTTAGTGCCATCCATCATTCCTGACCAGTTTCCCAGTCTCTGCCGATGAAAATCATCCCTACAGCATGAGGCTGCCACCACCATGCTTCACTGTGCATTTCCGTAATGGCCAAAAAGCTCAAATTTAGTCTCAACTGTCCAGAGTATCTTCTTCCATATGTTTTTGGTGAACACCAAATGTGTTTGCTTATTTTTTTCTTTCAGCAATGGCTTTTTTTCTGGCAACTCTTCCATAAAGCCCAGCTCTGTGGAGTGTACGGCTTAAAGTGGTCCTGTGGACAGATACTCCAATCTCCGCTGTGGAGCTTTGCAGCTCCTTCAGGGTTATCTTTGGTCTCTTTGTTTCCTCTCTGATTTAATGCCCTCCTTGCCTGGACTGTGACTTTTGGTGGGTGGCCCTCTCTTGACAGGTTTGTTGTGGTGTCATATTCTTTCAATTTTTTAACAATGGATTTAATAGTGCTCCGTGGGATGTTCAAAGTGTTTGATATTTTTTTATAACCCAACCCTGATCTGTACTTCTCCACAAGTTTGTCTCTGAGCTGTTTGGAGAGCTCCTGGTGTCTCTTTCTTGGTGGTGCCCCTTGCTTAGTGGTGTTGCAGATTCTGGGGCCTTTCAGAACAGAGTGTCACATGAGATCATGACTTTATTTAACTGTGACTTCTGAAGGTAATTGGTTGCACCAGATCTTTTTGGGGTGCTTCATAGCAAAGGGGGTGAATACATATGCATGCACCACTTTTCCATATTTTTCTTTAGTAACATTTTTTGAAACAAGTTCTATTTTTTATTTCACTTCACCAATTTGGTATATTTTGTGTATGTCCATTACATGAAATCCATTTAAATCCATTTAAATTACAGGTTGTAATTCAACAAAATAAGAAAAAATGCCAAGTGGGATGAATACTGTTGCAAGGCACTGTATCTAGATCACTGGCCAGGCAGTAGCCACTAACTAATCGTGGACCCATGACCTTTTCTTTGATACATTTGGTTTGCTCATATCAAGCAACACATACCAGACCTTATGTGGGAAGGTAAAAATTACAATTAGTTGGCAATTTTTTTGAATGATCAGTCAGTGAAACTAAAATAGATTGGTATCTAACTGATGACACTTTCCTTTAATTTCCAAATAATTTGTTGATCAAGCTGAAGCTGGATTTCTCAAGTTGTTTGGGCAGTGCTAACTGCTCATGCCAGCGGCACGAGCTAGCTAAACAGACGGCTCTATAGAGCATCTGTGTGATGTCACACACTCAAGAAGGCTCAACCAATCACCCGATGGGTTCTATGTGAGATGCATGAATATTCATGAACATGCTCCACCGCCTTCCTATGGAAGGAAATTTTGTATACTGTACTCCCGGTCAGATCCTCTGTTACTTATCCATTTCATAAACAGTAAGGTTATGTACAGATGCAAATTAATTAGTGAGACCTGCTGTCATTTATGATACAGTATAGCTACATCCGAGGAGCTGGTTCATATTTCTTGGTTTGGCGTCTGTAGATCGAGGAATAGGAATGGGCATAGAAATACTGTGGAAAGATATGTCTGCTTACGATATGTTATTCTCTCTTTCTGTCCTATTGTCTCCATCAGTAGTATGCATGATGTACAGTGTTTGTGGACAGTGGGTGTGTGGGAAAATGTAGTATCACCTTGTGTAGCCGCAGCAAACCACATTAATATTGTGTCTACTGGTAGTTTCATCAAAGTTTGTAATTTGCTTTGTTTTATACATTCGTATGAAAAAGGAAGTAGCTAAGTCGCCCAAGACACCTGTTTGATGTCTCTACCTCTTGGCTTCTCTGTAATTGCCACTAAAGTGTTCAGGGAGGTTACGAGCAAACAAAACCCTTTCCTGCATCACTCACTTTAAGCAATAAACACTTCAGATAAACACTTTGGTCTTTGGAAGAGAAGTTCTAACTCATTTTTATGAGAATGACTGAAATGGTTGTTGGCTTTGGAAAACAATCGATTTTAGAAATGTTTTCAAAAGCAAACAGGTTATGCAGTCAACATTATACAGTTATAACACTTAATACAAATCAGTGCACATAAATACACCAGCAACTATCAGACCAACAGTCTATAAATAAAATACAGTCTCTCTCTATCCCTCTCCCTCTCCCTCTCCCCCCCCCCCCTCTCTCTCTCTCTCTCTCTCTCTCTCTATGGGCTTGCTCGCAATGAGCTTTGGCGTACAATGTGGGCTCTCCAGCTATGGGGATGCCACAGGTTCAGTTAGGTTGTCAATGACTGCATGGATTCAGTGCGTCAATGTTCTTTCAGAAGGGGAGGAAGTGATGAAAATCATCCTACCAGTTGACCGATAATACTTTGATTTGACTTGTGAGACATAGTGCCAGGTGTATCTATTGTGTGGAAGCTAATGATATCTCCATATACTGCAAGTATGTGTATTACATACTTGTGAGGGTATGTGTGTGTGAGAGAACTCTTACTGACCTCGGTTTGTAGTCTATTACAGGTGATGAAAGCAATGTAATTACGCTGAAAGGAACTTACTGGACAAATATGGGCGCATGCACGATTATTTTGTATCATGGTAAACACTTACTTGTGCCAATTGAGGCATTAATTTGATTGACACCAGAATGTACACAACAACCCAGCAGGAGTCTTTTTGAGTCTCTTCCAGTGAGCTCATGGCTCCTCATGTGAGGTCATCAGAGGTGAAGCTCAAACTTCCCAACTCTCTCAAAAGTCAAAGGTTCACACCCTCCCTTGATCCCCTTAGCTTTGCTCCTGATCAGTGAAGAAGCATGACCTTCATTATGATTGTTATGCAGACAGGTCGCCATTGTTTGCACGACTAAAGGGGAACCACTGACAAACAGCACCATTAAACGGGGCTGTCTTGGGAGAGCGAGTTGAAAGTTGTGATTGATCAAATGACTGGGCTGCGCAGTTCTAATTAAATTGCAGCCTATCGCCCGTTGACGACGCTCACGTTGATGAAACACACTCCCAGAGCATTTGACCATTCCAAACACATTTCATCCCCTTGACAACGGTTCACCTCAAATGAGCTGCTGCAGCTTACTGTCACTGGGAGACTGATGTTTGGATCAGTGCTCTCCATGAATTCTGCCCTCCAGGCCCATTGACCATTCTAGAGTGGCTTACTCAATGACAAGTCCCCTTGAGATTCATAACAAAGACGTGTAGCGTGCGTCATGTCTCGCATTTGAGTTGTGAATATCGTGTCAACTAAATTTCCTTCTTATACATTGTAATAATTCTGGGCTGAGGGGCTCCGGCGCCTCTGGGCTGAGGGGCTCCGGCGCCTCTGGGCTGAGGGGCTCCGGCGCCTCTGGGCTGGGAGACTCCGGCAGCAGCGCCGGACAGGCGGGAGACTCCGGCAGCAGCGCCGGACAGGCAGGAGACTCCGGCAGCAGCGCCGGACAGGCGGGAGACTCCGGCAGCAGCGCCGGACAGGCGGGAGACTGTGGCAGCAGCGCCGGACATGAGGGACCACCTGCAGGGAGGAGACAGAGAGACAGCCTGGTGCGTGGGGCTGCCATAGGAACCACCAGGCTGGGAAGACCTTCAGGGGGCTTGGTGTTAGGAGGAGGCACCTGAAGGACCGGGCTGTGGGGAGCACTGGAGCTCTGGTGCGCAACCTTAGCACCACTTCCGCAGGCTGGACAACTACTCTAGCCCGGACCCTCCAGAGTGCAGGCATAGGTTGAACCGGGCTGTGGGTAAGCCCGGGAGATCTAGTGCTTACTACACGCACCTCTCCCTTAGGCTCCACTCCCACATTTGCCCGACATGAGCGGAGTGCAGGCAGAGGATGCACTGCACCCTCCCAGCGCCCCGGAGACACAGTACGCAGAGCCGGCACAGGATACCCTGGACCAAAACTGCGCACCGGCAACCAGACACGCTGAGCAGGCACCATACGCCCTGGCTCGATGCCCACACTCGCGTGGCACTTTCGGGGGGCTGCCCTATAGCGCACCGGGCTATGGGCACGTACTGGCGACACCGTGCGCTTAATCGCATAACACGGTGCCTGACCAGTAATGCCCTGCTTATAATAAGCACGAGGAGTGAGCTCAGGTCTGCTACCTGGCTTTGTACCACACCTCGTCTGCCCCCCCCCCCAAAAAAAAAATTTGGGGGGGTTGCCTCTTGTACCTGTCGCACTGCCGTGCTGCCTCCTCATATTGCCGCCGCTCAGCTTTCGCTGCCTCCAGCTCTGCTTTGGGGCAGCGATATTCCCCAGCCTGTGCCCAGGGTCCCTCTCCGTTCAGTATCTCCTCCCATGTCCAGGAGTCCTGAGATGCCGGCCGCTGTTGTTGCTGCTGTTGCTGCTGTCGTCGTCGCTGTCTTTTACCACGCCGCTTGGTCCTTGGTTGGTGGGTGATTCTGTCCTGGTCTTGCTCCTCTTCATCTGAAGAGGAGAGGTGAGAAGGATCAGAGGACCAATATGCGGCGTGGTATGTGTTCATTGTGAATTTTAATAAAGAGAACACCGAACACTATACAAAAGAGTAACAAAAAACAATCAACTAAATACGACCGTGAAGCTACAAATGAGACCTGTGCTGACACAAGCCACTAACATAGACAATCACCCACAAACAAACAGTGCAACCCAGGCTACCAAAGTATGATTCTCAATCAGAGACAACTAAAGACACCTGCCTCTGATTGAGAACCATACTAGGCCGAAACATAGAAATCCCAAATCATAGAAAATCAAACATAGACTGCCCACCCAACTCACGCCCTGACCATACTAAATAAATACAAAAACAAAGGAAATAAAGGTCAGAACGTGACAATAATAGCCTAACCATTCAATTACATGTTAATACTCATTAATCAGTTCATGACTTGAGACAACTTAATTAGCTTTTCCACACTGATTAAAAATAAACTCCACACATAAGCAGCAAACAAAAGAAACCCCACCCAATTTGTCCTTGTACTGTAAGTCCCATCCAATTGTTTAGTATTCGTTCTCATGCCTTGATTCGCAATTGGATTTCTACACGCATTTAACAGTATGATTCTCACACTTCAATGGCAGTCTTGGGAGAACATTTGTTCCTTCAGTTCCTCTTGACTGGCTGCTAGGGCCGGATTTATGTATGTTGAATCCTACCCTGTTGTAATGGCATTAGAGCCACCCGCCCGCACACTTGGTCTCGGCACAGGAAGCAACCGCTTCTGCGTTTGAAGTGAAATCTCTTTTCTCCTTCGCTCTGTGGCTGCCAGGGGAAGTCAATTCTCACACCCAGCGTGTGAGCTGCCATCCGCCCAGCACATTATTAATGTGTGAAGGGTACGTGAAGGTGAACGTGACACCTAATCAGATGGAAGCGGGAGTTGGTGTCTTAATTAAGCTTAAACAGGAGACTGTGGCCTCAAAGTGTGATTTTTTATGATGAAATGTTCTGGGGAAATTGCTGACTTTTTTGGTCTCCCTGGATTTCTTGTTTTTACACTGAGCTTATTCAGAGGCCTGGACTAGAGTAGGCTACTTGTTATCACTATCCTCCTTTAAAAAAAACTCACACACACACTTTCCCACTCACACACACATTCAGATAGCCACATGAAGGCTACTTTAAATGTAAATTAGACCTTGCCATTTAAAAAAAAAACAAGTAGGAGATTTTGTGAGCAATAAAAAAAACAATGATATTAAATCTCAAAATCTAATTTTCAACACCGAGAACAACAAAACAAGTTGAAAATGGCATTCCTGTCGTGCTGTATCACCGCCTGGTACGATGACTGCATCGGCCACAACCGCAGGGCTCTCCAGGACAACAACTACCCGAGCCACTGCCTGTTCACCCCGTTATCATCCAGAAGGCCAAGTCAGTACAGGTGCATCAAAGCTGGGACCGAGAGACTGAAAAACAGCTTCTATCTCAAGGCCATCAGACTGTTAAATAGCCATCACTAGCACAGAGAGGCTGCTGCCTATATACACAGACTTGAAATCATTGGCCACTTTAATAAATGGATCACTAGTCACTTTAATAATGTCATTTTAATAATGTTTACATATCTTGCATTACTCATCTCATATGTATATACTGTATTCTATACTATTCTACTGTATCTTAGTCTATACCGCTCTGACATTGCTCGTCCTTATATTTATATATTCTTATATATTCCATTCCTTACTCAGATTTGTGTGTAATTGGTTATATGTTGTGAAATTGTTAGATAATACTTGTTAGATATTGCTGTACTGTCAGAACTAGAAGCACAAGCATTTCACTGCACCCGCAATAACATCTGCTAAACACGTGTATGTGACCAGTACAATTTGATTTGATTTGATTTGAAAGACATGGCTTTTATATTGTTGTACATAGTGGCCTGTGTTATCAACAACATTAAATTATAGCTATTTGTGTCAAACATACTCTTTCATCAAGACTGTACTTTCATATTTAACAGTTGGGGTAATTGTTTTTTACATTTAACAGTTGGGTAATTGGTTTTTACAGTGAGTTACGAGACAGCATTGGAATGCAGTGTGCATTGCTGTCATATACCATAGCATGTTAAGAACAACCCAACTTCTAATTGCAGTACATAATAAATGTGGAGCTATGGCTCTCCAAATGTCGTAATGCCTTGGCATTGGCCCAAGTAATACCAATAACATGCTTAGCAGAAGCAGGTTCTCTTCAGTCTTCAGCATTTGTGTTAAATTGTTAAATATCTCCTTTGTGAGGAAGTCATTGATTCCTCTTGCCTGAAGTGGACCTACTAAATAGTCAAGGACCAGCTAAATAATGTTAGTGCCATTCAAAAGCTTCTGACTCAACTAATGGATACAGCTTCTGCAAATCCTGAGCTATAACAGTTATCAGGGCCTGTAGTTATTAAGGATAACCAATCCTTTCGATAGCACATATTTTGTTTCTTAACCAGGCTAAATATCATTAGCAAATACCCAACTGTATGCATGAAAATGGGAATAAGACATTATTCTACTGTATGATGCAACAGTTTGTGTTTCAGCTCCTGCAGAAAAAGTCATTTATCCTGCATGACCACCAGCACATGTAAACATCCTTTGACAGTATACAGTAGGTCATGCTTCCTTTTGGTCTTAAAAACCCCAGCTGGCTTCACAATATAATTGCATCAAAAGTGTTACTTATCTATACAGTATGTTCAGGAGAGGGTTCAATGAATAACTAAGAAAGAAGCATTAACACAAGTTATCTGTTGCACTATTAATAGTATGTGTTGACAGCTTGACAAGCCCATCGTTCTGTAGGAGCACTCCAAAGAAAAACGACACACTCTGCACTAAAATATATCCACAGACTTTTAAATCAGCATGGTTCTCCAGAGAGAGAAAAAAACAAATGAATATAGCTGCGAGCAGCAATGAACAAGGTTCACAGGATGACAGAAAGGACACAAGATCTGTTGGATATCAAAGAAAGCAGTCTTATCATGTAGGAACTTCCTATATGTGCAATCATTGAAAGCATTACCATGTTTCTCTCAATACCACAACGATGACACAAATTAAGTTAAGTCTAGTGCTGTAGGTTGGTTATCTTTGAATGCAGCAGGTAATTCATTGAGTCTATAAACTAAATCTGGAGTCAATCTGACTTATGGTTCATGAGAATAAGATTTTTAAAGTATTTTTTGCATTAGCATATGTGCTAACATGCATCTATAGGTACATTGTAGACATATTTCAATGCAACAACAAAAACTAAATCTGGAGCGAATTGACATATGGTTCAAGAGGAGAAGATAATTGCAGAGGATTTTGAGCATTAGCGTTACATGTGCAAATAATGAGTTGTTCATAGTTTCCTTTGTTTTTTAAGAAATCAATACCAAATCAGCGCGTTTCATCTTAGTGGTGTCCATGATAGTAATGACAAGAGACAAGTTGATAGGCCACTGTGGAGTGGATTAAAACCAGGGTGTCTGTAGTGATGCCTCTAGCACTGAGATGCAGAGCCTTGGACCGCTGCACCACTCTGAAGTCAGTAACTCAGTCATATTTTGGCCAATCTCAAATTAAGTCAAGACATGTACCATGGGCCCACATTCCAGATTTGGTGTCATTTGGTCCTATGGTTCATGACAAGGTTTTTCAAGTATTTTTTTCATATTTTAGCATATTAGCGAATGTACTAATATGCATCTACTGGTATAGTGTGGCCATCTTTGAATGCATCAACGTTATTTTCTCAAATCCTTTAGACAGTAATGTGATGAGTATAAACACCAAATTTGGTGTGAATCTGACTTTTATTCAATTACAAAAATCTTGTGATTACTTAAGCATTACTGTTACATAGTCAAAATGAATTGTTAATAATTTTCTCATTTTTTAAGATACATTATCAATGCCAAACTTAAATGGTTCATCATGGTAAGGGCTTTGATGACCCTAAACATTTTTAAGTAGATAGACCATTGTGAAGTGGATTTACGAAGTATGTAAATGGACACTTAAAATGGGATTTCCTGATTTATTAATAACTCAGCCATCTCTTAACCAATCCCTTATCTGAGATGTATCATGCGCCTACATACCAAATTATGTTATTTGGATTTATGATTCATGAGAATAAATTTTTCTAAGAAAAAAAATCCAAGATGGAGGAATCTCCATCTTGATGGAACTCGTGTCCTTGAGGCAAATTCTTCCAGCATGAGGAAAGACACCTAAATACAAAGTTTTAAGTCTAATGGGGAGGGGGGGGGGGTGGATATGATGGGATTAAGAACGTCTGATTAAAACAGCGCCACATATAGGCCAATTGGTGCCATTCTTTCTGATCAAGTTAATAATGGCCTCTAGTTCGCATGTGTGCCAAATTAGAAATAAAGTTACCAATCTATGCTAGAGTTATTTGTCCATGTCAAGGAAACCCTGTGAACCCCTAATGATGTTTAAGTCTGGATATTTTTTTTACTCATGACCAAAAGTATGTGAACACCTGCTCGTCGAACATCTCATTCCAAAATCATAGGCATTAATATGGAGTTGGGCCCCCTTTTGCTGCAAGAACAGCCTCCACTCTTCTGGGATGGCTTTCCACTAGATGTTGGAACATTGCTGTGGGGACTTGCTTCCATTCAGTGACAAGAGCATTACTGAGGTTGAGCACTGATGTTGGGCGATTAGGCCTGGACCACAGTGTTCCAATTCATCCCAAAGGTGTTTCTATAGGGTTGAGGTCAGGGCTTTGTGCAAGTCAAGTTCTTCCACACCAATCTCAACAAAACATTTCTGCATGGACCTCGCTTTGTGCACGGGGGCATTGTCATGCTAAAACAGGAAAGGGCTTCTCCCAACTGTTGCCACAAAGTTGGAAGCACAGAATCATCTAGAATGTCATTGTATGCTGTAGCATTAAGATTTCCCTTCACTGGAAATAAGGGGCCTAGTATGAACCATGAAAAACTGCCCCAGACCATTATTCCTCTTCCAACAAACTTTACAGTGGGCACTATACATTTGGGCAGGTTCTCTTGGCATCCGCCAAACCCAGATTCGTCCGCCAGACTTCCAGATGGCGACACGTGATTCATCACTCCAGAGAACGCGTTTCCACTGCTCCAGTGTCTAATAGCGGCAAGTTTTACACAACTCCAGCCGACGTTTGGTATTGTGCATGGTGATCTTAGGCTTGTGTGTGGCTGGTCGGCCATGGAAACCCATTTCATGAAGCTCCTGACACACAGTTATTATGCTGACGTTGCTTCCAGAGGCAGTTTTGAAGTTGGCTGTGAGTGTTGCAACCAAGGACAGACAATTTTTACGTACTACTCGCTTCAGCACTCATTGATCCCATTTCGTGAGCTTGTGTGGCCTACCACCTACCTACCACTGAGCAGTTGTTGCTCCTAGACGTTTCCACTTCACAATAACAGCACTTACCGGGGCAGCTCTAACAGGGCAGAAATTTGACAAATGTTGGAAAGGTGGCATCCTATGACAGTGCCACGTTGAAAGTCACTGAGCTCTCCAGTACGGGTCATTCCACTGCCAATGTTTGTCCATGGAGACTGCATGGCTGTGCGCTAGATTCTATACACCTGTCAGCAACAGGTGTGCCTGAAATAGCCTAATCCATACATTTTAAGGGGTGTCCACTGACTTTTGTGTCAATCTGAGGAACAGTGGAAACAGAGCATTCAGTTTGGTCCTTCATGCATGAAAGTTAGGGTACCACATCCCTGCACCTGGCAAAATAACCACTAATAATACCCAGGAGTCAAAATGGAGTCCACTGACAATACTCCTAATATTGACACCCTGAGCGGAAATAATTTTGTTCTTCTCTCATTTTACGGGTCAGAAAACTAAACCAATATTCAAAGAATAGCTCCCAGAAATGATGCAGGCAACCTGTAAAGACACTGAAGCAAATACCCTGTCTATCTTCAGCGGTGAACCCCTGTGGTTAAAAAAATACACCATGGACGCAGAGCATTCACGTGGCACAAATGACCCATGCTGACAAACAGTCTTTAACCTCCAACCCAGAGTAAACCCCACTCTGCTCGCACGCACTCACACACACACACACACACACACACACACACACACACACACACACACACACACACACACACACACCCTGGGGTAGGGTGCATTGAGCGATAGCATTGAGTGATAGCCCTGGTTCCTAAGGACACAGTAGTATATTTTCTGAGCCTGTGTTTCAAAGGATGTGAAGTCTGAAACCACTTGAAGCTGGAATGTCCCTCATACCATTTACAGTGCCTTGCAAAAGTATTCATCCCCCTTGGCGTTTTTCCTATTTTATTGCATTACAACCTGTAATTTGAATGGATTTTTATTTGGATCTCATGTAATGGACATACACAAAATATTCCAAAATTGTGAAGTGAAATGAAAAAAATAGAAAACTGAAAAGTGGTGCATGCATATGTATTCACCCCCTTTGCTATGAAGCCCCTAAATAAGATCTGGAGCAACAGATTACCTTCAGAAGTCACATAATTAGTTAAATAAAGTCCACCTGTGTGCATTCTAAGTGTCACATGATCTCAGTATATATACACCTGTTCTGCAAGGCCCCAGAATATGCAACACCACCAAGCAAGGGGCACCACCAAGCAAGCGGCACCATGAAGACCAAGGAGCTCTCCAAACAGGTCAGGGACAAAGTTGTGGAGAAGTATAGATCAAGGTTGAGTTATATGGACATCAAGGAAAACGCTATGTCTGGCGCAAATCCAACACCTCCCATCACCCCGAGAACATCATCCCATCGACAGGGACTGGGACACTGGTCAGAATTGAAGGAATGATGGATGGCGCTAAATACTGGGAAATTATTTTCCATTAATTTGTACCTGTTTCAGTGTTGACGCCACCTGGTAGCTCACCTTGACGACCACCATTTCCGGTCACAACTTGTAGACTTGTTTACGTGCTGCTGTGCAGTTTGTTGTTAACCTTACTTTGCTACCTGCCAACTTTACGGATGTTACTTTTTAATTACCGCTTTATATTTTTATTTTTTCCCCGCTTTACTTTTTTCATTCAAGGACTTCAGGACCTCCACCAGCCGAATCTAAGTGGTAACATTAACATTATGCCTTGTAATTGCAGTTGCTCTACTAATAATATACAGGAGAACGATCATCTTATGGCGAGGATAGCCATGCTGCAAGCCCAGCTTCAGACGCAATCATTAGGCAAGTGTAATTTAAGTTTAGGAAAGGATGAAACTGCGTCGGTGCCACCAATAAGTACAGATAGTAGTATAAATCCCCTCGCACAGTCCCCGAGCCGGACAATTTTCTCATGGCTTCTGGAAGGAAATGCTGTAGGAATGCTCAACCGGTGTCGCTCATTTAGTCAACGGTTCTCCCCATTAACGGGTCGGAGTCAGAGACCGAGCCTTCTCTGGTCTTTCCTCTTCCCATTAAGGGGTCTGAGATGTCGAAGCCTCCCACCATTAGCTCTGTCAAATTGAAAACCCTAGTCATTGGCGACTCAATTACCCATAGTATTAGACTTAAAACGAATCATCCAGCGATCATACACTGTTTACCAGGGGGCAGGGCTACCAACGTTAAGGCTAATCTGAAGATGGTGCTGGCTAAGGCTAAAACTGGCGAGTGTAGAGAGTATAGGGATATTGTTATCCACGTCGGCACCAACAATGTTAGGATGAAACAGTCAGAGGCCACCAAGCGCAACATAGCTTCAGCGTGTAAATCAGCTAGAATAATATGTCGGCATCAAGTAATTGTCTCTGGCCCCTGAGGGGGAGTGATGGGGGGAGTGATGAGCTCTACAGCAGAGTCTGGTTCAGAGTTCTGGCCTGGTTCAGATCTTATCAGTCGGAAAGATATCAGTTTGTCTCTGTAGATGGTTTGTCCTCTGACAAATCAACTGTAAATTTTGGTGTTCCTCAAGGCTCCGTTTTAGGACCACTATTGTTTCACTATATATTTTACCTCTTGGTGATGTCATTCAGAAACATAATGTTAACGTTCATTGCTATGCGTACCACACACAGCGGTACATTTTGATGAAACACGGTGAAGCTCCAAAGTGCCCTCCCTGGAAGCCTGTGTTTCAGACATAAGGAAGTGGATGGCGGCAACTTTTCTACTTTTAAACTTGGACAAAACAGATATGCTAGTTCTAGGTCCCAAGAAACAAAGATATCTTCTGTTGAATCTGTCAATTAATCTTGATGGTTGTAGTCATCTAAAAAAAACTGTGAAGGACCTCGGCATTACTCTGGACCCTGATCACTTTTTGACAAACATATCAAGACTGTTTCATGGACAGCTTTTTTCCATCTACGTAATATTGCAAAAATCTTAAACTTTCTGTCCAAAAACGTATCTATGCTTTTGTCACTTCTAGATTAGATTACTGCAATGCTCTACTTTCCGAGGACCCGGATAAAGCACTAAATAACCTTCAGTTAGTGCTAAACACTGCTACTAGAATCCTGACTAGAACCAAATAAATTGGTCATATTACTCCAGTGCTAGCCTCTCTACACTGGCTTCCTGTTAAGGCTAGGGCTGATTTCAAGGTTTTACTGCTAACCTACAAAGCAATACATGGACTTGAGGTGAGGTGCTGACCTGTTGCACCTTCTACAACCACTGTGAATATTATTATCAGACCTTGCTGGTCATCTATGAACATTTGAACATATTGGCCATGTTCAGTTATAATCTCCAACCAGCACAGCCAGAAGAGGACTGGCCACCCATCATAGCCTGGTTCCTCTCTAGATTTCTTCCTAGGTTCCGGCCTTTCTAGGGAGTTTTTCCTAGCCACCGTGCTTCTACACCTGCATTGCTTGCTGTTTGGGGTTTTAGGCTGGGTTTCTGTACAGCACTTTGTGACAGCTGAAGGAATTTCATTCCTTCTTGACCTGTTTGAGCCAATCAGTTGTGTTGTGACAAGATAGGAGTGGTATACAGAAGATAGTCCTGTTTAGTAAAAGACCAAGTCCATATTATGCCAAGAACAGCTCAAATAAGCAAAGAGAAATGACAGTCCATCATTACTTTAAGACATTTCTTTGAATGTTTACTTCAAGTGCAGTCGCAAATACATCCGTTCACCCACACCACGTCTCACAAAGACATGCGGTTGAAACCAAAAATCTACAATTTGGACTCCAGACTAAATGACACATTTCCACCAGAAGCAAGTTTCTTTCTTCTTCTTATTGGTGTCCTTTAGTAGTTGTTTCTTTGCAGCAATTTGACCATGAAGGCCTGATTCACACAGACTCCTCTGAACAGTTGATGTTGTGATGTGTCTGTTACTTGAACTCTGTGAAGCATTTATTTTGGCTGCAATGTCTGAGGCTGGTAACTCTGTTGAACTTATCCTCTGCAGCAGAGGTAACTCTGGGTCTTCCATTCCTGTGGCAGTCCTAATGAGAGCTAGTTTCATCATAGAGCTTGATGGTTTAATGCGACTGCGCTTGAAGAAACTTTAAAAGTTCTTGAAAGTTTCCGTATTGACTGACCTTGATGTCTTAAAGTAATGATGGACTGTTGTTTCGCATTAAGAAGGAAAGAAATTCCACAAATGAACTTTTAAGAAGGCACACCTGTTAATTGAAATGCATTCCAGGTGACTACCTCATGAAGCTGGTTGAGAGAATGCCAAGAGTGTGCAAAGCTGTCATCAAGGCAAAGATGGCTATTTGAAGAATCTCAAATATAAAATATATTTTGATTTGTTTAACACTTTTTTGGTTACTACATGATTCATATGTGTTATTTCATAGTCTATTCTACAATGTAGAAAATAGTACAAATAAAGAAAAACCCTTGAGTAGGTTTTCTTTTTTAAATTTGTTTTATTTTACCCCTTTTTCTCCCCAATTTCGTGGTATCCAATTGTTGTAGTAGCTACTATCTCATCACTACAACTCCCATACAGGCTCGGGAGAGACGAAGGTTGAAAGTCATGCATCTTCCAATACACAACCCAACCAGCCGTACTGCTTCTTAACACAGCGCGCATCCAACCCGGAAGCCAGCCGCACCAATGTGTCAGAGGGTACACCGCGCCCGGCCCACGATGAGACAAGGACATCCCTAACGACCAAGCCCTCACTAACCCGGACGACGCTAGACCAATTGTGCGTTGCCCCACGGACATCCCGGTCGCGGCCGGTTACGACAGAGCCTGGGCACGAACCCAGGGACTCTGATGGCACAGCTGGCGCTGCAGTACAGCACCCTTAACCACTGCGCCACCCGGGAGGCCGAGTAGGTGTTCTTAAACCTTTGAACGGTAGTGTATATTAAGTCAATCATATCAAATTAACAAATTAATTTATCTAATGAGCTAACCATAACAGCTGATTTTCTTAATTGAGTAAATTGACCAGGTATAGTCTTTTGCTTTTAAAGTTCAGATTTTACTTTCAATTGAGCTCTTGAATTAGGAGTCTGGACACTACCTATCCCCCAACCTGTTATTTTTGAACACCACACTTGCTGACATGTTTATCAAAGCTGCACACACATGTACAACTTTACCAATTGTGGCCTCCTCCATGTTTTCCATTTTGTATTCACAAGCGGAAGAGGAAGTGGCCCATCAAGAATATGAAACCTCCCCTTCAAGATGCCAATCACCCGCTCTATAACAAAATGTACAATGAATATTTCCATAATATTATTTTGGTTCATGAAATATGTCTTGTAACTTTTCCACATAGTTTGGTCTTTCTGCCGATGCGCTGTCCCTGTTCTTCCTATAACATCCTGACTATTCTCCACTCTGCTGTTCTCGGGCATGTTCAGCAGGATGCAACGTTTTAAAACTTTTGTTTTAAAACATCTAGTGTGGCTGCGTTCAGTCGTTATGGCCCGGGCCTTTGGAACTAACCTGGTCTCAGAGTATTTCGTATTACTCTATAGGTAAATCCGAAACACTCTATTTAGTATGATATGTTACATTTTGTATGGTATGTATTCATTTGTGGATGTCCAACACCCATTTCATTTGATATGTTACAAAATACAATTGAAATTATATATAACGAATTTGCAAAATGTACGATATGATACTAATTTGAAAAAGGTACTATAAGTTACGAATTTGTAAATGTTATAATATTTTACGAATTCTAGCTAGGTGGCTAATGTTAGCTAGCTGACTAATGTTAGCTAGACTAAGGGTTAGGATTAGGGGTTAGGGTTAAGGTTAGGGTTAGGTTTAGGAGTAAGGTTAAAGGGTTAAGGTTAGGGTTAGGGTTAGGAGAAGGGTTAACTAACATGCTAAGTAGTTGCAAAGTAGCTAGAAAGTAGTAAGTAGTTGAAAAATTGCTAAAATGCTAAAGTTGACCCTGATGAGATTCGAGATCGCAACGTTTTGCGGTATACGTCCACCCATCCACCCCAAACAACCACCCTACTTTCATTTTAACCATCTGTCTCACAAAGCATCCTTCACTCATGCTGCCAAACATACCCTCGTAAAACTGACCATCCTGCCGATCCTCGAATTCGGCGATGTCATTTACAAAATAGCCTCCAACACTCTACTCAACAAATTGGATGCAGTCTATCACAATTACACCGTACCGTAGAACAAGCATGTCTTTCTAACACGTAGAAATAAAGAATTCTTAGGAGTCCTTCCTCTTCCTCAAACCCCAAGACAGTAGCATCATCATCATCAGGAACCTGCTTCCAATCGACTCTGCAATGTTAAAAATCCAACAGGAAGGTGTGGCGACAAAAATGAACATAAAATGATAATAATAATAACTTTAGAAGAAATTAGGAAACTATTTCAGAAAAGTGCAAGGGTGTCAATATATTTGTATGGCACTGTAAATTCACGATATCAGGATGGTCTGACTCAACATCAGGCAGACTCATCTTAGTGAGCTCATGCAGTCCTCTTTTGTCGACACATCACACATCAGAACTGGGTTCAGTCCATATAATCAGTTGTGTTAATGCCATAATTCAAAGTGATAATTATGAATGTTATTGTTTTAGATGTCTGAAGCATTATAACAGATTATAACATGCATATGATAACAGGTGTTATACCATGGTTATAAAGATCAAGTAGGTTTCATGATAGTGCTCTTATGCTGTAGCAATTTCAAGACAGCACCTGGAACACAGTAACAATATGCTGACCTATACCCGTGTTGACAGGTACCTGACAGCAGCACATCGAAGTTGACTGTGGACAACATGACATCCAAACGTCAGCACGCGTTTCAAAGCTGAGCCCTCAGCTGAACTGAGGAACACGCAGGCGGACACCAAGACCTTGTGGAACAACCAGGTCATTCTCATCATCACAACAGGCTGATGCACTGTACTTTCAAAGCTGTCATCACTGTGCTATGGCAGTTCAGGCAAATAACTAAGTTGTATTGCTCCATTACCAGTAACAGAAGTCCTCACAAGAATCGGAAATCAACTAAAATTAAGAGAAGTTTTGACATTTTTCCATAGCTCCCTTGTAAAAAAAAATACTATTTTAGGCTGAGGGGTTAGGTTTAGGGTTAGAATTAAGGTTAGGGGTTAGGGATTAGGGTTCGGGTTAAGGTTAGGGGTTAAGTTTAGGGGTTGAGGTTGAGGTTAAAGTTAGGGTTAGGGTAAGTGTTAGTGCTAGGGTTAGGTTGAGGGTTAATATGATTTTGAATGGGAATCAATTGTTGCTCCCTAAAAAGCACTCACAAGTATAGTAAGACGTGTGTGTGTGTGTGTGTGTGTGTGTGTGTGTGTGTGTGTGTGTGTGTGTGTGTGTGTGTGTGTGTGTGTGGAGAGAGGGAAAGGGATAAAAATGTTTATTCCTGCCATTAGTTGGAAACACTCTTCTGTTATAATGTGTGTCTGTCTGCCTCTGCTCAGCTGATGAGCTCAACTCAAAACACCCAAAGGGCTCACAAAATTCCACCTTCCCCAATCTGCCATCAAAATGCTCTTATTGGGCTTCATTTGGTATGCAAATGAACACTTTCTCATTTTGTCTTTCTGTGGTTCTGACAATTTGACAAGCCCAAGCCCCAACTCTCTCTCTCTCTCTCTCTCTCTCTCTCTGTTTCTCTCTCTCTGTTTCTCTCTGTTTTTCTCCCTTTTTCTATTTCTCTCTTTTTCTCTGTTTCTCTCTCACTCTCTTTCTCTCTGTTTCTCTCTCTATCTCTCTTGTGCGCACACACACACACAAACACAGGAGCTTCCTAAAGGTAGGAATCAAAGTAAACAAAGTGCTTTTGATTTAATCTTTATCCCTGGTATGTTTTCTTTTGTTTCAGTATTGTAATGCCGTAGATAAAAAATGTATATGGTAAGGAGTGATGATAGTCCGGTACAATAAATATTTTAAGTGACAATAAACATTTTCACATCCTGTCAAGGAAGGAACCCGCTAACAGGGCGTCTTGAGGGTATTCAGTGATGTTCCCATTAGGTCCCTTAAAGGGTAAACCCACCCAAACCCACCCAAAACCACTCATTCTTAATAATTTCCAGAATTAAATAACACTAATATGTGAGAACAATATTTTTTGTGAACAAATGTTTCATGTTTGTCTTATAATAACGTTGGTGGCAACATGTGAACATTGTTGTGGAAATCTGTTGCAGCTCAAGTCGACTACAAAACAGTATCGGTGCATGGTAAAAAAAAAAGAAGCTAGCTTGGGTGCGTGAAACAAAAAATACTGAGTCACCCTTCTTGTAGACTAGTTGAACGCCAAAGCCATCCTCCTCTCTTTCATGTTGGCAAAACGGTCTAAGGTTCTGTCATACAGTACACTTTTAGTTTTTAGCTAAAATGCTTCCTACTAGCCTAGGTTCCTTACACGGGAAACAATGAACCAGCTAAGTTAGCTAGCTAGTTAACCTGAGCCTACTAGGCAACATATTGAACTTCAATCGTCTCAGGCCAGTGGCACAACATTTTAATTTATGGATAGATCAGACTCGCCGTCATAATCATTGCCCTGTACAGATAATTAAGTCCAAATCCCCATCTCCATCAATGGGTTAGGAAAGGGACAATTTAGCAAGCTAGCTACTGCAAGACAACAGCACAAGCTGACCAGAAACAGAAAATCATGTTTGTCTAAGGAAATTACTTGATTGGTATGCAGCCAAATCCAACCTGGTCTCGTTTGGGGGGTGTTTTGCTGCACCAGGACAACCCACAGCTCAGCTCAACGCAGATTGGCTAAATATTATAAGTTATTTATCAAAGGAGGCCAAATTCTTGCTGGCGTCAATCAATCAAATTATACGGCGGCTATATGGCGGCAACATGTTTTTTGGTCAAGACAGTATCAGATACGTGGTCTACACTTACTGAGACAGAGGGGCCCTGTTGCCCTTGCTCTGATGATTTCTCCGGTGAGACTCAGCCATACGCGAATTGACTGAAAACTTCCTTGGGACGTTGTGTAATGGTCCCGTGAAGGTTTTAGTCACTTGAGGTTCCCATGTGTCCCAAACCATTATAAGTAAAGTAATTAAATGGTATGGAGGTTTTAAAGTAAGTGGTACGCTGTTCAGCTGAAATAGTGTCAAAATCTTTCATCTATTTGACATGATCATTACTGACTTTTCATTATGACCCTTCCTGGGATTTGAATTCACAACCTCTGGATCTGGGTTATGCTGATCATTCTGCGGCGCCGCAAATTCTGTAGAATTTGTCCCCTACACATTCATTATCTATAATGCATTTCTGCATTTAGCAAAATAGTGCCATCTGCACTGCTATTTAATCTGACTATTCTCTCATTGATTTCATTGACTTATTTCAGCAATTTGAGTTTGGGTTTTCAGTATAGTTGTCTAATGTAGGTGAGGCATATTATTCTGTTTTAATGTTACTCCTGAATCACTACAAGAAATATAATCATTTTTCTTCTGTGTATTTTTAACAGAGCTGAGATGTACTTTGAAGTGTAAAGGGTAGGAATAGTCCTACAAGTGAAACCCGGGAACTCGACTAAACCTCCAGTGGACCATGACACCATGAGTAAAGCAGTATGTTTACATACAGCTTTACTAATCTCATATGTATATGCTGCATTTCATTCTACTGTATTTCAGTCAATGCCACTCCGACATTGCTCGTCCTAATACTTACTTTAGATTTGTGTGTAGTGTTGTGAATTGTTAGATATTACTGCATTGTTGGCGCTAAGAACACAAGCATTTCGCTACACCTGCAATAACATCTGCTAAATATGTGTATGTGACCAATAACATTTGATTTGATTTGACACAACGTCCTGATGACTTCAAGTGAACATTTCGTGAGGTCCCAAGGATGTCCTTAAAACTCATTATTGTTTGCAGGTGATTCTATTAGTAGATGCAGCAATACTGACCTCCAGCGTGTTGG
This sequence comes from Oncorhynchus masou masou, assembly GCF_036934945.1. Classification (NCBI taxonomy): domain Eukaryota; kingdom Metazoa; phylum Chordata; class Actinopteri; order Salmoniformes; family Salmonidae; genus Oncorhynchus; species Oncorhynchus masou. The sequence continues at coordinate 51,223,802 of NC_088238.1, forward strand.
AATAAAGGTGTGCCTAAATCACATTGACATTCAGGGCGCATCTCACATCTCTGAAATATTCGTGTGTTCGCAAATGTACTTTTCTCCCTAATTTAATAATTACATACTTTTTTTAAATCCAGTGTATCGGCGTGGTTGACATTCAACGTGTGTCATCAATACATCATATGATCAAAGCCTAATGACAGACAGCGTATCTCACTGTAGTCGTCATTCACAAAATAGCCTATTGAACTGATATAACAAATAAAATAAATAAAAGCATCGCATACTGTAATTCAATGAGATTCCAGAAAATAATGCACTCTGTCGGGGGCGGGGCAGAAATCAGTTAGTTGTATGTGAGCAACACATGAGCGCTGACTGAGACAGCTTTCTGATGTAGAGCTCAGTACGAGCGCTGAGAGAGAGCCAGCAGCAGCCGATATAGAAGGATTGCCTGTCATGCTATAACAGTATGCATGTACAAGGCAAGGTGGCATGATCGTTTAGTCAATTAACCAGATATATATTGGGTAATGATTTGCGGTCTAATCCACGAGTCATGCATTCCGTCAACATTGTGCTCATTTTCATTTTGGCAATGAATGGACTCTACATGCATAAAGTGAATGTCTTTCCCTGAACCAACCATTCTGGAATAAAAAGAAATACATGGACGGGATGGATTCGTTTAACTCAAGCGGAGTTGACACGTTCCCCGTTGTCAATTTAAATTCCTCATCAGAAAGTCCATATTCTTCGGCTACAATAGCGAGTCTTGCAGCACTTGTAAGTTTTCTTATTTTGTTTACAGTGGTCGGGAACGTTCTGGTTGTAATTGCGGTGTTAACAAGCCGGGCAATGAAAGCTCCCCAGAATCTGTTTTTGGTTTCGTTAGCCACCGCAGACATTCTGGTTGCCACTTTGGTGATGCCATTTTCTCTGGCAAACGAACTTATGGGCTACTGGTATTTCGGCAGAGTTTGGTGTGGAATTTACCTCGCTTTAGATGTCTTATTTTGCACTTCGTCCATCGTCCATCTGTGCGCAATCAGTTTGGACCGCTACTGGTCCGTTACGCAAGCTGTTGAATATAATCTCAAACGGACTCCTAAACGAGTGAAGTGTATTATCGTCATTGTATGGCTTATATCTGCCATGATATCTTCTCCTCCGTTAATATCAATAGACAAAAACAATGATAACTCTCAGTACCCAGGGTGTGAGCTGAACAATGACACTTGGTACATCCTCTCCTCTAGCATTGCGTCATTCTTTGCGCCTTGCCTAATCATGATATTAGTGTATATTAGAATATACCAAGTGGCCAAGACCAGGACGAGGGGCATGTCGGAGAAAAAACATGGTCCAGGTGAACATACAATGACTGAGAATGGGCTAAGCAAAGCCGCCTTGTGCAAAATCAACGGGGACAGAGAGACCGGGCACTGCCAGTGCCCACCCACACCCAGCATGATGACCACAGAGGTTCATGATGAGGGGGACCTGGAGGAGAGCTCCTCCTCAGAGGACAAAGGTCACACCAAACCTCAGGACCTGAACCATAAGAGGGTCAAGCGGGCCAGCCGGAAGAACAGTGCCATCTCCAAACACTCCAGCCGGATCTCTAGAGCCAGCAACAAATCCATGGACCTGTTTGCCTCCAGGAGGAAGAGGAGGAGGAGCTCTGTGTCCATGAAAAAGGTCTCCCAGGCCAGGGAGAAGAGGTTCACCTTTGTGCTGGCTGTAGTCATGGGGGTATTTGTGGTGTGCTGGTTTCCATTCTTCTTCAGCTACTGCCTGCACGGAGTGTGCGGGGACCCCTGTAAGATCCCTGATCCCCTCTTTAAATTCTTCTTCTGGATTGGTTACTGCAACAGCTCACTCAACCCCGCCATCTACACCATCTTCAACCAGGATTTCCGACGCGCCTTTCAGAAAATCCTTTGCAAGTCGTGGAAAAAATCCTTCTAGATATATGTGATAATGGGCGGGACAAGCCAGGACTAAATATGCCCTGAGATGACCATGACAATCTCGATATGGACATATGAAATCTACCATGGAATATTCATATGAAAGAAGCCTTTTTTGTATTCAACCATATGAACAATGCAATGTGCACCCTGTATTTACAGTGGTCATACACATTGTCATGCTGTAACTCAATTGAGAGAGCATCATTCTGAACTACGCCTTCATATTCCCTCACAGGCAAATCTTGTGCTCTCATTACCCAACATATTTATGTTACTGGCCTGCATATTTGCCATTCACGTTCAGTGTGTGCATAGTGGTTCCCAGAACAAGATGTTCTGAAGTGTATCGCAAGGCTTTAACTCAATGTCACATTAGATATCTGGTACTCCTGAGTCCTATACAACCAAAGTAACACAATTTCTAGGCTAATCATGCTAATGCGAAAACACAGGGGAACTAGCCGGGCGCATCAGCAGTCTAATCCACTATGTTGACTTGTCATGGGTAATGATTTCCAAGTGGACCCTAGGGATTACAGACAAATGGTTGAGGTGTTGAGGGCTGAGTATATGTTTTTAAAACGTGGGCTACGGTTGTTCCTTTTATTTATAATCGTAAGAAAGATCTGTATTTTTCACCCTGGATGCTGATGAATATATACCTAAGAATAAAACATAAAGTATTTATTTGAAGTACCTCTCTTGTGGACTGTTTCTGTTAAATTATTTTGCATATTTAACATTTTATTTTGCAAGTGGTGCTTTTTCTTATGCTTAAAGTAGTGGGCTATCATGCAAAATAAATGCTGAAGAAATCTTATCTGAGCTCTATTGTGATGTTGGACTTCTGTCATATGTATATACACACTGGAGCACTCTGACAATGATGCACATGTGTTTTGACATGCTTGAGTGATTGAGAGATACTGGGGTTGCCAAGTGTTGTCTTATGCAAGGGATTCTGAGATAGTGTGCTCTGCCAGCATCAATCACTGTCTAACGTGCACTCTCTAAGATGTCTGGCAACCCATTTGTCCCTCAGATGGTATACAAATAAGCTTTTTATGTTTAGACACTATAAACATGTTAACAGAACAGCTCCAGGACAACAATGCATTTACATAATGCTTTCTATTCATAGACATTCGCTTGCACTGTCAAAACAATTTAAAATGCAAGTCAAATATAATTAGGGAATGCTAAAGGGAGATGGTTAAAATGTCGCTGCAACAGCTTCCTGAACAAAAATAATCTGTAATTAGCTGCCTAAATCATTATTTAGGGTAAAAACAACTCCTTTTTGGCAATCCTAATCAAGACTCTATTATCACACTATTGATATCATGTCTAATATCCCACCCATCCCATTGACTGGCTTGGGGGTGTTCTCACCATGGCTGCTTACCGATTCTCCTCCCACCTCTCAAAGTGTGCACTTGCACACTCCCAGTCATGGATCTACAATCCAGTAGAAGGAGTGTGCAGATGCACACTTTGGGAGAAGTGTGAAGAATTGGTATGCAGCCCATTTTTCCCTCACCAATCCATAACACTCAGATTAGTGTCCATTCACAAAGGGAATGAAACAAGGAAGTATTCCAGAGTATTGGGACGTAGCCTGTTTGTTTTACTAAGTAGCCTCATAGATCCCTAGTGTAATGTAATGGCAACATTTTCTGAAGTTAACTGTGAAAATGACAGAAGCTGCAGTAATGGGGTCAACCAAAGTTCTCGTCCCCCTGACACAGATTGGCCATGTCAATACCAGGGTGTTGGTGACCTTTCAGCACAACAGTTTGGCTGAGAGGAGATAATCCAATATTCCCCACTGCCCTGTGGACATCAGCAAGGTGGAACTGAATCTTTCCTCCACTTTAAACGGCTGCTGTGATTGGGGTGCCAATGTAACAGCTCTTTGTGATGGTCTTTTGTGTTTGTTCAAATGCAGTTCAGGATCTTAAGCATATAACGTATTGGATGACGTAGTACACAGAAAAGAGGGACCCGTTTTGGCCCATGAGCACCACTTTCAAAACTACTAGCTGAAATGATACAAACATTCTGGAGCATCACTTAAACTGCTGTTATGGTGTCAGTAAATGTAGACATGTAGACAGAGGTTGGTTTGTTTTATTCACCAGTAAAAAAAAATGATGTAGGCTTTCCAAATGAATTATGTTAACCTTTAACCTAACTAAATCTAACTAATTGAATTTGTATGTTTTATGATTTTCCATTGAGATCAGTTTAGCATTGACTGCATTGGACACATTACCCCCATTGACTTCCTGTGTAAAGGATAGAGTTTCCCCATACAAACATGAGGGAAGCTACAAGGCAACACGCAGCCCATCTATGACACAAGAGGACTGTTAAAAGGGAATACATACAACATTATCCACAAAGTTCAGTTCATGATTGATCCCAAATGTCTTACAAAACTTGCTTTGTCATTTTATCTCACTCTGTCAAATACTAGTGCTGGGCGATTGTTAAACAACCAATTGACCGAAGACATCGGTTCAATTACTTGAATTCCATTTAGTTCCGTTTTTCGTGAGCTCAATGTGCCATTTATCTAGAGAGAAATCAAATCAAGAAGGAACTGTGGAACGCTGTTGGGAGTTTTTAATAGGCAAATATTCAACCTGGTTCAGCGCAGAAAACGTGGTAATTAACTGCAATGACGAGAATGAATTTTGCCTATTCTGCTCCGGCTGAGACGCATACCGAGTGAGAGAGGAACGTCAACAAAACAGCGATGAGAGGGATACAGACTTTTCAGGACTCGGGGTAGCTCTACCAGATTGATAGTTGTAGCAGTCTTGAAATCTTTATCAACTTTGAAGAACTACTAAAATAGTGATTTCATCAGACAGCTCTGCAGCATGAGCAGCTGTGGCAACCCAGTAATCACGGGCTACCACTTTCACTAGCCAACTAGGAAAATAGTATGACTCATTGGGGAGTACAGAGATAACGTTAGATGGTTCTCTGGCTGCTACTGTGTGAGCAGAGAGGAGATAATAGAAATTAAATAATGAAGTAATCAAACAAAAAATAAGTAAAGTGCACAACTGAAATATTTTATTTAAGTAAAGTAATGTGAATAAATTATGGTTAATAAGTGGTAAGCAGTAATAGACCATCATGGGGCTATTTTTAATTGATTTATTCTGTGTTGTTAGAGACAATGGAATGTTATCTGTTGTCTTTATATATATACAGTGGGGCAAAAAAGTATTTAGTCAGCCACCAATTGTGCAAGTTCTCCCACTTAAAAAGATGAGAAAGGCCTGTAATTTTCATCATAGGTACACTTCAACTATGACAGACAAAATTAGGGGAAAAAAATCCAGAAAATCACATTGTAGGATTTGTTATGAATTTATTTGCAAATTATGGTGGAAAATAAGTATTTGGTCAATAACAAAAGTTTATCTCAATACTTTGTTATATACCCTTTGTTGGCAATGACAGAGGTCAAACGTTTTCTGTAAGTCTTCACAAGTTTTTCACACACTGTTGCTGGTATTTTGGCCCATTCCTCCATGCAGATCTCCTCTAGAGCAGTGATGTTTTGGGGCTGTTGCTGGGCAACACAGACTTTCAACTCCCTCTAAAGATTTCCTATGGGGTTGAGATCTGGAGACTGGCTAGGCCACTCCAGGACCTTGAAATGCTTCTTACGAAGCCACTCCTTCGTTGCCTGGGCGGTGTGTTTGGGATCCTTGTCATGCTGAAAGACCCAGCCACATTTCATCTTCAATGCCCTTGCTGATGGAAGGAGGTTTTCACTCAAAATCTCATGATACATGGCCCCATTCATTCTTTCCTTTACACGGATCAGTCGTCCTGGTCCCTTTGCAGAAAAACAGACCCAAAGCATGATTTTTCCACCCCCATGCTTCACAGTAGGTATGGTGTTCTTTGGATGCAACTCAGCATTCTTTGTCCTCCAAACACGACGAGTTGAGTTTTTACCAAAAAGTTATATTTTGGTTTCATCTCACCATATGACATTCTCCCAATCGTCTTCTGGATCATCCAAATGCTCTCTAGCAAACTTCAGACGGCCTGGACATGTACTGGCTTAAGCAGGGGGACACGTCTGGCACTGCAGGATTTGAGTCCCTGGCAGCGTAGTGTGTTACTGATGGTAGGCTTTGTTACTTTGGTCCCAGCTCTCTGCAGGTCATTCACTAGATCCCCCCATGTGGTTCTGGGATTTTTGCTCACCGTTCTTGTGATCATTTTGACCTCACGGGGTGAGATCTTGCGTGGAGCCCCAGATCGAGGGAGATTATCAGTGGTCTTGTATGTCTTCTATATCCTAATAATTGCTCCCACAGTTGATTTCTTCAAACCAAGCGGCTTACCTATTGCAGATTCAGTCTTCCCAGCCTGGTGCAGGTCTACAATTTTGTTTCTGGTGTCCTTTGACAGCTCTTTGGTCTTGGTCATAGTGGAGTTTGGAGTGTGACTGTTTGAGGTTGTAGACAGGTGTCTTTTATACTGATAACAAGTTCAAACAGGTGCCATTAATACAGGTAACGAGTGGAGGACAGAGGAGCTTCTTAAAGAAGAAGTTACAGGTCTGTGAGAGCCAGAAATCTTGCTTGTTTGTAGGTGACCAAATACTTATTTTCCACCATCATTTGCAAATAAATTCATTAAAAATCCTACAATGTGAGTTTCTGGATTTTTTTCTAGTTTTGTCTGTCATAGTTGAGGTGTACCTATGGTGAAAATTACAGGCCTCTCTCATCTTTTTAAGTGGGAGAACTTGCACAATTGGTGGCTGACTAAATAATTTTTTGCCCCGCTGTATATATGGGTTAGTAAAAAAAAAATTTTTTTTTTATTAACCCCTCCAAATATATTTTAGTTTTTTTTACAGCTTTTTTGCTTCATATACTGTTAAAGTTGGAAGTTTACATACACTTCGGTTGGAGTCATTAAAACTTGTTTTTCAACCCTCCACAAATTTCTTGTCAACAAACTAGTTTTGGCAAGTCTGTTAAGACATAATTTTTGGAAAATTCCAGAAAATAATTTCATGGCTTTAGAAGCTTCTGATAGGCTAATTGACATAATTTGAGTCAATTGGAGGTGTACCTGTGGATGTATTTCAAGGTCCACCTTCAAACTTAGTGCCTCTTCACTTGATATCATGGGAAAATCAAAAGAAATCAGTCAAGACCTCAGAAAAAAACACTCAAATTATGTTATTTAGCCTATCAGAAGCTTCTAAAGCCATGAAATCCTTTTCTGGAATTTTCCAAGCTGTTTAAAGGCACAGTCAACTTAGTGCATGTCAACTTCTGACCCCCTGGAATTGTGATACAATTTATTATAAGTGAAATCATCTGTAATCATTTGTTGGAAAGATTACTTGTGTCATGCACAAAGTAGATATCCTACCCGACTTACCAAAGCTATAGTTTGTTAACAAGAAATTTGTGGAGAGGTTGAAAAACGAGTTTTAATGACTCCAACCTAAGTGTATGTAAACTTCCGACTTCAACTGTACATGGTACTTTTGTATAAAGCTGTCACATAACAACAATACATTGCCAAACATAAGCTCTTTAATCCCTCTCAGTTCATCCCCCTATCACCATAGACCATCCTTGTTGGTTTACATGTGCATATATTTTTAAATTGTAATGTGATGTTTTACATCATTTTATCGTATAGTATCCAAAGATGAGCTAAAGATGAAAACCTTTCCAACAGGTATTATTATATTATATGTTATCCATTTTTTGGCAATTGAATGTTCTCAATATTTGTCTCTGGAATTTCCATTAAAAAGGTCTAAAATAAATTCAAGATCATATTTCATAATGCATTGAAAAAAAATAACTGAAATCGAAAACTGTGATAATTTTTTTCAAAACGAACTGAAACTGTACCGCCCTCAAAAAGCACTAATCGCTCAGCACTATCAAATACTAAAGTGGCATTTCATGCTACAGTTGTATTGAATCTCTTTCTTTATAATGTCAGACAGATTTTTTGCTTTATCATAGTTTACCATGCCACCATCCAATGTTCTTCTGGCAATTTAATGGCAGATTTTGGTAAGGCCAGTACTATCATAGTGTCAAATAAAAGGGAGCGAGTACTTAAAACATGGACCGAGATGTTGTGATTGTAGTTCTTTGTGATTAATCCTTGTGTATTTCATCTTACTGAGCTCAAGCAATCGAGGTTACTATTAAAAAGGTATCACTGAAAGCTTTATATAACAATATAGCGTTGATTCGTATATGAAAACACAGTGCATATTTGCTTTCAATTCCAGGTAAATCTACATTTGCTGAAATCAATGGGGGCAAGATAGAATCTCTGTGCTGGTATGATACAGATATGACACATGGTTCCTCAAGTGGGAGCATTAAGAGGGAATGACATCCGGATCGATATTGTACATAGGCCTACTGTACTGTATAGTACTACTACTGGAGTATGCTCTTACCAAAGTAAAGCCTCCGAGAAGACCTTGAAGGCAAACAAACCATGGAGAGAAAAGCTTGTTATCAAGGGAATATTTCCCGATGATTTGTTTAATTCATTCTGTGAATCTAACAGGTTTGAGAGGTTGGATTTCTGCTGCAACAGATACCAACAGGTTATGAAATAGGTTCGGATGGCTGTCTTTGTTTTAATCTTTCCTGTTTGCTTTCCTGAAAATGCAGCAGTGTTATAAACAAGAGCATTGTAACAGCATTGTAACAGTGTATTCAGTCCTTGCGGAACATTTTTCAGCTGGATCTTCACAACTAGCTATCTAGCTAAACCGCAACACCGGATGATTACTCCTGGCTAGCGTTTCCACCCACTTAGCTTGAAGCTAGCCCTGCCAGAGCCTCTGTGCTACCACCGTAGCATACTCCTGGGCTACAATACCCGGACCCACGACCGGTCTATCGATGTCACCGCATGAAGAGGAATAAACAGACTCACCCCATCGCGACGTCCCCCAAAGGCTAACTCTCTAGCCCTTGCTATCTCCTTGCTTGCTAATTCGGCCTGCTAACTGCTAGCTTGTCTAGCCCCGGTCCGCTAACTGCTACCTTGTTTAGCCCCGGCCTACTAACTGTTAGCTTGTTAGCACAGGCCTGCTAACCGTCTGAATCGCCGCGTCCCAAACACTCACTGGACCCATATTTACTTTCTCTTTTCGATTTTTAATTTGTTTATACCTTCCGGTAACCTGCCTCACCCAATGTGATACGGAATCGCTATTATTTTTAATTTTTAGAACACACTCAAGAAACTCCAGAAGCTAACCAGCTAACTAGCTACAAGCTATTTAGGCATTGTTAGTTTTTTTTTACCTGGATAACACTCGCCAGTCCAGCTTCCCTGCCCCATCCACCGCTGCCCCCTGGACACTGATCACTTGGCTACATAGCTGATGCACGCTGGACTGTCCATTAATCACGGTACTCCATTCTGCTTGTTTATGTTTTATCTGTAGGCCCCGTTGCCTAGTCAACGCCATTTTACCTGCTGTTGTTGTGCTAGCTGATTAACTGTTGTTGTCTCACCTTCTGTTTTAGCTAGCTTTCCCAATTCAACACCTGTGATTACTGTATGCCTCGCTGTATGTCTCTCTCAAATGTCAATATGCCTTGTATACTGTTGTTCAGGTTAGTTATCATTGTTTTAGTTCACAATGGAGCCCCTAGTTCCACTCTTCATACCCCTGATACCTCCTTTGTCCCACCTCCCACACATGCGGTGACCTCACCCATTACAACCAGCATGTCCAGAGATACAACCTCTCTCATCATCACCCAGTGCCTGGGCTTACCTCCGCTGCACCCCACCATACCCCTGTCTGCGCATTATGCCCTGAATATATTCTACCATGCCCAGAAACCTGCTCCTCTTATTCTCTGTCCCCAATGCTCTAGGCGACCAGTTTTGATAGCCTTTAGCCGCACCCTCATACTACTCCTTCTCTGTTCCGCAGGTGATCTGGAGGTAAACCCAGGCCCTGCATGTCCACAGGCACCCTCATTTGTTGACTTCTGTGATCGAAAAAGCCTTGGTTTCATGCATGTCAACATCAGAAGCCTCAGTTCGAACTACTAATTTTGAAAATTACTCTCTCCAGAAATAAGTCTCTCACTGTTGCCGCCTGCTACTGACCCCCCTCAGCTCCCAGCTGTGCCCTGGACACCATTTGTGAATTGATCGCCCCCCATCTAGCTTCAGAGTTTATTCTGTTAGGTGACCTAAACTAGGATATGCTTAACACCCCGGCAGTCCTACAATCTAAGCTAGATGCCCTCAATCTCACACAAATCATCAAGGAACCCACCAGGTACAACCCTAACTCTGTAAACAAGGGCACACTCATAGACGTCATCCTGACCAACTGGCCCTCCGAATACACCTCCGCTGTCTTCAACCAGGATCTCAGCGATCACTGCCTCATTGCCTGTATCCGCTACGGAGCCGCAGTCAAACGACCACCCCTCATCACTGTCAAACGCTCCCTAAAACACTTCTGTGAGCAGGCCTTTCTAATCGACCTGGCCCGGGTATCCTGGAAGGACATTGACCTCATCCCGTCAGTTGAGGATGCCTGGTCATTCTTTAAAAGTAACTTCCTCACCATTTTAGATAAGCATGCTCTGTTCAAAAAATGCAGAACTAAGAACAGATACAGCCCTTGGTTCACTCCAGACCTGACTGCCCTCGACCAGCACAAAAACATCCTGTGGCGGACTGCAATAGCATCGAATAGTCCCCGCGATATGCAACTGTTCAGGGAAGTCAGGAACCAATACACGCAGTCAGTCAGGAAAGCTAAGGCCAGCTTCTTCAGGCAGAAGTTTGCATCCTGTAGCTCCAACTCCAAAAAGTTCTGGGACACTGTGAAGTCCATGGAGAACAAGAGCACCTCCTCCCAGCTGCCCACTGCACTGAGGCTAGGTAACACGGTCACCACTGATAAATCCATGATTATCGAAAACTTCAACAAGCATTTCTCAACGGCTGGCCATGCCTTCTGCCTGGCTACAACCTCGGCCAACAGCTCCGCCCCCCCCCCGCAGCTCCTCGCCCAAGCCTCTCCAGGTTCTCCTTTACCCAAATCCAGATAGCAGATGTTCTGAAAGAGCTGCAAAACCTGGACCCGTACAAATCAGCTGGGCTTGACAATCTGGACCCTCTATTTCTGAAACTATCCGCCACCATTGTCGCAACCCCTATTACCAGCCTGTTCAACCTCTCTTTCATATCGTCTGAGATCCCCAAGGATTGGAAAGCTGCCGCAGTCATCCCCCTCTTCAAAGGGGGAGACACTCTGGACCCAAACTGTTACAGACCTATATCCATCCTGCCCTGCCTATCTAAGGTCTTCGAAAGCCAAGTCAACAAACAGGTCACTGACCATCTCGAATCCCACTGTACCTTCTCCGCTGTGCAATCTGGTTTCCGAGCCGGTCACGGGTGCACCTCAGCCACACTCAAGGTACTAAACGATATCATAACCGCCATCGATAAAAGACAGTACTGTGCAGCCGTCTTCATCGACCTTGCCAAGGCTTTCGACTCTGTCAATCACCATATTCTTATCGGCAGACTCATTAGCCTCGGTTTTTCGGATGACTGCCTAGCCTGGTTCACCAATTACTTTGCAGACAGAGTTCAGTGTGTCAAATCGGAGGGCATGCTGTCCGGTGCTCTGGCAGTCTCTATGGGGTGCCACAGGGTTCAATTCTCGGGCCGACTCTTTTCTCTGTATATATCAATGATGTTGCTCTTGCTGCAGGCGATTCCCTGATCCACCTCTACGCAGACGACACCATTCTATATACTTCCGGCCCGTCCTTGGACACTGTGCTATCTAACCTCCAAACGAGCTTCAATGCCATACAACACTCCTTCCGTGGCCTCCAACTGCTCTTAAACGCTAGTAAAACCAAATGCATGCTTTTCAACCGATCGCTGCCTGCACCCGCATGCCCGACTAGCATCACCACCCTGGATGGTTCCGACCTTGAATATGTGGACATCTATAAGTACCTAGGTGTCTGGCTAGACTGTAAACTCTCCTTCCAGACTCATATCAAACATCTCCAATCGAAAATCAAATCAAGAGTCGGCTTTCTATTCCGCAACAAAGCCTCCTCCACTCACACCACCAAACTTACCCTAGTAAAACTGACTATCCTACCGATCCTCATCTTCGGCGATGTCATCTACAAAATTGCTTCCAACACTCTACTCAGCAAACTGGATGCAGTTTATCACAGTGCCATCCGTTTTGTCACTAAAGCACCTTATACCACCCACCACTGCGACTTGTATGCTCTAGTCGGCTGGCCCTCGCTACATATTCGTTGCCAGACCCACTGGCTCCAGGTAATCTACAAGTCCATGCTAGGTAAAGCTCCGCCTTATCTCAGTTCACTGGTCACGATGGCAACACCCATCCGTAGCACGCGCTCCAGCAGGTGTATCTCACTGATCATCCCTAAAGCCAACACCTCATTTGGCCGCCTTTCGTTCCAGTACTCTGCTGCCTGTGACTGGAACGAATTGCAAAAATCCCTGAAGTTGGAGACTTTTATCTCCCTCACCAACTTCAACCATCTGCTATCTGAGCAGCTAACCGATCGCTGCAGCTGTACATAGTCTATTGGTAAATAGCCCACCCATTTTCACCTACCTCATCCCCATACTGTTTTTATTTATTTACTTTTCTGCTCTTTTGCACACCAATTTCTCTACCTATACATGACCATCTGATCATTTATCACTCCAGTATTAATCTGCAAAATTGTAATTATTCGCCTACCTCCTCATGCCTTTTGCACACAATGTATATAGACTCCCCTTTTTTTCTACTGTGTTATTGACTTGTTAATTGTTTACTCCATGTGTAACTCTGTGTTGTCTGTTCACACTGCTATGCTTTATCTTGGCCAGGTCGCAGTTGCAAATGAGAACTTGTTCTCAACTAGCCTACCTGGTTAAATAAAGGTGAAATAAAAAATAAAATAAAAATATGTTTATTTTGGCTTGTGACGGTCATGGTTAAATGCCTGGAAAATCCTGCTGATTAAAATGGGATAGAATGGTCTATACCATGTCTCATTGGAGAGGGAAACAGCATTGCTGCTCTGTAATGGGTATTTACGGTAAATGCAGGTTTTTATGCTGTTTCCGGTTGTCAAGTAACTGAGTTGTACCCAGGTTTAATTCACTGTGCTCGTGTGTTTTTTTGCTAGTTAAGATTGAACAGGACTTATAAATGTTGTAACATGTTGTAAAAATTGGAATTGGTAACATATCATACACATTTTTGCAAGACGTAACATATCATACGAAATGGATGTCATTGTACACAATGGTGCACAATTGTCGGGGACTCATTTTGGCTCATGAGCTCTACTTTCAAAACTACTGGCTGAAATTATCCAAAACCTTTATAACACATCTTTAACTGTGATATGACATGACTCTCATGAGAATCTGCTAAGAAATTGAACATTTGTAGTGGGCCAAGCATCAAGCCCTGAGGTACTCCTAACGAGATCGAAAGGAATTCACTCGAAATCCATCTTAAGAACACTCTACCAAAGTACAAATGATGAAGAGTTCCACTTGAACGTGACTAATCTCACTGTGACATAACAGGCCATTTCCTAAAGGAACTTAATATGAGGGATATCAAGTGGCTAACAAAGTCTGAGTTTATCAGCCTTGGACCACGAGCAAAATAGATTTGGGCTTTATTGCAATAGTTGAGACTCTTTTGTCTTGATAAAAGTAATGGATGAAAAGATCAAGCCTCTGCTCACAGCAGAAATAAACAATTATGCTCAAGTGCCTGAGACCTGATGATAGCTAGCTCTCCAAAACCTGAATATTTATTCTAAAGACTGGATGGTATTGCAGACAGTATTGCGGTCATTTCAGTCACTCATAATTACTGTGAAAGTTCTCCTTAAGCAACACCTCATTCAGACAATTGTAATTGTTTCTCCTCATCTGGGTCAATGGACCCACTGTCTGCTTCTATTATAAATTAGTCTCTAGTTGAGGTATGATCAGTTTTCTTAATAATACCACTAGATGAACCACCTGCAGAAGTTCAGTTACAGCATTACAGAATGTTATTATGTAAATAAGCCTGTCAATACTAAAAATATAAAATCAAAGCAAAAAAAATTCCAACGTTTCATATTCAAAATCTGATCTCAAACACACACACATATCCTCAACGGAGGATTCTTTAGTTTTATCTAGGGACAAATCCTGTTGGCTTCTCAGCTTGATCATTTGTGAAAGGGAGCTAACTGGATGCATACAGAGAATGTGTCCTCCACTAGGTTCATTTTACAGATAGCAGTCAGGCCTGAGGGAAATGTGGCGGTGACCAGAAGGTGGCTAGAGCAATCCCAGGTGGTCTGTTCTTCCATTGAGCCCTTCAGCAAAACTCTTCAACCCAAAGACTATCCATCTGTATAAAATGTATCAAGTTGAGCTTTGCTTTGGCAACATTTTCAGGAGTTTCACCCTTTCTTTGATGCCATAAGGATAGGGGGAGGTACTACTGCCCACTGAAAATATTGCTATCTCCAATAACATCACCATTCAGTACTTTTACCAATCAGTACAACTTCATTCTTACATGTTGCCCTTATACCTTTGTAATTACACAGTAACAACATTGTAATGACTTGTTGTTACATAGTATAGTAACAGCTTATTTTCCTACAGTGTGCGTTTCATTGAATTCCAGTCCTGTGTAGATGTACAGTACTCAACGTGCTGAATGAAGAAACACTAATTCCCCATTTGTTCATTGCACTACAGTGTACTGTTTTATGCACTATGAATTAGTGACCTCAATTTATCTTCTCGCCCATACATCAATGCGTACTTGTCAGTACTAATGATGGAGGGCAGCTCAGATGGTATCCCACACACTCGTTAACACTCTCCTAGCTGAGCTCACAGCTTTCTGCTAGATTCTGCAGCAGTGCCTCAGTGCGTTGGCACCTTTTCACTCCCCCGTCAAATAGCTCAAGAGAAAAACTGAGTTAGAAACTCTTCGTGTGTGGTTCTTCTTTGTAGCTTTCCTGTCCACCCCTTTGTTCTCTACCTCAACAACAAATCGTTATGGCACATGCTGCATAGCTGCTCCAACTCTGGAATGGCCGTCATAGCAACAGTTATGGGTGAGCAGAGTCAAGAGACAGAAAGGGGACATTCCTTTTGTGTCTCACTGAGTACAGAAGATACTTGTTTTCACTGTAAAAAGGACGTAGCCTATACAGTGGCTTGCAAAAGTATTCACCCCCTTGACATTTTTCGTATTTTGTTACCTTTACAACCTGGAATTAAAATAGATTTTGGGGGGTTTGTATCATTTGATTTACACAACATGCCTACCACTTTGAAGATGCAACATATTTTTTATTGTGACACAAACAGGAAATAGGACAAAAAAACAGAAAACATGAGTGTGCATAACTATTCACCCCCCCCAAAGTCAATACTTTGTAGAGCCACCTTTTGCAGCAATTACAGCTGCAAGTCTCTTGGGTTATGTCTCTATGAGCTTGGCACATCTAGCCACTGTGATTTTTGTCCATTCTTCAAAGCAAAACTGCTGCAGCACCTTCAAGTTGAATGGGTCCCACTGGTGTACAGCAATCTTTAAGTCATACCACAGATTCTCAATTGGATTGAGGTCTGGGCTTTGACTAGGCCATTACAAGACATTTAAATGTTTCCCCTTAAACCACTCAAGTGTTGCTTTAGCAGTATGCTTAGGGTCATTGTCCTGATGGAAGGTGAACCTCCATCCCAGTCTCAGATCTCTGGAAGACTGAAACAGGTTTCCCTCAAGAATTTCCCTGTATTTAGCGCCATCCATCATTCCTTCAATTCTGACCAGTTTCCAGTCCCTACCGATGAAAAACATCCCCACAACATGATGTTACCACCGGGGATGGTGTTCTCGGAGTGATGAGAGGTGTTGGGTTTGCGCCAGACATAGCATTTTCCTTGATGGCCAAAAAGCTAAATTTTAGTCTCATCTGACCAGAGTACCTTCTTCCATATGTTTGGGGAGTCTCCCACATGCCTTTTGGCGAACACCAAACCGTGTTTGCTTATTTTTTTCTTTAAACAATGGCTTTTGTCTGGCCACTCTTCCATAAAGCACAGCTTTGTGGAGTGTACGGCTTAAAGTGGTCTTATGGACAGATACTCCAATCTCCGCTGTGGAGCTTTGCAGCTCCTTCAGGGTTATCTTTGATCTCTTCGTTGACTCTCTGATTGATGCCCTCCTTGCCTGGTCCATGAGTTTGGTGGGCGGTCCTCTCTTGGCAGGTTTGTTGTGGTGCCATATTCTTTCTATTTTTAATAATGGATTTAATGGTGCTCCAAGGGATGTTCAAAGTGTCTGATATATTTTTTTATAACCCAGCCCTGATCTGTACTTCTCCACAACTTTGTCCCTGACTTGTTTGGAGAGCTCCTTGGTCTTCATGGTGCCGCTTGCTTGGTGGTGCCCTTTGCTTAGTGGTGTTGCAGACTCTGGGGCCTTTCAGAACAGGAGTATATATACTGAGATCATGGGACAGATCATGTGACACTTAGATTCCACACAGGTGGACTTTAGTTAACTAATTGTGACTTCTGAAGGTAATTGAATGCACAATATCTTATTTAGGGGCTTCGTAGCAAAGGGGTGAATACATACACACACACCACTTTTCCATTTTCTTTTTTTCCGATTTTTTTTTAACAATTAAAAAAAAATCACTTCACCAATTTGAATTATTTTGTGTATGTCCATTACATGAAATCCAAATAAAAATACATGTTATATTTCAGGTTGTAATGCAATAAAATAGGAAAAACGCCAAAGGGGGATGAATACTTTTGCAAGGCACTGTACAATAATCCGATTGTCACATTGAGACATAGTTCAAATCATAAGTAAGTGGACGAGACAGGCTCAGGTTTTAGATCCCAGCTCACATAGTGATGCCCAGCAGTTAGTGACTCTGAGTGTGTTTAGCCCTCTTGCCGAGTAACTCTGTTAAGTTGCACACGGTACTGCAGATTCAACATGACTACATTGTAATGAAAACATTGGAGGCCTTGAGGTGTTTTCTGCACAGTGGTTTATTATATTTGGTGCCTTGTGTTCTGACTAAAAGAGAAAGCCAGGTGTGTAATGTTACATTCCATTTGGTCCATATCCTGTTTCTTTCATTCTTAGCCCCAATGCCTGGGGTGTTTTTCACTAGGAACAAAACGGTAGAAAACAGGCCGAAATGAATTCTTCCAATAAGAAATCTTGTTTTTTGTTGCAAAACATTTCCTCACTAGCCAGCTACCAACCAGTACTCTACACTGCACCTTAGACTGCTGCTCTATGTACTGTACATAGAGTCATTGAACACTGGTCACTTTAATAATGTTTATATACTGTTTTACCCACTTCATATTTATATACTGTGTTCTGGTCATGGCTCATGCTATATAACTATTGCTCTACACACCTTTTCTATTCATATACTGTCCATACTGTCTATACACCATCATATACATGTATATTTATTTTATATTCCCGGACTCTGATATTAGTTCTTGTGATATTGCTCATTCTGATATGTCTTAATATTTTGTTCATTAGTTTTGTTTAACTTTTGGATTATGTGTTTATTGTTATTGAATTGCTAGATATCTGCACAACTGTTTACGCAGCCAATAAACTTTGATTTCATTTGAAAACGTTTTGAAAAGATTTCCTATGGTGTGCACTAGTGACCTCACCGCTCTGCACTCCGAAAGGTGTATAAATCATTTCACATGAACATCACCCCAGGTTTGGCTCAGGCATTGGGAGCAGTCACCCTTCAAACACCCTTAAGTCACCTTTATCGTTCCGTTTCCGTCACAGCGATGTGGTTCAAATGCCCGAGGGGAGGTCATGTTGTGAAAAACAATTAACATGGAGGCTATGACCGACTGCTTTGCATCACAAATCCCTTCCAAAACAGGTTCAAGCTGGAAGGCCAAATCCAATCAGGCAACCATTGAACAGAAAATTGTAATGGGTTATTTGCCATGGCAACAATGCTGTAAACGTTAGGTACAATCTAATTGGAGATCAAGTTGATATCTTAGATCGTATAGATGCTAGATTCAACCAGTGTATGTTCAGTATGTCTGTGGTAGACAGTGATTTTCAGGTCAGTTTAAAGTATGATTGTCTGAGATTAAGTTGGATTTGACAAAATAACACACAAATGTGCCAACCTGCTGCACTAGCCATGTATTTTGTAGCTATGGATGACTGATGGCTAATAACTTCCGAGTCTTTAGTACATTACTCACAACTCTCTACCTACACAGACATTTCCCTTTTGCCGGTTTTCAATCGTGATCTCCGTGTCTATAATTCCAAACCACCTGCTATACTGTTATTCCTCAGCCCATCCATGAACAATGGTCTTGCTACCGAGAGCGTAGACGTGCTTCCTATCATAGAGCTCCTACTCTTTAATTGGCTTGTCATTGTGAAAGGGAAGGATGAGGTGGGCGTGGGGTATAGAACATTCCATTACCATCTCCTGCTGTTGAGAAGCTTTTAGACACTGAGGATTCGGCATGAGGTCAATCACTGGCATCGCTGGCACAGAGGTGCTTTCAAAGCCACAACCGCCCATACCCTTGTGGTCCTAGCCACCTAGTCACCCTCATAGGTCAGCTTGAAAGACCTTTTTAATTCCAGTTGTTAATTTTTCAACATGGATGGCGTATTTGAATCCATCTCACATGTCCAGTTTACCTGTTTGCTTCTCACACCTGCTAAGATTCCAGTTCTGATATGCCGACTCTCCTGTCGGTCCACAAAAACATTACAAACTACCCCTCCTTGTTACTCTTCTCCACATGAGACTCATCTGCGCCCAGAGGAGGTCTTGGCGTTTGGATGAAAGGGTCTCTGGGGCATCGCGGTTTATGAGATGAATTAAGTTTTCCACAGGGACATGTGGCTAGAGGCATCAGAAATCAATGTGAATGTGAGATGAGCTAGGATGTTCATTAGATGGGTCCAGTGCAGTCAAGCATTGATTGTGTGAGGCAAAGAGAAAAAAAATTTAAAGTGCAAAGTAAAAGTACTGTCCCAACTTCAACTTCCCCATTCCCCTCTCCCTAAAATAATAGATGGCTAAGAGGGTTGGATCCAGTTTGGCCCTGGTTCAAGGAACCAATTCTTAAAAAATTGTCCTATTTAATTTCTGTACAACAAACGGGAGTGATGTGCTGGCTGGGGAAAGTGCCAGCTAATTTACTGACCATGTACTCGACTATAGTGCTCTAAGATATTAAAAACCCAGCTGTCTCCACTGGAATCATCACACTGCATTGACAGTCAATTAGTTGGTATGACTGGTTTTCGCTTCCATTGTTAATTATTTAGGCTTTAAATAAAAGTGTGTGGTTCCTTTAAAAATACTCAACCATAAGTGATGTTCCTCCTAAAACAACGAATATCTGTCTTTGTAGAAGAAAATGTTTGTCACTGTAAAAATCTTGCAGATCTTGAGCATTAATTTATGTGGTGTATAATCACATGTAATGCTTCGGAAGCTTCAAAATAAAACTGCATTTCTATGAAGCTCCTTCCCCCTGAAATGTCTTTTTCACACATTTTTATATTGACAAACCGCAGCATCCTTGCAACTGAATCCAAAAGCGGATGATAATAGCCTACAGCATTCTGTGGATTCAGGTTTCAATTAACATCCAGATAGACTCGGTGTGACTGTTTTGAAGACTGTAAACAGCCTGAAGCACTGGGAGGCCTTTCTTTCAGGTAAACAATGACCTGAATGACATCACAGGGCACACTATTCAACTCGAATGGCAGTCCGTTGATTCGGGAAAACACCAAAGGCTATGGATGACATCATCTCTAATGGACAGTAGCTCAAGCAGTTGAATACCCTGATCAACTGTATCCATTACAGTCCCCACTCTCTTCCCTCTTAAAAGATGAGGAAGTGATATTCCGCCAGGACAGACTGAATCTTAGATGTGGAAGGCGAGATAAGACAAGCTCCCTCTGTGACTTACGTGTCACGACCCTTTGCATCTCCAATTTGTCCCTCTAAAAGTATTCTCTGTCGTTCACTTGCGGTGCCTGCAGAGTTGGAACAATGTATCTACTTGAGAAGTAGCATACATGCAGACATGTATTAAAATGTTGATATCAAATTAAAACAAGCTTTTGTAGGTATGTTTGACTGGAATTTAGAAAGCTTCCGAGTACCACAGTTTTGATACAAATGAAGATGTCTGAATATTTTTCACACGCCAGTGGTTATAGTCTTGCTTTTACTAAACAGGACATTTTTTCTTTCATTCTAAAAGCATGCTCTCATCTGCACTTTTGTCTCTATAGTCTTGCAGGACGCAAGCTGCTCCCGCAAATGTTTTCCTTCATCTCTTCCAAATGACATTTCAGTGATTGCAAGTTAAATGTCAATTGTTGTCTTTTTCCCCCCTATTCTATAATGTTGACCTTTTATGCACTTGATGTTAATTCTTCTTCTCCAATATTGCTTTTTCAATTTGAATTCCCTCATAATACCATTGAGATAAGTCGAAATGAACTGCTGATGAAATGGAGAGCAGAGGGGTCACGTGGGAATCTAGCAAAATGTAGCAGAGTTATTGATTGTTGCCGATTCATTGCAGGGATTTTTGGTTAATGGAGTGCCTCTCATCCAGCAGCACACAGCTTCTAAGTCTTAGTATTCCATGAGGAATTATTGCCACACTGAAACAACTGTTCTGGGGCAAATTTAATATTATATGTTGCAGTCCAGGTGACAGGCAAATCAGTGGGGCACAGCATGATATTACTTGCATGTAGGTTTTGCAGTTAGAAAATATGCCCAACATAAACTCTACCTATATATAGAGAAATACTGCCCTGGGGAACAGTGAAGAGACTTGAAGGGCTGGGAACTTGATAGGCATGAATCAAATATGTTTTGTTGAAGCTTGTTTGTGTGAGAATTGAATTATTATATAGACTAATGAGTGCCTTCCTGACAAGCTCCCAAGAAGCTATTTGACACCTTTCCCAAGTATAAATATTACTTCAGTGATACAGGTATAATAAATCAATCAATCAATGTCTTGGCCTACATTTGAACTCTAGTTATTTCATCAGTGAAAGGAAAAAGCTGTTGGCTCACTCTGCATTGCACTATTCCAGTTTGGATACATTCATTCCATGAGGGCTTTTTTTGTCTTTCAACTATATGCAGAAATCCTTACCCTCTCTATAGTTCCATGTATCCGGCAGCATACTCTCATTCCACCCCTACCAGGCAGACATCAAATAATTAACATTCTGAATTTTAAAAAATTAAGAAGAAGAATTTTACTTCTGAAATGAGTTGCTTTACCAATTCCGTTGGCCATGGGACACCATGGGATGATAAAACAATGGCCCCCACCTCTGAGGATTTCCTTTGTGTTCTCTTCCTTTGTGTCCTCAGTTCATACATTTCGGTGGCGTCGAGCTACCACCTGATTTTGGTATAGTCACACTGCTAGTTCCACCTGCAAACTAAGCTGCTGATGAATGAATAAATGAAAAGATGAATTCCTCTGTTCATGCCTGAGATTACATCTGTGATTCTGACTGGGGTATTTCATGTCTGACGCTCCAGTTTTTAACAAATCCTTTTAAGGTTTAAAGTCCTTCTCCAGTCTCCTTTTCACCTAATTTAACACCTGATTTACGCAGGCTCGTTTAGAAAGTAGATGTGTCCGGTCAAGGTATGACATGGCATACGTGTGTGTGTGTTTATGTGTTTGCATTTGTATCTAAAAAACTAAAATGTTTCTCAAAACATATTAATTTGACCCTTTAGTGTGTATACTTTATTCTATTTATACTTGGGATATTGCTTCAACAGGAAAAGTTTGAAAATCACTGGAGGACGTATTTAACCTTTTACTGCAGTGGGCTAAATCAGGGTCAAACAGAGTGTTACTTGGTAGTCTTAAACAAATCTACTTTGAAACCAAAGTACAGTGGGGCAAAAAAAGTATTTAGTCAGCCTCCAAAAGTTCTCCCACTTAAAAATATGAGAGAGGCCTGTAATTTTCATCATAGGTACACTTCAACTATGACAGACAAAATGAGGGAAAAAATCCAGAAAATCACATTGTAGGATTTTGAATGAATTTATTTGCAAATTATGGTGGAAAATAAGTATTTTTTCTCATATGATATTTTAGAAACACTTAAAATAAGGGCCGTGTTTCGTATAGGCTTACCCTAGCGTAACCATGTAAATCTCTCGGACAAGGTGAGTTTTATCAATGTATTTGGTTCTATTTCTTCTTGGATTCGAAAATGCTAATTAGCGTCAAATTAGACATCATGCAAAACTACAAATCCCTGCAAGCTCCTGCACATCATCTCCAGCTGACACTTTTGCTAACAGGTATTGTGTTGATTTAAAACATGCACAAGACAGTTCACAGAATTGTCTATTTAAGACATTTTGCCAATTTATTCATTACTACATTTAGCTAACATTAGGTAGTTAATCCAGAGATTCTTACCTTTGCCTCGATTCGGCAGTCTCATCCAGATCATCATGGCATTTGTAGTTCTTTATGATTGCCACCTGAGCAGCTAATTAGCATTTTATTTTGGAGGGGGTAAATAGAGGCAAATATATTGATACAAGTCAACTTGTCCTAGAGAGACTTACATGGTTTTAAAAATATCACACTAGGGTAAGCCTACACGAAACACAGCCCTTATTTTAAGTGTTTCTAAAATCCTCTCTATGGGCAAAATGAATGGTGGAAAAACTACTGGAAGCATTTCCCTGTTTGACCACTAGGATTTATGGGTATTATAACTCATACTGTGGTACTTTATAGTTGATTTTTTGTGTGTGTTTGCACCCCATTATTACACTTAATATACATCCCAGGAGACTGAAATATAACAAAGCCGTTTGACATAGAAACAACAGACTTTCGGCTGTTTAAATAAAAATATGTTTATTAATTAGGAAATTATTAAAGTATATTAAGAACATTACACACATTAGGCCACTAGTCATTTGACTGCAGGAAGGGGCTACAGTAGGGAGCTGTAGATGAGTATCTTTGTTTTCAACAGCTCGCTATCTAAGATAAAGAGCATTGCCAGCCGTATCACCACACCATGAATGGAGATTAATTTCCCCTCTTCTTTATGCCATGATATGCTCCTTTTTGAGCAAATGAATGTACATAATATGTCTATACATCTTGATATAAATGGCTCATCGTAAAACACAGTACCACTGCAACATCTAGCAAGCATGAAACATGTGTAAATAGCCATCAAGAGACATTGAACTTCAGGTCGATGGCGCTTAATTATACCGATTTGTTTTTCAAGCTACAGTATGTAAGCTATAAGAAACCTATCTCACAAGTCTATGTGGTTATTCCTGTAAAACGTACATGTAATACACAACACATTCATTACACATGGAAAGCATTGCCGGGGGTAGCTAATAGGTGCATGAAAGTGAACATGAAACTTCCCTAAGGCCATCTAACATCTAGGACTGCATCCCAAATGGTGCCCTTTTCCCTATGTAGTGCACTACTTTTGACCAGGGCCCAAAAGTAGTGCACTACATAGGGAAAAGTTTGGGATTTGGGAGACTCCCTAATTACTTGTTAGGTTGAAGCTAAGAAGATGGCTTGGGGAAGACAAATGGGTCTCTTAACCATTACCGACAATGTATCTTATTTACCAGCAGGAAGGTCTTGTAGACATGCCGTGGCAGTTTTAGAAAATGGTAAAGAAATGTATCGCAAAGCATTCACATCAGACAGTTCTAGTGACTTATTGTAAATGTTTTTAGAGTGAGCCCTGGGAAATGGAATTGGAAGGAATATAGGAGATCTACAATTTGTTTAATATACAGTGCATTAAGAAAGTTTGCAGACCCCTTGACCTTTTCCACATTTTGTAATGTGACAGCCTTACTTTAAAAAAAGTATTACATTGTTTTGTTTCTCTCATCAATCTACACACAAAACCCCATAATGCAAAGCAAAAACAGGTTTTTAGAAATGTTAGCAAAGAACAACAACAAAAAACATATTTACGTAAGTATTCAGACCCTTTGCTATGATACTCGAAATTGAGCTCTGGTGCATCCTGTTTCCATTGATCGTCCTTGAGAAGTTTCTACAACTTGATTGGAGTCCACCTATAGTAAATTCAATTGATTGGACATGATTTGGAAAGGCATGCACCTGTCTATATAAGGTCCCACAGTTGACAGTGCATGGTCCCCAAGAACACAGTGGCCATCATTCTTAAATGGAAAAGTTTGGAACTACCAAGACTCTTCCTAGAGCTGGCTGCCTGGTCAAACTGAGCAATCGAGGTAGAAGGGCCTTAGTCAGGGAGGTGACCAAGAACCCAATGGTCACTCTGACAGAGCTCCAGAGTTCCTCTGTGGAGATGAGATAACCTTCCAGAAGGACAACTATCTCTTCAGCACTCCACCAATTAGGCCTTTATGGTAGAGTGACCAGACAGAAGCCACTTCTCAGTAAAAGGCACATGACAGTCCTCTTGGTGTTTGCCAAAAGGCACCAAAATAATTATCAGACCATGAGAAACAAGATTCTCTGATCTGATGAAACCAAGATGGAACTCTTTGGCCTGAATGCCAAGCATCACATCCAGAGGAGACCAGGCACCGCTCATCACCTGGCCAATACCATGCCTACGGTGAAGCATGGTGGTGGCAGGGACTGGGTTGAGGCAAAGATGAACAGAGCAAAGTACAGAGATATATTTGATGAAACCTGTTCCAGAGTGCTCAGGACCTCGGACTGGAGCGAACGTTCACCTTCCAACAGGACAACGACCGTAAG
The DNA here is from genome assembly GCF_036934945.1 of Oncorhynchus masou masou. Classification (NCBI taxonomy): domain Eukaryota; kingdom Metazoa; phylum Chordata; class Actinopteri; order Salmoniformes; family Salmonidae; genus Oncorhynchus; species Oncorhynchus masou. Next base: position 51,248,752 of record NC_088238.1, read on the forward strand.
CACACAGCCAAAACAATGCAAGAGTGACTTCGGGAAAAGTCTCTGAATGTCCTTGAGTGGCCCAGCCAGAGCCCGGACTTGAATCCAATCGAACATCTCTGGTCAGACTTGAAAATGTCTGTGCAGCAACGCTCCCCATCAAACCTGACAGAGAGGATCTGCAGAGAGTAATGGGAGAAACTCCCCAAATACAGGTGTGCCAAGCTTGTAGCGTCATACCCAAGAATACTCGAGGCTGTAATCTCTGCCAAAGGTGCTTCAACAAAGTACTGAGTAAAGGGTCTGAATACTTATGTAAATGTGGTATTTCCATTTTTTTAAGTACATTTGCAAACATTATGGGGTATTGTGTGGAGAATTATGAGGTAGAAAACTCTGGAATCCATTTTAGAATAAGGCTATAACGTAACAAAATGTGGAAAAAGTGAAGGGGTCTGAATACTTTCCGAATGCACTGTAATCACATAATGTTCAGGAACCTGCCAGAAAGTTGCTGCAAGAGCTTTAATAATTTGTATTGCACTCTCGATATGACCCATTTACCTCAGATGTTAGGGATGCAATGTCTACTTATGCTGAGAGAACAATTTTTGTCAGCAAGAAATCCAAGAATCTGATGCTAAATACCACAGCTGACACAAAAAAAACAAATTATAGAATCGAATGTAAAATCCCACCGGTGACACCACTTGACCCGCACGCCTTGTGTGAAGTCTTGGAAATGCAGTATGATTATTTTATATAAAATTACATATATAATGTATATAATACCTTTTTTTCAACAAGGAGTCCCATTGAGACCAAAGTCCCTTTCAGATGGGAGCCCTGCATTTTACAATTTCACTCATTTTACTAAATACAAGCGAATACAAAATGCAACAATACAGACACATTGGTCAACAATAACTGCCTGAGAGGTACCAATGTATCTAGTTGAAGGGAACTCTGAAGACTTTGATCCATACATGGGATACATAGCAACTAAAGTCTGTATCAACAGATATTTCCAGAGTTAACCATCCCTGTGGTCGGGTCCCACTGGTCACAAACTAGATATATCAATGTTGTTTCCATGTCAAGGACTTTCTGTTTTTCACCTAACCTAAATCCACTGACACAGATCAAATTCTTATTGATTTCATGTTAAAGTCAGGTTAGTTGACAACTCAATGAAATGTAGATCTAAACTAGACATTTTTTTGTTTTTGAAATAGGACTTTATAAACAAATCAGAGGCAAACCTACCTTCCAATAGAGCAAGCAGTGATGAGTGCAAAACCTGTCACCTGTAATAAAACTAAGTGCACTATGGAAAACTGTATCTAACAGCTTCAATGACATGGCAGCTGCATTCATTCAATTAAAATGGTATCACCATAATCTAAGACCAAATGAAACATCGACTGAAGCATCTGCATTCTATTATCTAATGATAGGCATGAACTATTTCTATAGAAGAAGCCCATTGTTATTCTCAGCTTCTTAACTAACTCATCAATATGCTTTTAAAAAGGCAGCTTATCGTCTATCCAGATGCCCAGATGTTTGTAAGCAGGAACACGATCAACGTGGGCACCATCCAAAGTGCATCAAGTAGTACAAGTCCTTCTCCTTTCCTTTCTGCCCTGTGAAAGGCTTGGCTGGGTCGCAGTGGGAACGGCAGTGATATTTCACAGAGACTGAAATGACATTTACTCGGTTAAAACCTCTCTGAAAGCATCTCTAGCCAGATAGAAACCATTACAAAGGTATAATCAACATGAAAATGGGCAGATCCATAAAGGGAGTGAAAGCAGTCGCTATTATATTACATGCTGAGTGCACCGTATGGAAGAAACCAGTCATGGCGGTAATTTCCCAGTCAAAGAGCTTATCAATCAGAGCCATCCCATTCCTCAGCACTTTTGAAACCAATGATACAATTACCCGTTGATAGAAATTAAATCATTTCTGAGCATCACGGACGATATCGTATTTTGATAATTGCAGCTATGATGGCGGATCATCTTTGCAGGTTTAAACCAATTACACTTTACATTTTGAAAGGAAAGTATACAATTATGCCGTTTCCATTCATAGAGAGTTTTATTGAAATGCATCACTTTCCCTCTGATGGTCTTCTTTGAACTTCTTAGATTAAATACAGAATATTCAATCATCTCTACATTCAATTCAAGTAGCATTCCATTTCCACTGCACTGCATTTAAACAAGCATGTCAGCAATCACTTTATTGGAAAATCCTTTTTATTTATTTTTTAAACTAGATTGTAATTTGATACATTGTTTATCCCACTTGCACCAGCTAATGTTCAGAGGTCTGATTGATGCTCTTGTCAATGACAACACCACGTCACTCTTATCAATGAGTGTTCTCTCTTCCATGTCAATGAAGTGAATGTCATGTAAGAACAAAGTTTGTTCTAGTGTTTGTTCAAGCGTTTAAAACTTTTCTTCCGCTAGCGGAACCCATCGACAATATTCTGTAGAAAAGGCAGTGCGCGAAATTTCACACATCAACAAGTCCAATACAACAAATGAAAGATAAACATCTTGTTAATCTACCCATCGTGTCCAATTTCAAAAATGCTTTTCAGCTAAAGCACAACATATGATTATGTTAGATCACCGCCAAGTCAAAAAAACACACAGCCATTTTTCCAGCCAAAGATAGAAGTCACAAAAGGCAGAAATATAGATAAAATGAATCACTAAACTTTGATGATCTTCATAAGATGACACTCATAGGACATCATGTTACACAATACATGTATGTTTTGTTCGATAATGTGCATATTTATATCCAAAAATCTCAGTTTACATTGGCGCCTTAAGTGCAGTAATGTTTTGATTCCAAAACATCCGGTGATTTTGCAGAAATACTCATAATAAACATTGATAAAAGATACTAGTGTTATTCACAGAATTAAAGATACACTTATCCTTAATGCAACAGCTGTGTCAGATTTCAAAAAAACTTTCATAAAAAGCATAATCTGAGAACGGCGCTCAGAACCCAAAACAGCCAGAGCAATATCCGCCATTTTGGAATCAACAAAGTTAGACAACAACACCATAAATATTCACTTACCTTTGATGATCTTCATCAGAAGGCACTCCCCGGAATCCCAGTTCGACAATAAATGACTGATTTGTTCCATAAAGTTCCATAATTTATTTCCAAATAGCCACTTATTGTTAGCGTGTTCAGCCCAGTAATTCATCTTCATGAGGCGCAGGCACTGAGGCGCAGACAAAAACTCGAAAAGTTCCGTTACAGTCCTTTAGAAACATGTTAAACGATGTATGGAATAAATCGTTAGGATGTTTTTAACAACAATAATGTTCCAACCGGCATATTCCTTTGTGTTCAGAAAAGCACTGGAACAAGAGGTAACTCTGTCGGGAGCGCGCGTCATGAGACCAAGGCTCTCTGCCAGACCACTGACTCAAAGAGGTCTCATGAGCCCCTCCTTTATAGCAGAATCCTCAAACCAGTTTCTAAAGATGGTTGACATCTAGTGGAAGCTCTAGGAAGGGCAACCTAATCCATATCTCAATGTGTATTCAGTAGGCCAAGCTTTGAAAAACTACAAACCTCGATTGTCTCACTTCGTGGTTGGATTTTTCTCAGGTTTTCACCTGCCATATAGGTTCTGTTATACTCACAGACATCATTCAAACAGTTTCAGAAACTTCAGCATGTTTTATATCCAATACTACCAATAATATGCATATATTATCATCTGGGACAGAGTAGGAGGCAGTTCACTCTGGGCACGCTATTCATCCAAAACTTCAAATGCTGCCCACTATCCCAAAAAGGTTAGGTCAAATAGGGGGTGCTTATATTTGTGCAAAAAACACATTTCCATTTCAAACCTCACACTCGTATAGGTTCCCCACTTGTACATGTGGACCTGAAGCTAACTGTGCTAAGGGAGTACATGGACAAGCTATTCATGTTTGGCTATCTCCTGATGATGTATCATTAAGTTACTATAAACTAAAGAGTAGACAACACAATCAGACTTCGGCCCAAGACTCATCTCTGGTCAGAACCGATGATGACTTTACTCAATGCTAGATAGTTTGTGGATGACCAATCAGTGACATAAGGAATAGATGTTTAGTGAACCAATGTAGTCTGATGGAGTAGGGATTCTGGGCAAGCGTGTTTAACAGATAATCCTTTGACTCTCTGATCCATTCGTATCATCAGCGTCAGTCTGATGCACCTCTTTTACGCCAAGGGGACAAGATGTTATACTCTTTGCTCCAAAATTACCACTTATTCCTCAAGACCAGACTGCTGTGTGCTTTAGCGTGTGTGGGTGAACTAATTTTGTCGTCTGGTTTGATATTGCTTGTCATACCCTCTGGGGAAGAGCTATTCGTAGTGTACACACATTGGATTCGGTGTTGTTATCTCTACAAAATCCTCAATTCGTTCAGGATTCCCCACAGATGTTGACTTAGAAAAGGTGGCGTGAGTTTTAGAAGCGTGGTGAGACAAAGGGAAATTGAGAGTTTAGATTTTCAGTTAAGATATTATTTGACAAGCAAATGCAAAGGATTTGGCCTTCGCATATCTCTTCAAAGATGGACATGGCGTGATTTACAGAGCGTCTGACTGCATGTTGTTTAACCTGTCATCTTTTTTTGCAGCAAAGTAACAACGTGTGTCTGCGAGTGGGTGAGTGTGTGTGTGTGTGTGTGTGTGTGTGTGTGTGTGTGTGTGTGTGTGTGTGTGTGTGTGTGTGTGTGTGTGTGTGTGTGTGTGTATTTGCGTGTGCGTGTGCGTGTGTGTGTGTGTGTGTGTGTGTGTGTGTGTGTGTGTCAGACCAGTCTTCTTTACCTCATACAAAATATAATAACCTCACCGACACAACTGTTACATTGGTAAATAATGCAGTAGGGAGGAAAAGAATGTCTCAAGGTCTAGTTGGGGCAACGGTAATGATGGTCATGGACTGTTCTGTGGAGTTAAATACCTACTATTGTACTGTTCAATGTAGTTAAATATCTGCTATTGTACTGTTCACTGTCGTTAAGTACCTGCTATTGTACTGTCCATGCTATTGTACTGTTCATTGTTTGAGGAAATCTGGACAAACAGGGTCAAGGATTTACCTAGATATTTTATAAATATTAGGCTAGAATAAGGCTATAACGTAACAAAATGTGGAAAAGTCAAGGGCTCGGAATACTTTCCCAATGCACTGTATATATATACAGTGGGGCAAAAAAGTATTTAGTCAGCCACCAATTGTGCAAGTTCTCCCACTTAAAAAGATGAGAGAGGCCGGTAATGTTCATCATAGATACACTTCAACTATGACAGACAAAATGAGAAAAAAAATCCAGAAAATCACTTTGTAGGATTTTTAATGAATTTATTTGCAAATTATGGTGGAAAATAAGTATTTGGCCACCTACAAACAAGCAAGATTTCTGGCTCTCACAGACATGTAACTTCTTCTTTAAGAGGCTCCTCTGTCCTCCACTCGTTACCTGTATTAATGGCACCTGTTTTAACTTGTTATCAGTATAAATGACACCTGTCTACAACCTCAAACAGTCACACTCCAAACTCCACTATGGCCAAGACCAAAGAGCTGTCAAAGGACACCAGAAACAAAATTGTAGACCTGCACCAGGCTGGGAAGACTGCATCTGCAATAGGTAAGCAACTTGGTTTGAAGAAATCAACTGTGGGAGCAATTATTAGGAAATGGAAGACATACAAGACCACTGATAATCTCCCTCAATCTGGGGCTCCACGCAATATCCCATCCCGTGGGGTCAAAATGATCACAAGGAACGGTGAGCAAAAATCCCAGAACCACACGGGGGGACCGAGTGAATGACATGCAGAGGGCTGGGACCAAAGTAACACCGTTTACAGTAATTACCGTTTACAGTAATTCTCTCAAGCTTCATGGGGTAGTCACCTAGAATGCATTTCAATTAACAGGTGTGCCTTGTTAAAAGTTAGTTTGTGGAATTTTGTTCCTTCTCAATGCGTTTGAGACAATCAGTTGTGTTGTGAGAAGGTAGGGGTTGTATACAGAAGATAGCCCTATTTGGTAAAAGTCCATATTATGTAGATAACAGCTCAAATAAGCAAAGAGAAACAGTCTATTACTTTAAGAACTTTGAAAGTTTAATCAAGTCTGTCTCAAAAACCATCAAGCGATGAAACTGGCTCTCATGAGGACCGCCACAGGGAAAGACTAAGAGTTAACCTGCAGAGGATATGTTCAGAGTTAGACTCAGAAATTGCAGCCCAAATAAATACTTCACTGAGTTCAAGTAATGGACACGTCTCAACTGTTCAGAGGAGAATCAGGCCTTCATGGTCAAATTGCTGTCAAGAAACCACTAAAGGACACCAATAAGACTTACTTGAACCAAGAAACACGAGTAATGGACATTAGACCAGTGGAAATCTGTCCTTTGGTCTGATGAGTCCAAATGTTTGTCTTTGTGAGATGCAGAGTAGGTTCACGGATGATCATGGAAGAGGAGGTGTTGGGGTGCTTTGCTGGTGACACTGTCTGTGATTTATTTATAATTCAAGGCACACTTCATCAGCAGGGCTACCCCAGCATTCTGCAGCAATACGCCATCCCATATGGGGGACAATGATTTGTTTTTCAACAGGACAATGACCCAACACACCTCCAGGCTGTGTAAGGGCTATTTGACCAAGGAGAGTGACAAAGTGCTGCGTCAGATGACTTGGCCTCCACAATCACTCGTCAACGCAGAGATGGTTTGGATCGCAGAGTGAAAGAAAAGCAGCCAACAAGTGCTCAGCATACGTGGGGACTCAAGACTCCAAATGTTTATTGAAAATATAAATACATTTGCACAATGAGTAATTGTGGTCTCAAATACATTAGTTGTTGGCCAGAAACCTTGCAAATCTTAGACATTGACATGAAATCAGTCAAACAGGACATGGTATCAAGAACTAGATCAAACTAACTGAAACGATCCACCTACAAGTCCCCACATTGCATCTTGTCACTGTTGCTAGCTGTCGGACCAGTCAGAATCACTACAAAACAAGGCTTCCGCCCCATCAATGGGCACGCATCATTTTTGTGACGTTGTCAGCCAACCCATCTATGAAACAAAAATGTTACTTCAATACAAAAGCAAGCACACAATAGCCTAACATTTTCAGGTGATTTGGTGATTCTAGCAGTAACCTCAAGGTTGGTGGTGATGCTAACAGCACTAATCGGGAGGATGTGGGTGTTACGTGCACCTCTTGGAGAGGGAACGCAACACCCTGCTACAACTCATCTCCGGTGGAGTGAAAGAGGTATGGGACTGTAGGTACAAGTCAGGATGACAATAGCAGAGAATTTACCGTTTACAGGGAATTTATTTATTCCTTCACACGGTAAATTTGGGGAAAAGGGGCTGGACGGAACCAAAGAAAAGAAAGTAAATGTCAAAGCCCCTCTCCTACCTTACCTGCCTACCCACTACTTACCTAACTAGCACCACCAGACCACCCCAAAATACAGGGGGTGGTCTGCCCATGTCTTAACTAGTGTGCATAGACAGTAAATACTACAGGTTATGTATGCCCGCAGGCCTCTTGCTTAAACACTCTAGGTGCCTTCCCATTCCCACCTGGGAACAGATGAAACAATAATCCAAGCTTAAGTAAACAATTTCAATAATCAAAACAGTCCTTAGGACATAAATATACCTGCGCAGGACCGGCTACAAACTACTTCACAAGAAAAACCTCTGAGAAACAACTAACACAGGACATCAAAGACGCTCTCTCTGTCTGAGAACTAAACTAACACAGAACATAACAATCAGCTCTATCTGATAAACACCCAACACAGGATAACCATCAGCTCTCTAAGAACAAAGGAACACTGGCTTTTCTAGCTTCAGAAGGAGTCTGTAATGGGATACAGCTGTATCCTCTGACGAGAGGGCGGGGTCAGCTCCAATTAGCAATGGGGCCGACCAATCAGCTGCTTGGGGGAATTTCAGGAATCCATCCTGAAACACACACATACACACAAAACCACAACACAGAAACTGGGGAATGTAACAGTTGGGGTGAGGTTAACAGCACTAATCTGGAGGAAGTGGGGGTGAGGGTAACCATACTAATATGGAGGAAGTGGGGTGAGGTTAACCGTACTAATATGGAGGAAGTGGGGTGAGGTTAACCATACTAATATGGAGGAAGTGGGGTGAGGTTAACCGTACTAATCTGGAGGAAGTGGGGGTGAGGGTAACCATACTAATATGGAGGAAGTGGGGTGAGGTTAACCGTACTAATCTGGAGGAAGTGGGGGTGAGGGTAACCATACTAATATGGAGGAAGTGGGGGTGAGGTTAACCGTACTAATATGTAGGAAGTGGGGGTGAGGTTAACCGTACTAATATGGAGGAAGTGGGGGTGAGGTTAACCGTACTAATCTGGAGGAAGTGGGGGTGAGGGTAACCATACTAATATGGAGGAAGTGGGGTGAGGTTTACTAATCTGGAGGAAGTGGGGGTGAGGGTAACCATACTAATATGGAGGAAGTGGGGTGAGGTTAACCGTACTAATATGGAGGAAGTGGGGGTGAGGGTAACCATACTAATATGGAGGAAGTGGGGGTGAGGTTAACCGTACTAATATGTAGGAAGTGGGGGTGAGGTTAACCGTACTAATATGGAGGAAGTGGGGGTGAGGTTAACCGTACTAATCTGGAGGAAGTGGGGGTGAGGGTAACCATACTAATATGGAGGAAGTGGGGTGAGGTTAACCGTACTAATCTGGAGGAAGTGGGGGTGAGGGTAACCATACTAATATGGAGGAAGTGGGGTGAGGTTAACCGTACTAATATGGAGGAAGTGGGGGTGAGGTTAACTGTACTAATATGAAGGAAGTGGGGGTGAGGTTAACCGTACTAATATGTAGGAAGTGGGGGTGATGTTAATCGCACTAATCTGGAGGAAGTGGGGGTGAGGTTAACCATACTACTATGGAGGAAGTGGGGTGAGGTTAACCGTACTAATATGGAGGAAGTGGGGGTGAGGTTAACCGTACTAATATGGAGGAAGTGGGGTGAGGTTAACAGTGCTAATCTGGAGGAAGTGGGGGTGAGGTTAACCATACTAATATGGAGGAAGTGGGAGTGAGGTTAACCGTACTAATATGTAGGAAGTGGGGTGAGGTTAACCGTACTAATATGTAGGAAGTGGGGTGAGGTTAACCGTACTAATATGTAGGAAGTGGGGTGAGGTTAACCGTACTAATATGGAGGAAGTGGGGTGAGGTTAACCGTACTAATATGGAGGAAGTGGGGGTGAGGTTAACCGTACTAATATGTAGGAAGTGGGGTGAGGTTAACCGTACTAATATGTAGGAAGTGGGGTGAGGTTAACCGTACTAATATGGGGGAAGTGGGGTGAGGTTAGCAGTGCTAATCTGGAGGAAGTGGGGTGAGGTTAACCGTACTAATATGGGGGAAGTGGGGTGAGGTTAACAGTGCTAATCTGGAGGAAGTGGGGTTCTCCGAGATCTAAGATTAAATGGGCAGTTCATTTTACAACATATAATGTTAGATGGTTCCTCAACCTGAACGTAGTCTAACATTATTACATTTTCGGTGAGTCACTACTACTTCACTGACTCACATCAATGTGGTTTGAATGATTGAGCCAGTGCAAAACCCACTACTGTGAGGACAGAGAGAGGAGCCTCATGGGGATTATGAGTCTGTGATCCTGATTAAATTACCTGACAGACAGGTACGTGACCTGCAGACTGTATCACCATGGCCGTTTTCTAGTTCCATCGATGCTATGAGATGAAGACACACACACATACTCATACACACACACTCTCTGCGTGGCAATTCAGCTCTGCCATTACTGGGGGAATGAAGGCTGAATATAGACTGGGGGCTAAGTGTCATGTGCCGTCTGTGAAACTGATAAGAAAGTAAAGGAAAAGGGGGACACCTCATCAGTTGTACAACTGAATGCATTCAACTAAAATGTGTCTTCCGCAAAATTACGGTAACTTTACCAGAAAACCTGGTTGAATGATTCTCGGATTTCCTGCGTATTCCCTCCTGATTCTGTGAATCTTCCAACTGTGATTTCTGGAAAACTAGGGAATTCGGGGAAAGTTACTGGAATTTTGCAAACCTTGGCATGGGGCATTGTGCAGCCAGAAGACCTATGGTGGCAAAGCCTCAGTTGGCTGTGATCTACTGCAACGTGTCTTCAGTTTACCTGCACGGGAGACAACTCATCTTCAGAGGGGAGTAGGGGATTTTGAATATCAAACGGCCAGCGAGGTTGGGATTGGTTGGGGACTGAATGGAAGACCTTTGAGGGAGGAAATACGCAACTGTTTAGGAAGAATGTTGATAGACCTTTGTTGTTTGGGGAGGATGCGATGCTCTATACATTGAATTATAGTCAATGGCATTGCATATGTGATGAACCTAAAATACTGTACTGTATGTTATCAAGCTCCTAAGCCATAGTAATCACGTATTTAAACAAGACAACTGATGTTTCCCGTTAACGTGAAAAACATTTTAAAAACAATAACGAGCATGTTGGTGACATATCTGGTTACATATCAGACATTCCTTAACAGTAATTATAAACTGGGTGGTTCGAGCCCTGAATGCTTATTGGCTGACAGCCATGGTATATCAGACCGTATACCACGAGTATGATAAAATATAGATTTTTACTGTTCTAATTACGTTGGTAACCAGTTTGTAATAGCAATAAGGCACCTCAAGGGTGTATGGTATATGGTCAATATACCACGGCTAAGGACTGTGTCCAGCCACTCCACGATGAGTTGTGCGTAAGAACAGCCCTTAGCCGTGGTATATTGGCCATATACCACACCACTCGTGCCGTATTGCTTAACTATAACATATGCTTCTGTTTATATTTGAGAACAAGGTACAAGGTCAATAAATACTGCGTATGATACAATACACCGTACCTTCTCACTTATTACATAGGCCTTTTAGTGAATGCCACTGTAGTTGGAATATAAAACAAAGTATTTGACTATTTACTCATACAGGGGGTTAAGTCCAATAAGACAGACAGTTGGAGTTTATGTAAATGACTGTACTCTAACTGGGCTCCCAGGAGCTGGCTGCCAACAGAACATATGCCAACCGCACATTGATTTTCTAAATCCAATTGAAGTGAAAGCCCAGCATCACTCATTAGCATTATGCTAGAAGTGTTTGCCTTATGGAAGCGGGATTGATTCTCACAACAATATATATATATATATAAGTACAATATCAGTCAAAAGTTTGGACAAACCTACTAATTCAAGGGTTTTTCTTAATTTGTACTATTTTCTAAATTGTAAAAGTAGTGAAGACATCAAAACTATATAACAACTGGAACCATCTAGAAAACCAAAAAAAGGTTAAACAAATGCAAATATATTTGAGATTCTTCAATATAGCCACCAGTTGCCTTGATGACAGCTTTTCAAACTAGGCATTCTCTCAACCAGCTTCATGAGGAATCCTTTTCCAACCGTCTTGAAATAGTTCCCACATATGCTGAGCACTTGTTGGCTGCTTTTCCTTCACTCTGCAGTCCAACTCATCCCAAACCATCTCTGGGTTGAAGTCGGGTGATTGTGGAAGCCAAGTCATCTGATGCAGCGCTCCATCACTCTCGTTGGTCAGATAGCCCTTACACAGCCTGGAGGTGTGTTGGGTCATTGTCCTGTTGAAAAACGTATTGCTGCAGAATGGCGTATAGATGCAGAATGCTGTGGTAGCCCTGCTGATTAAGTGTGCCTTGAATTATAAATAAATCACAGACAGTGTCACCAGCAAAGCACCCCAACACCTCCTCTTCCATGCTTCATGGTGGGAACCACACATGCGGAGATCATCCGTTCACTTACTCTGCGTCTCACAAAGACACGGCTGTTCGAACCAAAAAATCTCAAATTTGTACTCATCAGACCAAAGGACAGATTTCCAACGGTCTAATGTCCATTACTCGTGTTTCGTGCCCCAAGCAAGTCTCTTCTTATTATTGGTGTCCTTTAGTAGTGGTTTCTTTTCAGCAATTCAACCATGAAGGCCTGATTCACGCAGTCTCCTCTGAACAGTTGATGAGGAGATGTGTCTGTTACTTGAACACAAATTTATTTTGGCTGCAATTTCTGAGGCTAGTAACTCTAATGAACTTATCCTCTGCAGCAGAGGTAGCTCTGGGTCTTCCTTTCCTGTGGTTGTCCTCATGAGAGCCAGATTCATCATAGCGCTTGATGGTTTTTGCGACTGCACTTGAAGAAACTTTCAAAGTTCTTGAAATTTTCCGGATTGACTGACCTTCATGTCTTAAAGTAATGATGGTCTGTCGTTTCTCTTTGCTTGTTTGAGCTGGTATTCCCATAATAAGGATTTGGTCTTTTACCAAATAGGGCTATCTTCTGTATACCACCCCTACCTTGTCACAACACAACTGATTGTCTCAAACGCATTAAGAAGGAAAGAAAGAAAGAAATTCCACAAATTAACTTTTAACAAGGGTCACCTGTTAACTGAAGTGCATTCCAAGTGACTACTTCATGAAGCTGGTTGAGAGAATGCCAAGAGTGTGCAAATCTGTCATCAAGGCAAAGGGTGGCTACTTTGAAGAATCTCAAATAGAAAATATATTTGGATTTGTTTAACACTTTTTTAATTACTACATGATTCCATATGTGTTATTTCATAGTTTTGACGTCTTCACTATTATTCTACAAAGTAGAAAATAGTCCAATAAAGAAAAACCCTTGAATGAGTAGGTGTGTCCAAACTTTTGACGGGTACTGTATATTATTATTGTAACAGCTTTCTTCCTGGGAAAGAGAGGACCAAAACGCAGCGTGGTGAGTGTTCATCTTCTTTAATAATAAATCCCAACTGAACACTTCAAATTACAAAACAGCTAATGTGAAAACAGTCCTATCTGGTGCATAGACACAAAGACAGGAAACAATCACCCACAAATCCCAACACAAAACAGGCTACCTAAATATGGTTCCCAATCAGAGACAATGACTAACACCTGCCTCTGATTGAGAACCATATCAGGCCAAACATAGAAGTAGACAAACTAGACACACAACATAGAATGCCCACCCAGCTCACGTCCTGACCAACACTAAAACAAGGAAAACACACAAGAACCATGGTCAGAACGTGACAATTATTATTTATTTAATCTTATTTCTTATCAGACCAGAGCCCAAATTCACAAAACACTCCTCACAAACATTTATTTTTAAGAATTACATTTCTTCTTAACTTTTTGCTTAAGGAGAAACATAAGAAATAGTGCAAGAACATTTCCAATAACCTTTTTGAGGAATAGCAACTTTGCTTAATGTTCTTCATAAGTCTATAGTTAATGGAAAAAATGACAGTTAAGATTAAATGTTTTCTTAAGAAGGTTTTGTGAATCTGGGCACAAGTTCTTCTAATTGATTTAATTCATGAAATAGGCAGAGGAGAGGAGATGGTGTGTGGGGTGCATGAGAACAAGCCTTCATAGTCTCTGTCCAATGAATTAAGCTGTACAGTATTTATGGTGAATTCGAATGGGATTGTGTTAACTGTACTCTGCAGCCAGGGCTCCTCCCTAGCCACAGACGTCTAGACGTGGTGTGCACAAGACAGGACCACGACAGCCATGTGTAATTACAAAGAGATGCTGGGGTTTGATTCAACATCAGGTTACTAGTCAGATCTTTCATTATCATACTCCCAAGTTACGTTCAGCACTAGGCTGTTGGTGTGAGGAAGCCTGGAAATCAAAGCTAGTAGTAGGATGGTGGGAATTCAATGCAGCAATTAGGGCAAATCTGTTAAACAGTAGACATGGACGGACAAATCAGGTTGAGAGAATGGGGCTTCCAAAGTAACCATATAGACTCTTCGTAGAGAGACAGCTGAATTGGCCTTCAGACCCAACCACTTGGATCCAGTCTGTATTTATACCATTGGCCATATTCTTTCTAGGGGTGCACTTGCTTTAGTAGTCTACAATGAATTGAAGTTATTAAGTCAGGCCCTCTCTTCGATAATCCTTCTCCCGCTGTCTGAAGTGATGATCTTGACCCTTGACCCAATGGCCCATGTCTTGTGTTTATCTAGTGCAGTGTTTCCCAACTCCAGTCTTACAGTATCTCCAAGAGCATACATTTCTGTTGTAGCTCCAGACAATAAAACACCTGATTTAACTCATTGAGGGCCTGATGATTGGATGACACGTTGAATCAGATCTCCTTGTCCAGGGCTACAATAAAAATCTGTACTGGGGTACTGGAGGACTGGAGTTGGCAACCACTGATGTAGTGAACTTGTCCTATGAGAACAAAATATACTGTGATGCTACCAGGCTGCCCTGGTGTGAGGTGGAGTAGAATGAACTGAGATAGCACAAGGCTTCCTGTACTAAAATGGTTTTGCTAGCCTCTTTCAGCAGACAGGAAACGTGGGGGTTTATTTACAAGTTATTAGGTGGATGACAACTGTGGTGATCTATTCTAAGTGCTGATATTACACTCAGACATAAGGGATGATTATCGCTGCCACAGCAATATCATAATACATAGTCATTATCTTCTACAAATTGTGTCAATGTTGTATTGCAACAGCTTCAGAGTTCTGATAGTACCAACTAGTGCAAGCTCAGTGCACTGTTCATTTCCAACCTCCCTAGAATTGACTGAGAGACAGCCTTCGGAGGAATACAATTTTCAAAGGGCACTCCACCCCTCTCTGGCTAATTAGGATCATATTGATAATGAAGTGTAATTATAAATTGTTCATAGTATTACCGATGTTCCATTGATACAGTGTACGTGTGAAACTTTCAACTAGGCAACAGTGATTTTTACATTTAGTTCACAGTAAAGCCAAGCAACCGTACTGTATCTCTACAACACAAAATGACTGAGATCACATTTCTGTGTAAGCTCTCTCTCAACATAGCAATTAAGCCTGGGGACAAGTTTAATGTTTGAGAGACGCACTGAGATGTTTCTGAGGTTGGGGTCTGGAAGAATGTCAAACTCATCCTACTAGTAAAGGATACTGATTATCTCAAATAAGCAGTGTTTCTCATTCATAGCAGGGAGGAAAGCACACTAATCAAAGACGGAGATATCCACATTTCAAGATTGCAGCAATTATGCCAGTGTGTTATTTGCATAAAAATACCTTGATGACATGCTCTGAGTCTTTCTCTCTCCCCCACCTGCCCCGCTTTTGTGCAAATATAATTTTAGTGCAGTGTGATGTCATTTACAGCAAAGAAATATTATTTGATAATCTTGGGTGACATATGATAATGTAATTTTGCTCTCATGCAATTCACAATGCCTCATTGATAAATGAGCCCTACGTGATTTCCTGGACTGAATTATCTATTAATGAGCTTCATATCGGTGGCTGCAGAGATTATACTGTGGCCCAGTGGCTTCTGGGCCTCAGTATAGAGAGAAGAAATGTCAACATGATGAGATGGGACAAAGCTAGCTTCACATGTTAAAAGCCATCATTAAATCACCTCTTGTATTCTGCATCCGTCTCTCTGTTTTCGCTGTGCTACCATTTCTACAGTGGGGAGAACAAGTATTTGATACACTGCAGATTTTACAGGTTTCCCTACTTACAAAGCATGTAGAGGTCTGTAGTTTTTATCATATGTACACTTCAACTGTGAGAGACGGAATCTAAAACAAAAATCCAGAGAATCACATTGTATGATTTTTAAGTAATTAATTTGCATTTTATTGCATGACATAAGTATTTGATCACCTACCAACCAGTAAGAAATCTGGCTCTCACAGACCTGTTAGTTTTTCTTTAAGAAGCCCTCCTGTTCTCCACTCATTACCTGTATTAACTGCACCTGTTTGAACTCGTTACCTGTATAAAAGACACCTGTCCACACACTCAATCAAACAGACGCCAACTTCTCCACAATGGCCAAGACCAGACAGCTGTGTAAGGACATCAGGGATAAAATTGTAGACCTGCACAAGGCTGGGATGGGCTACAGGACAATAGGCAAGCAGCTTGGTGAGAAGGCAACAACTGTTGGCACAATTATTAGAAAATTGAAGAAGTTCAAGATGACGGTCAATCACCCTCGGTCTGGGGCTCCATGCAAGATCTCACCTCGTGGGACATCAATGATCATGAGGAAGATGAGGGATCAGCCCAGAACTACACGGCAGGACCTGGACAATGACCTGAAGAGAACTGGGACCACAGTCTCAAAGAAAACCATTAGTAACACACTACGCCGTCATGGATTAAAATCCTGCAGCGCACGCAAGGTCCCCCTGCTCAAGCCAGCGCATGTCCAGGCCCATCTGAAGTTTGCCAATGACCATCTGGATGATCCAGAGGAGGAATGGGAGAAGGCCATGTGGTCTGATGAGACAAAAATATAGCTTTTTGGTCTAAACTCCACTCGCCGTGTTTGGAGGAAGAAGAAGGATGAGTACAACCCCAAGAGCACCATTCCAACCGTGAAGCATGGAGGTGGAAACATCATTCTTTGGGGATGCTTTTCTGCCAAGGGGACAGGATGACTGCACCGTATTGAGGGGAGGATGGATGGGGCCATGTATCGTGAGATCTTGGCCAACAACCTTCTTCCCTCAGTAAGTGCATTGAAGATGGGTCGTGGCTGGGTCTTCCAGCATGACAACGACCCGAAACACACAGCCAGGGCAACTAAGGAGTGGCTCCATAAGAAGCATCTCAAGGTCCTGGAGTGGCCTAGCCAGTCTCCAGACCTGAACCCAATAGAAAATCTTTGGATGGAGCTGAAAGTCTGTATTGCCCAGCGACAGCCCCGAAACCTGAAGGATCTGGAGAAGGTCTGTATGGAGGAGTGGGCCAAAATCCCTGCTGCAGTGTGTGCAAACCTGGTCAAGAACTACAGGAAACGTATGATCTCTGTAATTGCAAAGAAAGGTTTCTATACCAAATATTAAGTTCTGCTTTTCTGATGTATCAAATACTTATGTCATGCAATAAAATGCAAATGAATTACTTAAAAATCATACAATGTGATTCTCCGGATTTTTGTTTTAGATTCCGTCTCTCACAGTTGAAGTGTACCTATGATAAAAACTACAGACCTCTACATGCTTTGTAAGTAGGAAAACCTGTAAAATCGGCAGTGTATCAAATACTTGTTCTCCCCACTGTATGTCTATCTTGTACAACGTCAACTTGTACAATTGGACATTTTTGCTAATGATACTCACTTGTGTAGACAGTACACCTGTTCTATAGTATGCTATGGAAAAACTAGAGTTAATATGCAATCCCATATAGCTTAAACTGTTACAGCGCTAATAGTATGAAACGTACATGATTTGGAATAGTGACATACTGCCATCCAGTGACAAAAGAGGGACATTGTAAACAGGGCCAGCAAATTGTGCCTTTATAATTGTGCATAGAATCCCTCTACTGGACAAACTCAAATGATGTACCGTTAAGTACAATGTCTGTGTGATGGCCCCACTTTAAAATAAGTGTCACTGATACTTATGGTAGTTACTTAGGCACACTATGTACAGTGTTAGCACAATTTACACTGATTTATTATAAGTATTATGTAACACTGTAATTACACTGTGCCTGCCTATGGTAATGTGCCTGAAGTGTATATCCATATCTTTAGGGATGTATAAATGTGCTAGCCTCGTAATCACAAGACGGATGCACCGACCATTCGCGAGGCATAAAAGTACATGTAAGTTACTTATGGAGCAGCAGTCACCTGCAGCTTTTGGAGACTAAGGGATTGCCGGCTTTTGTTTCAGCCCAACACTGATTCCTTTCATCATCAAAACCATGATTAGCTGGATCAAGGTGTTCATGTCTGAGCTGGGTCAAATGCCTGGACACCCTGCAGTGGCGCAGTGGTCTAAGGAATTGCATCTCAGTACTAGATGTGTCACTATAGACCCTGGTTTGAACCTGGGCTGTATCACAACTGGCCATGATAAGGAGTCCCATAGGGTGGCACACAATTGGTCCAGCATCGTCCAGGTTAGGGGAGGGTTAGGCCGGGGTAGGCCATCATTGTAAAATAAGAATTTGTTCTTAACTGACTTACCTAATTAAATAATGGCTAAATACAAATTTAAAAGACATGCTCTATGCAGAATGGTAGTGGAACTTACATTGCTGCCCTCTTCTGGTAAAACCCCCCAGATATTATTTAGTTTCAAGTCATTCTCTCTGCTGGGACCTCTACTCCCACATGAAAAAAATACTATAGGAACATTTGCACAACTGAATTCATTCAACCGAAATGTGTCTTCCACATTTAACCTAAACCCTCTGAATTAGTATACTATGGTATAAATACTGTAGTATTACTATATTTATATTCTATAGTATTCACTGTAGTGTTTTGCAGACTTTACTGAGGTATACTGTTGTATATACAGTTTACAATAGTAGAACTACTGTAGTATTACTATAGTTAAAAACTATTATATATATACTTTAGCAATCACTATAGTGTTTGTGTAGATGTTACTGTAGTATTTACTATAGTGTTTTTATGTTACTATCTTTGACAGAGAAGTGGGGGCTTATCCGTCTGAACGGATAATTCAGAGCTTCTGCTCTTTTCTATAACCTGTATTGAACACAATATATGGTCTATACTTGGCATGTTGGTTTCTTACTCATGGGTGGCACAAATTGAGATAATCGGGATGGAAATGAATGGAGTTAATGCAAATGAAATACTGTAGTATTACTATAGTTAAAAACCTGTAGTGTTTTTGCGGACTGTAATATTTTTGTGGACTCTGTAGTATTTGCTACATTGTTGTTTTTTTGCGGATAATACTCTAGTATTCTACAGTGTACTATGAAATTCTATAGTTAAATACTACACGTGATCAAGGGATACTACAGTGTGTAGTGTAATATTCTACAGTATACTACAAAATGCTATAGTAAATACTACGGATGATCAAGGGATACTACAGTGTGTAGGATAGTATTCTACAGTATACTATAGTAAGTACTACACATGATCAAGTGATTCGGGTGGCAGGTAGCCTAGTGGTTAAAGCTTTGGGCCAGTAACCGAAAGGTTGCTAGATTGAATCCCTGAGCTGACAAGGTCAAAATCAGTCGTTCTTCCCCTGAACAAGGCAGTTAACCCACTGTTCCTAGTCTGTCATTGTAAATAAGAATTTGTTCTTAACTTACTTGCCTAGTTAAATAAAGGTCAAAAATACTACAGTGTGGAATATAGTATTCTACAGTGTACTACAATATGCTATAGTAATAACTACATGATTGAGAGATACTACAGTGTGGAGTATAGTAAACTAAATATTTTGGCTGGTCTTTGAGATCTAGCTATAATTAGTTCCAACAGCATACTCTAACTCTCAGGTCCTTGAGGATGACTGGGATGACTGGATGACTGGGACCTCTATTGGTCTCTGTGATCTAGTTATAGTTAGTTCCAACAACATATACATGTAGCACTCTGGGCTTTGAGCCATAATGGATGAACAGCCTGGTTGAACATGACATCAGACTTGTAGTATTTTCTTTCAAATGATGTGTATTCTCCTTCAGGCTCCAGGTGAGTCTAACAGTGTGACTCTTTTAACAGTGGCAACACTGACCACTGTTCACAATAAACAGATAGGTTCCCTCATTATGAACCCCAGCCATATGTGGCTATAGGTCTAGCCCGATGGTGTCCTGACTGTATCCATGCGAGTTGTTGGGCTTTAGATACAGAAAAGCTGGGTTATATGTCCTTTGACCTGGGTACTTGATGTCATAATAACAAGCCAACCTGTTAATCTGCAGCATTATAACTTCTGACACCACCAGCTGTCACTCGACGGTGCCCTTCAGTCTCGCCCCTATACCATTACCTATGATTTAACGATTTAAAGGAAAGAGGACATAGGCTACAAATGCATAATTCTATGCATTATATACTTTTCATAATAATTACTGTGCTATTCATGTAATTTGCCCTGTCCCTGTGGACAGTAAAGACTTTCTTCGGTTAATTTAAAATGTGGAACTTTTTCTAACAGTGAAATTGGAGAGTTTTCTGTAATTCAATGCCTGTCACTTTTAACTTATTTCTTAATTATTAAGTCCACCATAAATTTAACCATAATAATGCCACATTTGTAGCACGTTGCTTGGTAGACCTAAATGCCGCGTAGAGAATTGAACCCAATATTACACAAGTCACTTATTTGAATGAATTAAACACATTACTCGAAGTATAATTAAAATAGCCCATTTCAATAACAAGAGAATCGACGTCATTTGCACATTGAATCCCAGTAATTTGTTATAGGTCCTTACAATAGGTCCTTACATGTAATTCATTAGAGAACATGCCCTTTACATCCGATATCTTATTACTTTGAAAATAGCCTTTAGGAAACAATTTGCCGTTTCCTTTTGTCGCAGTGTCAAAGTAAGTGGGGATGACACCCTTGTTTTTGATCACGCAGCATGAAAGGCGCTTGCTTGGTCGAAAACAACTTCGCTCAGGTGAGCAAGAAAATCAGAGCTGACAACTGAGTTTCCTCTAAAGCCTCTCAGTTTAAAAAGAACAAGAAGCAGTCCTGTAATTAAAGAATGACCTCTGCATTTATAGGCTACTGCTACGCCATTTGTTTGGGTATGCAACCCTTATAGCAACATTTTTACGTTATTCTCTGCTGACTCACTCATTTTAAGATATAGCCTACGTTTAGGAGAAAATTGGCTATACTGAGATTATGTAGGTTTATGCTAAAATTATTTGACACATAAAGAGGTAAGTTAATAATAATTTTAACTGATTGATGTTCGGTGAGAATGGCCTATACGACAGGGTGTATGTAGGCCTTTCGGTTCAGCCATTTTCTTAGATGAAACCACTCAGTACAAGCCTCATTACACTACCTGAATTCAGAAGAGATTTGAATGGAATATGTTGTCTTCATCTGCTTGTATGAATCGACGTGTAGGCTAATAGAAAATACATTCCATCGAACTAATGGAATAGCCTTCATTTTAGTTAACAAACAAATACATGAACATGTTTCAGTTGAATACAATACGCTACAAAACTAGATATAGATAATAATGGCTGTTGTTGCCGAAAAGGCTTCTGACCATCTTGAATGGCCTTTGCTATTCAAAACTTTGGAAGCTTCCAACTTTACAGCTGAAATAAGATATTTGTTTGAATCTGAGTTCTCCAAAATAGTTTGCTTATTTTTCTCTTGTATACACTCAATAATGGTGTTATGCATTAGTCTAGCATAATTGTAGATATATTTAGCTGCTATTACGAAGTAGAGAGAAACAGTTTCATTTCAATGGTTACTGTTAAAACTGGTTCAATAACAACGAGAAATAGGAAGACACATGATAGATTTTCTCTATCATTCTCTTGTCCTGTCTTAGCTACATTATCTTTGAACCAGAACGTCATGGATCAGTCACCCCTCTGTACCCAGTTATTGTGGCCACACAAGGGTTATTTCCTGTTTTGAAATTGTACAGAAAACATGTTTCTCTTTTCGCATTGTAAATTAACCGTGACAAACCAGACAATGGTATTTCAGGAAGTGTTATTATTATATATGATACATGTGTTTGTTATTATTGTTATTATTCACAAAGTTGTGTATACTCTATTTCACACACTAATTCCACACGGGTTTAGTCTACGAGGAAATTAGTCTTTCGATTGGGAGGCTACAGGGTTCCACTTTGCAAGTCATTCCGATGTAATTCAGGTATAATTATATGAATATATTAGTCTATGGTACAGCAACATAGGGCTATGTGGCACAGGTCTGTGCACAAACACTTTGGATTGTAACGGGACACAATAGTATCCTTGAATAAAGTTAATACCAACTTTGCTGAAAACGTTAAATTACATTTTATTAGACTATTAGTAGTTTATAACTAGTGTTGGGGAGTAGTGAACTACTTGTAGTTCAACTGGTAGGCCTAATTAAACTACATTTTGCAGTAGCGTGGTGGTGGTTGAACTAATATCAAATATTGGAAGTGTTTTCAGTAGTTAATAACTTTTTTGTCCTTGTATCGGTGTAGCTAACTATACACACGTTTTTTGTGGTTGCAAAAATATATAAAATATGGGGGAAATAGGCAATAACTTCCTCTTTTTTTCGGGATTAGACCTGCCCAATTCTCACTTAAAACATTGTTTTTTTCTGTTAACACCTGACCCCGGAGTGATCTGTCTTGTAATTTGTAGTCCATGACCTATTTTTTTCCCCGAAGTAACTTGTATGTCGTGAACTACCTTTTCAAAGTAGTTTCAGTTCAGTGAACTATTTTTCTTAACGGTAGCTTTAGTGTAACTTAACTTCTTCTAGTGATAAATAATTGGTATTTTGGTAAACTATGATTTCAGAGTAGCTTCCCCAACACTGTTTATAACTAGACTAGTATCTTATGCTTCTGGCATAAACGCAAAACAATATCAGAACAACTCGTAATGAAATTCGGGGTAATTGTGGAAAATGATCGAAACCTTCCCAATTCTTCAGCAATACAGCTGAGAAAATAAGTTACAGAGAAATGCAATTACATTTGACTTTATTATTTTCCAATTTAATCCAAAATTCTGTGAATATATTGTATACAAATTAACTGTAGGCATAGGTCGTAGCCTAGACAGCCTGTAGGTTTATGACTGTCGAAAGTAGCCCAATGATAAACATTAAAATAAGTTTCTCCCTCTTTCCTGATAATTTTGTTAAGCTTCTGTTTATCTACTCAATTTTTCTTTTAAGTTTAGGCCTACTCCCTGTATGTGGCCATCAAAGTCAATACCAAGTCACCTGAGATTGCAAATGCAAACATGTTTAGGCCTGCAATAGCACAGGGATCGTTTAAAATATATGTTGACTCTTAACCTCTAGGCTATTAACTTATTCATGAAATATGTTTTTCTTTATAGGCTACAAGTTTGCTAATTTCATAATATCCTTGCTTTTTAAAAGCACCTTAAATGTTAAATGCTATGAAATGTTATAAATGTTATGAAATCTAGGGCAGTTTTCATTGCTATCCTTGAATAGATTCGGGAGCGATAAAAAAACACTTTGACCTTGTCAAAAGAGGTAGATTCGGGTCAGAGGTGCGTAATATTCCGAGGACGGTTGAGGCAGGAGGAATAAGGACTCGCGTGACAAGCAGAGGGAAAACAAGACTTTCTCTGGCAATCGGGTATCCTCGAGGCACACATTAAAAGTAGACTCTTTCATCTTTCATGTCGCTTCTGGTTATCTTGGCCTGCCCTTTGCTCTTGTAGGCTATATTTAATCATATCAGATGTTCCTCCATTGAGGGTAGCCTCCGTGAGGAGAATCCACAGATTCTCCCAAATTGATTGAAAGAAGAAGGTAGGCCACAATGTGGGCATCTTCTTTCAGCTTTTTAAAGGCTTTATTTCGATTGTTGGATGGGGGAGAGACCGAGAGAGAGAGACAGAGAGAGAGAGAGAGAGAGATGGGGAGTAATGGGGATGTTGACATGTTTAATGTTTTTCTAATGATAATAAAACTACTAATACTACTACTAATAAGATTATTATTATTATTAGATTATTATTATTATTACGATGATGATAATAGAATCCACTAGTATCCTAATATAATATTTAAAAGTTGTTTTAAAACCATGATAAATGTTTATGTTCAGTTAAACCAAACCACAAATCACGTGTGCAAGAACAAGTACGGTACTTTTTCATTATTATTTGAGGAAACTATGATTGCCTCAAAGGTATAATAGTATCAGGCTGTTTGAATATTTATGCAACCCAATATCTTGTGATGTAACTTGATATAAATAGACTGATCTTGGTTAATTTCAAGGTAAGGCCCACGCTGCAGCAAACTATCCCGCCATACTCGATCAATATTTATTAGTCGAGTGAGATTGATTAAATGAAGCGCCCAAACATAAACAATAAAGTGGTGCACCCAGTAAAAAATCTAACGTTTAGGCTTTTTAAAACGTTTTTCTTTCACAAACGTTTAAGGAAGAAATACCTGCATAACTGAACATCGAACGTGTTTATTTTATCCTTGTTTTCTCTAACCTGGGTGTTTTGCCATCAATCTGCTAATGTGACCAAAATATACTGCAGCATCAATTTCTGTCAGCATGGGGGTGCCAAGATAGTGGGACAGTGTTGCCCACGGCACAAATACTTCTCAGTTCAGATTAGATTTCTTGGGGTCAAATGATGTACACTAATTTGGATATTATATTGCAGTCCTATCAATAACTGTTAGGCCTATTCAACGAATCTAAGAAAACAGTTTTATCACATTATGTCACAAGGTGTAAAGTTGCATTATTCGAATTGAATAGGAAATAATAAGGTGTAGGCTTGCTCCTTATCGAAAACCAAATGTGGTAATAGCTTATCACATGTAAAACTCTATCACTATAAGGAAGCCTCAACCATATATGTTTCACTCTCCCAAAGAATGTATGTATTATGACTTAAAATCCCATTGAAGGAAACATACATGCCGGCTAATAGCCTACATTCTCAGCGATGGCTTCATGGCATTATTTATTGAAAAATATGGACCTTGTGTATAAGCTAATATGACAGAAGTGCTATGACCTTGGGGGCAGTCTACTTCCGCGTCAACTGCCTTTTTTCCATGCTACCTTGAGAGTGTGCTCTCCTCCTTTCTCACGCGATTCCTGCATTTCAGAGGAGTTCGGCACGTAGATGAGTAGCTTTCCCCAACCAAGCAGGGTCATTTCTAGTTTACTCACAAATATAAGCTGAACCACAACGCCTACAGGTTCAGTTTGAACGGGATGTTAGGTAAGCTGTCCGAGTTAAGATGCTTGATGCTACCAACCCAAATGAAAAGCTACTTTTGTGGCCTATAAATCGTCCATTAGATTAGTGTTGACAATCTACAGGGTTTGTTTTCAACACATATAAACCTTAATCGAACACAATAATGCAGTACCCCACATTCGTTAGTGCTGCAATTATCTACTTGCAAGTGATGTCAACCACATGAGAAGTGCTGTGTTAATTAACATTTGACCAGTTCCTGGCACTGCTGAAGGCATTAGTGGAATTATGGCGAGGCAAATATGCTTTGGAACTAACTCTTATATACATACGCACATTGATCTAATGTCCCATAAGCCTATTTATTTCTAGTGGAATACATAATCCATCAGAAGTGCTCCTTTGTTCTAGTCCTGAGGTATAAAACATGCTTCCTGTGTATCTGCACTTATCTCAAACAGCGTAATTAACCATGCTTTGAGTTGACCATTTGGACATAATGCAGGCCTATACGGTAAGGAATTCAAATATTAGGCTGATGTTGTTTCCTTCCATGCACTGAGAGTTCATGGAGGGACAGGTTATGGTTAAAACGGAATGCAGGAGCCCAATAACTAACTAAATAAAGCCTTCAATTGTAGGGGTCATCTATGTGAATAGTTAAGTTCTATTTGGTCAATGATCATTATCAGGAGACCATCGTTTTCCCCTTCATTCCTCCTTTTTTCATGGCAACTGACCCCCTGATGTAGCCACAGACCTTCATTGGGAAAATACCATGCATTTGTGTGTCCTTTTAGTAAAGGTGTTGATATATATTTGACTTCTCGGAACATGGTATTTGGTCTTGCCATCTCCCCAACCACAGACTCCACACACACATGATCTGTGGGAGAGAGCAGCT
Source organism: Oncorhynchus masou masou (assembly GCF_036934945.1). NCBI lineage: Eukaryota > Metazoa > Chordata > Actinopteri > Salmoniformes > Salmonidae > Oncorhynchus > Oncorhynchus masou. Next base: position 51,274,588 of record NC_088238.1, read on the forward strand.
CTTGGCACTAAGCTGTGATGTGCTTAAAATGTCAACCCCTTTACTCTATTGAGCTGGCCCTAACAGGGGTTAATTTGCCGCTAAAGGGTTAAACAAACAGTCATTTGTAGATTGCGCCTCTGTAAAAAATCCCCCTTTGTAGATGTGAAACGGGTTTCATAAAAACTAGAAGCTCAAATGCTCACCTAATAACATGAAACAACTGTGTGGTAATATTATTTTTGGCAAGAAGGTTTTGTGTCCAGTTTAGGCGTTAGCAATGTGCTTCATTAATGACTAAACCAAACAAATCCCAGAATGCCTTTTGGCCTGTCCTGCTGAATAGCATCCTGGTTGCAGTGAGGTGAAAGGTAATGGGGATTAGACTGGGAAAAGTATGTGCCAGTTTCAATGGGGCTGATCTGGAGTGGTCTTTGGAGTATTTGAAGAGGGGATACAGACTAAGGAACACTTTGATAAATTAGAGGGAACTTCGGTCCCTTTTACCCTGTGAGGTCGTCCAACTTATGAAATAACATTTATCCATTTGATATAAACTGCCTTGGAGGTAAAATGTGTAAAGAGCTATGTGTCAAAAAAAAGAGATGGAGATGGCACAGAACAAAGCTATAAACCATGATGTAAAAATAATGTCCTTACCCAACACTTGCACTTGACCCACCCCCCTTTCTACCTCTGACTCTGCTGATAGCAACTTTATTGTGGAAAAATGTACTTACCATGCCCATGATAAGAGTGAGACACAGGGAGGAATAAAGAGATATGTAGACATCTCCCTGAGCATACTGCTAAATAAGACAAGTTCGTCAAAAGAGCCAAGCTCGAGACATTTCTAAAAGCCAGGGCGTTCTGGATGACTGCCCCTCTGAAGGCAGATACATCCAAGATATCCGGACCTCCGTGACCTCATATACACTGCTGCATTCTGGGCCTTAACCTCAGCAGAGTGCACTATAACAGTGACCTATTATTGTCTCTTCTGCTGCGGTAATGATAGATGAGGCTTCCCCCGAAAGGCAGGCCCCTAACACAGCCCTCCTAATCCTCTGGAATCCGTAATGCAGATGGGGAGAAGACAAGAAAAACATATAAATTGCTAATGATACGGGATTGGAATTTGTGGGATTATTAATGGGTTCATTATATGGATGAGCAATATCAAGACTGAACCTGGGAATCAGAATAATCATCAGTGTATACGTCAAACGAGTTATGGATTGATAACCCTTGTCTAGTCTAATTGAAATAGGGGGTTGAAGTTAGTGTTTGCTGTAGTCCTGTCTAGCCTGTATATTTGCAGACTCGATAGTACAATATTCCTATCTCTATAGTCTGTATGCATTTGTGGGGGATTATTTATGGGGGGGGGGGTGTCAATAATAAATGTCAGTAAGCACATAGACTACATAAATCTCAGACCGTGGGACTATAGCTGATGGAACTAAACGTACTGAAATATTGTACATACTCACAAAAGAGCAAGAGTTAATCAATTGCCATTCTTTTGGTGTTGTTTCACAAGCAAGACAGTACAGTATTTGCATATACTGTAAGTAAGGGATGCAAAGAAAATGTATTACAAAGATGCAGGACTGTGTCCCCGTTTGCACTTTTCTCTTCCCACAGTGTTGCAAGGGAGAAGGAGAGTTTTTCATTATTGAAAGTGGTGCCACCTCGAATAACGTTAATTCAAAGATGGCTGCCATTCTTGAAAATAAAGCAAGGAAGACAACGTCCCATTCAATTGGCTGCTCACTGAGTGGAATGAGATAATTTCAAGGATACCTTGAATCAAAACAAAAATATGTCTCCCTGAATTAATGTTTGGGCTGAAATCCTATAAAACACTATTTAGATACAACAAGAGATTTTCTTTGTCAAAAAAATTGATTTTATGAAGTGATTCAGTTCAAATAATCTTGGGCCATGAATGTCTGTTGAAGCCCTTTACACTTTTATAGAAACTTTACATTTGATCATTTACACAACTGTATTGGTATTTTGTGTATTTGCCCCAAAAAAGCTGATTTACAAGTCGACCAACAGTATGAGCACGATAACTTCATTGACTGGGGACCAAATAAACATATCTTTAGCTTCTTATCAGAGCATGAAGCAGGTGTGTGTACTGACAGTTCTTCAAGCCAATTAGTGCTGGAAAATATCTCTGTGTCGTAGTGATATTTTGCCTAAATTCTTTGAGCGTTTCTCACTTCGTGAGTATAGGGAATTACCTGTGTAGGACCCCCTTCAGTCTCAAACTATTGCTCCCCACCACTAAATTGCAATAGAAAAACCTCTAGTTTTTCTGGTGTGTGTGTGTGCCTTTGTGCCTGTGTGTTGACTTGCGTGCCAATGTGTGTTTTGTATACCAGGGGTCATATTGTATATCATATTATAAACTGGGTGGTTCGAGCACTGAATGCTGATTGGCTGACAGCCGTGGTATATCAGACCATATTCCACGGGTATATTTTTACTGCTTTTATTATGTTGGTAACCAGTTTATAATAGCAATAAGGTACCTCAGAGGTTTGTGGTATATTGCGTATATCGCGTTGCGTCGTGCCCCAGAACAGCTCTTCGCCGTGATATATTGGCCATATACCAAACCTCCTCGTGCCTTATTGCTTAATTAGGCCATAGGCCAGGAGTCCATCCAGGAGTGCCGTGATATATTGGCCACATACCAGCCTCTATACCAGTGTCACCCAAGCAGTACCGATGCGCCACATCTGAACCAACAGGACCCTAAGCTATACGACTGTTAAATAGTTATTTAAATAGTTAACCAAATAGCTACCCAGACTTTCAGCATGCTTATTTTTATATTTTTATTGTATTTTTTTAATTTACTGCACTGACACAAATGTCTGATGACTGGTTGAAAGATATTGATAATAAGATGATTGTGGGTGCCGTACTGTTAGATTTCAGCGCAGCCTTTGGCATTATTAACCATTATGGCTTTTCAACCTCTGCCATATTGTGGATTCAGTTATCTATCTAATAGAACTCAGAGGGTTTTGTTTAATGGAAGCTTCTCTAATGTTAAACATGTAAAGTGTGGTGTACTGCAGGGCAGCTCTCTAGGCCCTCTACTCTTTTCTATTTTTACCAATGACCTGCCACTGGCATTAAACAAAGCATGTGTGTCAATGAATGCTGATGATTCAACCATATATGTATTAGCAACCTGCCACACCCTGACCTTAGATATCACTGTTTTCTATATATTTTGGTTAGGTCAGGGTGGGACTAGGGTGTGTACTCTAGGGTTTTGTAGGTCATGGGGTTTTTGTATATCTATGTTGGCCTGATATGGTTCCCAATCAGAGACAGGTGTTTATTGTTGTCTCTGATTGGGGATCATATTTAGGCAAGCCTTTTTCCCACTTTCTGGTGTGGGATCTTGACTGTGTAGTTGCCTGTCAGCACTATAGTGTATAGCTTCACATTTTGTTTGGTATTTTGTTAATTTGTTCGGTGTTCATTATTTTAATAAAGAGAATGTACGCATACCACGCTGTGCCTTGGTCCGATCCTTTCAACGAAAGTGACAGAAGATCTCACCAAAAATGGACCAAGCAGCGTGTTCAGGAGGAATCTGGGAGGAGATCCTGGATAGCGCAGGACCCTGGACACAGGCTGGGGAGTATCGCCATCCGATGGAGGAAATTGAGGCAGCGAAAGTGGAACGGCGATGTTACGAGGAGCATTACCAATGAGGCAAGCACGAGAGGCAGTCCAAAATATTTTTTGGGGGGTCACACGGGGAGATTAGCGGAGGTAGAGTTTAGACCTGAGTCAACTCCTTGTGCTTACCGTGGGGAGCGTGTGACTGGTCAGGCACCGTGCTATGCAGTGATGCGCTCTATTCCAGCTCCCCGCATTTGCCGCGCTAGAGTGGGCATCCAGCCAGGACGTGTTGTGCCGGCTCTGCGCTCCTGGTCTCCGGTACACCTCTTCGGACCAGGATATCCTGCGCTGGCTCTACGTATTGTATCGCCAGTACGCCTTCACAGCCCAGTGCGTCCTGTATCGAGCTAAAGTGAGCATCCAGCCAGGACGCAATGTGCCAGCTCTACGCTCCAGGTCTCCAGTGCTCCTCCACAGTCCAGTACATCCTGTGCCTCTTCCCCGCACTCCCCTGGGTTGCGTGTCATCAGCCTGGTGCCACCTATACCGATCCCACGCATAAGGTTTCCAGTGCGCCTCCACAGTCCAGTAAGTCCTGTGCCTCCTCTCTGCACTCGCCCTGAGGTGTGTGTCATCAGCCCGGTGCCACCTGTACCGGTCCCACGCATCAGGTCTCCAGTGCGCATTCACAGTCCAGGACATCCTGTGCCTCTTCCCCGCACTCACCCTGAGGTGCATGGCATCAGCCCGGTGTCACCTGTACCGGTCCCACGCATCAGACCTCCAGTTCGCCTCCACAGTCCAGAGCTTCCGGCGACAGTTCACAGTCCAGAGCTTCCGGCGACCGTTCCCAGTCCAGAACTTCCGGCGACAGTGCCCAGTCCAGAGCTTCCGGCGACGTTTCACAGTCCAGAACCTCCAACAACGGTCCACAGTCCGGAACCTCCAAAGACGGTCCACAGTCCGGAACCTCCAAAGACGGTCCACAGTCCGGAACCTCCAACGACTGTCCCCAGTCCGGGGTCTCCAGCGACGGTCCCCACTCCGAGGCCACCAGCGACGGTCCCCACTCCGGAGCCTCCAGCGACGGTTCTCAGTCCGGGGCCTCCGGCGATGGTCCACGGTCCGGTTCGACAGAAGCGGAGGGATCAGAGTAAGAAGGGGGGGGGCTGCGTCCAGAACCGGAGCCGCCACAGAGGGTAGATACCCACCCGGACCCTCCCCTATAGGTTCAGGTTTGCGGCCGGGAGTCCGCTCCTTTGGGGGGGGGGGGGTGCTGTCACACCCTGACCTTAGATATCTGTTTCCAAAATATTTAGGTTAGGTCAGGGTGTGACTAGGGTGGGTAGTCTAGGGTTTTTTGTAGGTATAGGGTTTTTGTAGGTCTAGGGGTTTTTGTATAGCTATGTTGGCCTGATATGGTTCCCAATCAGAGACAGCTGTTTATCGTTGTCTCTGGGGATCATATTTAGGCAGGCCTTTTTCCCACTTTCTGGTGTGGGATCTTGACTATGTGTAGTTGCCTGTCGGCACTATATTGTATAGCTTCACGTTTCATGTGTTATTTTGTTAGTTTGTTCGGTGTTCATTCTTTTAATAAAGAGAATGTGCGCATACCACGCTGCGCCTTGGTCCGATCCTTTCAACGAACGTGACACAACCACAGCTAATGAAGTCACTGAGACCGTGAACAAATAGTTGCAGTCTGTTTTGGAGTGGGTGGCCAGTATATAACTGGTTCTGCGTGTATGACTGGTTCGCGTGTGCGAGCGTCACAAAATAAATTTAGAAATCCATGTTATTCAATTATTGCACCCACACAGCTTGCGCGCGCCAACGAGTGTCTGCGACGCCAAGGGCTAAAATAGAACTCATTCCTATTTCTGACGCAGATCGCGCTGCAAGTCCGGCCTCTCCCATCTCCTCATTGGTTTATAGAAGCAGGTACCAACTCCTCATTGGTTATACCCACGTGGGTGACTGAAAGACAAACTGCTTTGCCAGTAGTCGTGGTAATAAAATGAAAGTTTAGATGCAAAGTTAAACATGAAAAGGCCTGGAAGGAGGAGAGATGACTAGAAACGATTCGGTTGGCCGTTTTATGTATGGATTAATTGTCGGAGTAGAGGTCCTTGAGCATTTCAGGTAACATATCCCAGAACAAATTATCTAGCAACAGCAAGCTAGCTAAATTGGACAAATTAACGTTAGCTAGCAAGTGCAAGCTAACTCGCTAAATTGCCATACATGTTTAATGATTTTCGACCACAAATTAATGTCATTGGTTCAGAGTTTGTTTTGATATTTTAACCTGCGTGTCGTGATCGCGTTTGGTGTGGGGGGGCAAAATAAATGTATGCACGATAGCGCACGATGGCGCACGCGCGCAGCGGGTTTGGGTTCCGTGTTACACCACCAGACATGCCAACAGGGGTCTTTTCCCAGTCCCAAAATCCAGAACAAATTCAAGAACGTGTACAGTATTATATAGAGCCATTATTGCATGGAATTCTTTAGATACACTTCTCCTTAAACCTTTTTGGGATAGGGGGCAGCATTTTCACTTTTGGATGAATAGCGTGCCCAGAGTGAACTGCCTCCTACTCTGTCCCAGATGCTAATATATGCATATTATTATTGGTATTGGATAGAAAACACTCTGAAGTTTCTAAAACTGTTTGAATGATGTCTGTGAGTATAACAGAACTCATTTGGCGGGCAAAAACCTGAGAAAAATCCAACCAGGAAGTGGGACATCTGAGGTTTGTAGTTTTTCAAAGCTTGGCCTACCGAGTACACATTGAGATATGGATGAGTTTGCACTTCCTAGGAAGTGCAACCTGGGATTCCTGGAAGTGCCTTCTGATGAACTGGGATTCCTGGAAGTGCCTTTTGATGAAGATCATCAAAGGTAAGTGAATATTTATGGTGTTGTTTCTAACATTGTTGATTCCAAAATGGCGGATATTCCCCTGGCTGTTTTGGGGTCTGAGCGCCGTTCTCAGATTACGGAAAAAGAATAACGTTTTTTTTTAAATCTGACAAAGCGGTTGCATTAAGGAGAAGTCTATATTTAATTCTGTGAATAACACAAGTATCTTTTATCAATGTTTATTATTAGTATTTCTGCAAAATCACCGGATGTTTTGGAATCAAAACATTACTGCACGTAAGGTGCCAATGTAAACTAAGATTTTTGGATATAAATATGCATATTATCGAACAAAACATACATGTATTGTGTAACATGATGTCCTATGAGTGTCATCTGATGAAGATCATCAAAGTTTAGTGATTAGTTTTATATACATTTCTGCTTTTTGTGTCTCCTATCTTTGGCTGGAAAAATGTCTGTGTGTTTTTTCGACTTGGTGGTGATCTAACATAATCATATGTTATGCTTTAGCTGTAAAGCATTTTTGAAATTAGATACGATGGGTAGATTAACAAGATGTTTATCTTTCATTTGCTGTATTGGACTTGTTAATGTGTGAAAGTTGAATTTCGCACGCTGCCTTTTCAGCGGAATGTTGTCGAGCTGTTCCGCTAGCAGAACCCCTGCGCTAGAAAGGTTAATGCAACTGCTGTGTCAGATTTCAAAAAAACTTTACGGAAAAAGGATCATCTGAGTACGGCGCTCAGAGCCCAAACCAGCCAAAAGAAATATCCGCCATGTTGCTCAGTCAACATTAGTCAAACATAGCATTATAAATATTCACTTACCTTTGATGATCATCATCAGAATGCACTCCCAGGAATCGCAGTTCCACAATAAATATTTGATTTGTTCGATAATGTCCATCATTTATGTCCATTTATGTCCAAATAGCTTCTTTTGTTAGGGCGTTTGGTAAACAAATCAAAAAGCGCGTTCAGGTCCAGTCGGAAGAAAAGTTCAAAAAGTTATATTACAGGTTGAAGAAACTTGTCAGTATAGAATCAATCTTTAGGATGTTTTTATCATAAATGCTCAATAATGTTACAACCGGAGAATTCCATTGTCTGTAGAAAAGCAATGGAACGAGAGCTACCTCTCATGTGAAATGCGCGTGACTGAGAACGAGGCCACTGCCAGACCTCTGACTCAATCCCCTCTCATCCGGCCCCTCTTCACAGTAGAAGCCTGAAACAATGTTCTAAAGACGGTTGACATCTAGTGGAAGCCTTAGGGTGTGCAAAATAACCCATATCCCACTGTGAATTCGATAGGGGCTGAGTTCAAAAACTACAAACCTCAGATTTCCCACTTCCTGGTTGGATTTTTTCTCAGGTTTTTGCCTGCCATATGAGTTCTGTTATACTCACAGTGTCACACCCTGACCATAGTTTGCTTTGTATGTTTCTATGTTTTGTTTGGTCAGGGTGTGATCTGAGTAGGCATTCTATGTTGTGTGTCTAATTTGTCTGTTTCTGTGTTTGGCCTGATATGGTTCTCAGTCAGAGGCAGGTATTAGTCATTGTCTCTGATTGGGAACCATATTTAGGTAGCCTGTTTGGTGTTGGATTTTGTGGGTGATTGTCCTTGTTCCTGTCTTGTGTTAGTTTGCACCAGTTTAGGCTGTTTCGGTTTTCACGTTACGTTTATTGTTTTGTATTGATTCGTGTTTCCTTTGTTTTTCATTAAACATGAATCTCAATAGCCACGCCGCATTTTGATCCGACTCTCCTTCACCTATAGAAAACCGTGACAGAATCCCCCAACACAACAGGACCAAGCGGCGTGACAACAAGCAGCGGCAGCAGGAGCTACGAAGTCTGGATTATACGACTTGGGAGGAAATAGACAGGTGGGCCGTCGACCCAGGGAGAGTGCCGGAGCCCGCCTGGGATTTGCTGGAGCAGTGCGAAGAGGGTTACAGGAGAATGGAGTTGGAGAAACAAGCACGGCGGCGTGGAAGGAAGCCCGAGAGTCAGCCCCAAAAATGTATTGGGGGGTGGCTCACAGGGAGTATGGCGACACTAGGTAGGAGACCTATGCCAACTTCCTGTGCTTACCGGGGAGCTAGAGAGACCGGGCAGGCACCGTGTTATGCTGTGGTGCGCACGGTGTCCCCAGTGCGGGTGCATAGCTCGGTGCGGTACATTCCAGCTCCGCGTATCGGCCGGGCTAGAGTGAGCGTCGAACCAAATGCCATGAAGCCGGCTCTACGCATCTGGCCCCCAGTGCGTCTCCTTGGGCCGGCTTACATGGCACCAGCCTTGCGCACGGTGTCCCCGGTTCACTTGCATAGCCCAGTGCGGGCTATTCCACCTCACCGCACTGGCAGGGCGACCGGGAGTATTCAACCAGGTAAGGTTGGGCAGGCTCGGTGCTCAAGAGCTCCAGTGCGCCTGCACGGTCCGGTCTACCCAGTACCACCTCCATGCACCAGCCCTCCGGTGGCAGCCCCCCGCACCAGGCTGTCTCTCCGGCTCATCCTTACAGGTGCTCCCGCCTGTCCAGCGCTGCCGGAGCCTTTCTCCTCTCCAGCGCTGCCGGAGTCTCCCGCCTGTCCAGCGCTGCCGGAGCCTTCCTCCTCTCCAGCGTTGCCGGAGCTTCCCGTCTGCCCAGCGCCATCAGAGTCGTCAGTCTGCCCAGCACCATCTGAGCTACCCGTCTGCCCAGAGCCATCTGAGCTACCCGTCTGCCCAGCGCTGCCTGAGCCACCCATCTGCCCAGCGCCGCCTGAGCCACCCCTCTGCCCAGCGCCGCCTGAGCCACCCGTCTGCCCAGCGCCGCCAGTGTTTTGTATTGATTTGTGTTTCCTTTGCATTTTGGTCCGACTCTCCTTCAAAAACCGTGACACACAGACATCATTTAAACAGTTTTAGAAACTTCAGAGTGTTTTCTATCCAATACTAATAATAATATGCATATATTATCATCTGGGACAGAGTAGGAGGCAGTTTACTCTGGGCACGCTATTCATCCAAAAGTGAAAATGCTGCCCCCTATCCCAAAGAAGTTAAAGAGTTACCATCTCCAGAATTAAACTCTAAAAGGTCTTTACCTATCACATTGATAAACAGCCAACTTATTAATCACAACCTCGTATCATATCATAATTCTGAACAGTCATAACCTCCTTGCATCTGCAGAAACCTGAGCCTTACTTATGATTCAGGACTACACAAATTGGTTTAATTATTTATTTACAAGCTAATTAAAGGGTAACACAGGATAAACATACAAACTTAATACATTAAAAACAGGTCCCTAGCGGAATGTCACAACATTGCTGCTTGTAACAAAAGAGATGTAGAGGGGGGCAGAGAGGGACAGAGACACCTAACATTGGTACATTTAGAAACTACTTTCACTTACTGTAATCATATACTTTGCACACGAACCGCTGCTCTCTTTGAGTAAGAAATCATGAATGTATATACGTGAAATACTGGGTTTGCACGCTTTGTAAGGCTCAGATTGTCCAAAAAGGGATCCAACAAGTCTTCTACTGTTGTATTTTCAGTAATTTATTTTGAATTTGGCGCTCTGCAATTCAGCGGATGTTGACGAAAATGATCCCGCTAACAGGATGGGTGCGCCAAGAAGTTAAACGTGCAGCAGCAGCTTGACGTCTTTCTGGTCTGCTATGTTAATTTTTTAATACATAATTTATACAGTTTGTTCAAAAAGGGCGGTTCTGTCAGGCTGACATGCTCACTGACCTCACTCGGGGGTGTGACTTGTCACTAGTACAAAGTTATGTAAAACAATTATCTCTTATAGTTTCTCAAATCACATCCCTCTCTCAACTAAAATACTTTCATCCTTTTTCATATTACATGCACAATGCAAAGTATGGAAACTTCATACATGTAGTGGGTATACTTTCCAATAGTTAAAATATTTCCTTCTTAACACTTTTAATGACATCACAAAATAACAAACAAAATTACATTAGTGTTCTATAGATTGCATCTTACCATTCTCCACGTTCTATGTTAGAAATATTGTTCCAGTAGTTACTTTTGAATGTATTAGAGTTAACAGCGGGAAAACGTATCTTGAAACAAAGGACATTCCTTTGGTGAATATTGGAGATGGAGACTTGTATCTTCCCTCTTGATTTATGACAGAATGTGAGTTGTTAATCGCAATCTAGTACGTTCCTCCCCCCTCTGCGGGTGAGATGGGGTCTGAGTGAAGTTATTAATTGCAAATCTGATCTAACCTTTTAGGATTCTCGTGGACAGTCATGACAATTGCTATGTGAATGACAAAGCTTTATTTACTAATCAGACCCAGTGACCAAGCTAGCATAGCTTTCCTTCAAAAGTACCTTGCTCACATTAAATGTTGGATGTCTGACTATTTTCTCCAACTCAATGATAAGAAATCAGAGGTTGTTTTATTTGGCCCCCACCTTGCTAGAACCCAGATTGTAGGTTACCTTGGTCCTTTGTCCACAAATGTAAAGCCTACGGCCAGAAACCTTGGTGTCTTCTTTGACCTTGACCCAAACCTTGAGCTGCATGTAAAGAAGATTGTAAAGACCTGCCTTTTTCAGCTAAGAAATATAGCTAAAATCAATCATTTTATTTCAGTCACTAAGCTGGAGAAAGTTATACATGCTTTTATTTCCTCATGCCTAGATAACTGTAACTCTTTGTATACCTGTCTCAGTCAGAAATCACTACATCAACTACAGTTAGTTCGAAATGCTGCAGCTCAGCTTTTAACAGGCACCATAAAATGTAACCATATTACAACTATTTTAGCTTCTCTACACTGGCTACTTCTCACTTTTAGAATATATTTTAAAATGGTATTAATCATGTTTAAGGCTAGTCTTGGTTTAGCCCAATTCTATATCTCTGATATTTTATCTCCCTATGAGCCAGGATGCAGCCTGAGATCCTCTGGCAAGGCACTGTTGACCATTCCGAAGTCTAGGTTGAAAATGAAAGGAGGCCAGGCATTTGCCATTAGAGCAGCTAGACTTTGGAATGGTCTGCCAGAGGAGATCATGGTCTGCCAGAGGAGATCACTCTTGAAGATTCAGTGGCTCTTTTTAAATCCCTGCTGAAGACACACTTTTATAAAGATGCTTTTAATGTATGATTTCAATGTATCCTCCTGTCTTTATTTCATGTTTTTATGTTTTATTTTATTTTATTGGCTGTTGAAACATTGTTATTAAATTATTGTATCTGAGCTCCTAGAGTGTGCGGCTCTTCTTTTCTTTTTTAAGTGAAGCACTTTGTTAGCTGTAATAAAAAGCACTATACAAATAAAGTTATTATTATAGACTGATGTTAGATTTAACCACAATTATTAGACTACAAACCTAATGCATATAAATTGTACAATGTGTTATTACACAAACTGCAAATGAGCATCACTGTTCTAAGTAGAAAAGTGTGCTTACATGCCTGCCTACTAGGTTTTAGACTCAGTTAAAGTAACTGTCCAGTGTTTCCAGATTTCGTTTAAATATGACCTATAATTAATTACAATAATGAGTTCAATAGTTTTCCTTCCAAAAATAGGTTTTAATAAAGTTGAAATGCAGCTTTTCTGTTTTGGAATGGGATACAACTGCGTACCCTAACAACAGAATGGTGTATACCGGTCATTAAAAATATTTATGGAGAGTAGACCGCTGATTAGTCAGCTCAGCCAATGGGCTAACATGACATCATGTTCTATGAGGAAATAGCAAGTATTTCTTAAACGGTCTGAGGTGGGGTTTTTTAAGTGTTTTTTTCACCAATGTATGCTTTAACCACAAATACCAGTGTAGGATGAGTCAACAACATTATTTTGGGATGAGTTAACAGAAAATTCACTTTTTAAAGTGAGATTTTCACTGGATAGTTACTTTAATGTAAAGTGCTAATGTATTTTTCACCTGTGTTTTTCTCTTAGTAATATATACAGTGAAGACACTGTATAAAGTTATAGTTTTATCATCGCTGTATGATGATAGATTCCGCTGAGGCTATGCCGCCCTAGTCACACAGTCTCTAGGATGACCAACACAAGACGTCATGCAAAGAGCTGCAGACCCTGAAATATTATATATGCCATAAGAGCCCCCCTTAGAAATTAGTCATATGTTCTCAAGTCCAGCACGGGTGAATTGCACAATTAGTCACATCATATGTTTATCTTGAGACAATTATGACAAATTGGTGATGCGTGACGCCTGTAGGGTTGTCACAGATCATATCACACTGAAAAACAAAACAAAAAGAATGTGTCAACTGACCTAATAGATGTTAATCCTACAAAGCACAGGAAATAAAGGATATTCTGTTTTCAGAATTAGGTGGACATAACTTGGTGGACCATCAACAATCCTAAATTCAACCAAAAAAAATACTCAGACTTAGTAAGAAAGTATCCAATAAAACAAAAATACATATGAAGTCAATCTAAAATAACAAATTGGGAAAATATTTAATCTATGCATTGTATGGTGTCCTAAATAAAATTATAACCTGAGTGGTTCAAGCCCTGAATGCTGATTGGCTGAAAGCCGTGGTATATCAGACCATATACCAGGGGTATGACAAAACATGTATTTGTACTGTTCTAATTACGTTTGTAACCAGTTTATAATAGCAATAAGGCACCTCGGGGTTTTGTGGTATATGACCAATATACCAGGGCTAAGGGATGTATCTAGCCATGCGTTTGAAAAGAACAGTCCTTAGCGGTGGTATATTGGCCATATACCACACACCCTCCTGCCTTATTGCTAATTTTTATTATTTCTAAACACATATCTGGCCATATGATAACACCCCATTCTCTACGAGGCAAATATGATGTTAACCTGCATTTTTTTCCATAATAAAGAGATGATTAAAACAAAATATTGATTAGTAATGCACTTCATTAAAGGTTATAACATTCAATAAACATTTCGAACATTAATTTAGTTTTACTAAATTGTGTTTGCAACATCGTTTGGTGTTTTACAGGCCAGGTTTAGAGCATAATGTGGAATTGTAAATAAAATTAAAAGTTAGAAGCAATAGCAGAGTTTATGCAATTTTTATGATAATAATAATACTATACACAACTTTCCTAAACTGAATTTCATTGCTTTTCCTAAAGACTTCAATTAAAAATTAACACATACTTTTTATTTAACTATGCAAGTCAGTTAATAACAAATTCTTATTTACAATGACGGCCTAGAAACAGTGTCTTGTTCAGGGGCAGAACGACAGATTTTTACCTTGTCAGCTCGGGGATTCGATCTAGCAACCTTTCGGTTACTGGCACCAACGGTCTAACCCCTAGGTTACCTGCCGCCCCGATATTAATACAACATAGAATAAAACATACTATACAATACACAACTTTTTCGAATTTTAGGCCCAATAAGAAATTATACTTCACATGCAGATTTGCATTATTTCTGTTCGTTTATTATATTAAAATACGACTAGGCAGTAAACTACTTGAATGTAGGCTACCCTGTCATAATAACCCTGCATTTACTATGAGTTTGGCTAAACAACTTGAAAGTTGATAGCCCTACAATAACTGCACAACTTGAAAGTTGATAGCCCTACAATAACTGCGATATCATTATTTGACTGAGATAACTTGGGACACAAATTGGAAACCAAAGTAGGCCTAACTGTTAAACGTAGGCCAAATAAAAAACTAAAACATGTTGACTAAACATTACAACATATTAAGCCGTTTCAAATAGAGGAAAACTAGTCCCAGATCAATGGCTTCCATTTCCTGCTAAATAATGCCAAGTTATCATTGGCCATAATGACAAATAATGCTAAATTAATTCCTGCAATATCGAAATCATATACCTGTATTTCCTATTACCTTTTAGAGAATGGGTTTAAAAAATGCTTAGCTAAACTGAATTGATTGTGAAATGCTGTTGATATTCTATTGATATTCAATGAAATGCACGCGTCCACCCTCCTATCAATTGAATAATTATTGCACGAGAACGAATGCATGCATGCAAATATGGATGGACAATAAAGCTAGAGCTTGCATAGACAGAAGTAGCCAATAGGAGGTACTGTGTCATTCTCCAAGAAGTGGGCTCTTCTTCTACCATGCATCCCAGCCCGGGGACACAGCCGTATCTCTGCTTTGATTTGCTCCCTAATTGACCTAAATAAAGTATCTGAGAGACAGGGTCCCTCCAACCCCTCAAGGCAGACTAGAACAAAGTGTAGTAGCTCAATGCGAGTAATTATCTTATTTTCTATAGTAATCTTGCTCGCTTCCCCCACTGTCCAATCGCAAGACGCAATTTGTTTGCTACGCTTGCATCTCGCGCGGTTGAATTTACAGTAGTTTATCTGCGGATTCTCTCACCGTCTCACACTCTTCACTCGAGCTCTCATGGATAGCTCGACAGATATCGATAGAAATAGTAGGCATAACTGAAAAAAGCAGAAGATACATCCAGTAATGTCTAAACAGCACGTAAGTATTTAAAAGTAATTTATTTATCGGTGACTAGGTGGTTTGAAAACGTCGAAATATGCTTGATAAGGAAACGGAGTCTCAACATCATGGTCCAACGTCAAGAAGCTCATCATTTTCAATTGAGAATTTACTTCGCTCTACTAGGACTACAGACAGGCGGTCTACGACCGAAGATGAGTTTTTTTTTAAAGAAACGGGACTGTCTTTCAACCAAGTCGCTGTCCTTGAGAGCCGCTGGGGCCAAGTGGAGCGTCAAGTGTCCTACTTTGGGTTAAACGCCCAACGCCTTGCTGAAGCCGGTTGCATTTCGGACTGGTGTGGGACATCGCCCAATAAAGCTTGCAGCGATTTACAGAGTAAGTGTCACTTTTGTTAATTGGGCCTTATGTTTATGCCTGTATGAAAGCGACATAGCCTAAACCCACACCAAACTGTAGCTTGCTTACTGCTAGCTAATAGCCTACACTGTTCAGGCTGATCCGATCAACAAGGAGCATGTGAGGATAGCCTACGCATTTCCTCAAATAATGATGGTAAAAACAACGTGAACGAGCTGTGATCTACAATGGTTGGAGGTTTCTGTGCGTAATGTTAGCCATCATTTTCAATGGCAATACACAATAAATGGTGACATGGTGGTAAAAATAGACAACATTACATAGCATTTTTTTTGTCATGCATAGCCCATATATCATGCAACAAACCATAACAGCACTAGTGTATTCGCTCTTACCCGGTGCGTAAAACATCTTCATGCTGTTCCTCTTTACGCGGGGTATGGCACGCCACTCAAACACATTTCAAACGTAACACTGATTTGGAAATTGAGTTTATAAACCAGAATTATGGTGCTTATACATTTGCAAGGCTACTGTGTTTCATTACAAGTTTCATTACAAGCTAGAGGTAATCGTTTTTCAAGTCGATATGTGGCCTGGACTACCATCGAAAAATGCAATAATTAACGTATCAGGGTTGATATCATGATTGAGCGATGATCATGCACTTATTGATCTCTATTGGCCGGTGCGTAAAATGTGGCAGAAACAGTTTACCAATTGCATTCTTCATGATTCTCCCCGTTTATTTCAGGTCCGCAGTGCCACTCCAGCAACTCAGATGACCCCGGATACTCCCTAACAACCAGCGACCGGGATTCCCCGGCTCTACCGGAGCCAGTGGAAGACCACGACGAACGGAACGAGAGGACAGAGGGCAGTCAGACAGACGACAAGGATGACGAAACAGGATCCTCCTGCTTCGCGCGAGACGACAGTGACACACCTGATACGAAAGCAGCTCGCAAGAAGAAGACCCGCACCGTGTTCAGCCGGAGTCAGGTGTTCCAGCTGGAGTCCACCTTCGACATGAAACGCTACCTGAGCAGCACTGAGCGGGCGGGGCTGGCCGCTTCTCTACAACTTACCGAGACTCAGGTTAAGATTTGGTTCCAGAACCGCAGGAACAAGTGGAAGAGACAGCTAGCTGCCGACATGGCGTCCACGAGCATCTCATTTTCGGCCCAAAGGATTGTCAGGGTTCCTATTATTTACCACGAGGACGCTTCACCTGGGACACTGAACGCAAACCTGGCACAGGTGTCGCCACCCTTAGTGGGTTTTTCGAGTACTGTGAATTTTCCCATCTCCCAGTTCACACACCCCATGTCTTTTATAACATCACAAATGACAGGCCTAGTGTGAGGCATATATTATTGGTGTATTATATTAAACTAACAATTTAAGTATTGGACACAGTAGAGATAATCCCTTCAAGAGATTATTGCTGAGGGTGACTTTATTGCAAATCACCAAGATCACAGACACATTCATAAGGGGATGACACTCATTGAGCAACCTGTGTAGCATATAGCCTCAACTACTTTATTGTAATATGCAAGTTATGAGCATGGGGTTACTGGAACTGTATTATTTCATATTTCTTACTTAAACTGGGTTTCAGTTGACATTTTGTACACGAGTTGCCTGATCAATGTAAATAAAATAGATGAAGTGCACACCATGTTTCATGTTTATTGTGTTGACGAAAAGGCCTGCTTTTTATTCTCATAATTAGCACGAGGGTATATTAAGTTGATAATTAGTCTCATTAAGATTCTGTCTAACCAGTGGCTAGGCCTATGTCCATTGAAAATACACTGAAAACCTAATCCAACCGCAGTAATACGCATTTTCCCTTTCATAATACATAAACATTCACCAGGATATTTTCAAGGCCAAATTGTCTATGCCCCTGCATTTAGGCCTAATTTGCGAAATTCCACACCAATGTTGAGTAGACAGATTTCTAAAGTGATGACTGAAAATACCTTTCATATAGTTTATCAGTGTAATGGAACGTTTCACAGTTTTTGACACTTCGAATTGAATGTATAGGGAGGGTACTTATCATCAGACTAAAATTGTCAATAAAGTTGTGTAAAATGATTAATTAAATTAAATAGATTAAATTAACCACAGTAGAGATAATGGAAATAGATTTTCGTCGAATTAGGAAATTGTAATAAAACATTTAGAATATAGGCTAATAGGCCTCATATCCTAACATAATAAATTAACCTATTACATTTCTCAAACCTCAATCTCCCTATAGCTTTCTGATGTGTATTCTCAAAATAAAATGAAACTACAAGACGTAATTATGATTCATCTTTTGGAGAGTTAATATCAGTGCCCGCATAACACATTAACGTTTCAATGCATATGATTATATATAGGCCTACATAGCTGACTGGTTCATAACAGTCTCAATTGTATGAATGTGACCACTTCAAATCAAATCAAATGTTATTGGTCACTTACACATATTTTGCAGATGTTATCGCAGATGCTGCGAAAGGTTTTGTTTCTAGCTCCAACCATGCAGTAATACCTAACAATACAAAACAAATATTGTTTTCCACTCCATATAGGCCTAGAATATATATTATAGTTAGCATATATGCCAACTCTTCATGTAATTCTGAAAACCATTGGTAAACATCTAAAGAAAAATCGTTTGGACACTATTTAACTGTATCGTGAATATTCCCCCGAAAACACAAGGAAACAATTCAGGAGGTTAACTCTAGTCTTGCCTAAGGATGCTTCCCGCCATCATCTGATATTTGGCGTCACGCTGCCTCGCAATCTCACCAATCAAAAACTGCTAAACCACAGTCTTCTGGTTCATTGAATAACGCTACCTACGCCCTGGTGTAGTTGCAATCGAGGAGCAATGGTGCTTGGAGTATATCTAGGCTTCGATGTTTTGGGGAACTCAATTCACCATTTAAAACACAAGGAAAATTATACATTTCGGGGAATATGAACAAGGAGGCTATTCCCTGTCGGACTGCTTCATTGAAATTCACTATTGACAATATTCTTAATCTGAAGCAAAACAACAAGAGCAATTTAGACGCATATGATGCAAAAGGGCAGAGCGACACCAGGTGTACAAATTATTTTACGCCCCGATATGATGTTCAGAGAAGTCATGAGTCAGACTACACAACCCACGAAACAGGTGAGCCCATATTTGGTTGTTTAAATAGCCCTTTAATGTTTTGCATTTGTTCATTCTTGGTAAACAATAACAGCTGAGCAATTAAAACACTATCTAGCCCAGGCTACTTCAAAGTCTGAGTTATGTAATTTTTCATATTCCACTTACTGTGATCCAGTGGGTTTCACAGATTATATACGAGTTGGTGTCAGCATTGCATCAAAACAAGTTTTATCGCTTCATTTCACAGCGCAAACAAACAGCGCCCACCACGATGCAGCTTGTGTGCGTTCAGTCTGTGCGGAGGACGTCGACGCAACGAAGATGATTGACACTTGTCCAAGGACAGAGAGTACGAGCAGCTGCGACGACGTATCTGAGCAACATGAAGGAAACTCGAAAACCAAAGCAATGGCAAAGAAGAAAACACGCACGATATTCTCCAAGAGACAGATTTTTCAGCTGGAATCTACCTTTGACATGAAAAGATACCTGAGCAGTGCAGAACGGGCATGTCTGGCGAATTCCTTACAACTTACCGAGACTCAAGTGAAAATTTGGTTCCAGAATCGCCGGAATAAATTGAAGCGACAGCTATCGACCGACATCGAAGGACCAGTTCCAGTCGACCACTTTTCAGATTCCGTGAAAAATGTGCAATTACCAACTATTTACAAAGATCACAACATATTGGGTGGATGTTTACTACCAATGCCTTTCCCTGTTATGTATCCAGGAAACAGCGCGCCTTACATTTATTTCTCAAACGCTGGTAAATATTTTAGCATTTTCGATGCAGACTGTTGACTTTTAGGGACGTAGCCAACTCTGGAAAGCGCTACCCAGTCGACATCCATGCCAGTCAAAAACGTTTGGAATTAGAGCGCCAACTGACACGCGTTAGTAATGTTTTTATTTTTTTTAACTTCATTTTCAAGGATGTTAATATAAATTAAGCATCACTGAATATGCCCACTTTCTTCAGTGTACACACATATTAATAGGCCATTCAGTTTATGGTAGCTCTCGTGACATTTGCGTCATTGAACAAAGCACAACGTGCATGTGCCAAGTTCAGTCCTTCACAATTGCGAAACATTTAGTTAGTACAACGTTATATGGTTTCGAGTTGAATTAAAGAATTTGGCACAAGGGGAGCCTATATTGTCGAGATAGCCTACACGTTAGTATTATTTTATATTATTATAAAGCATTATCATTATTTTTCATATTCTTCACAGTTATTTCGTCTATGAATACACACCATGCCAAAGTAGGATCTATGCATGAATTATTGGACTTTGATCCATTTTATTTTGTACAGTAATGGCATTTGAATGAATGTGTGTTTATGTTTTGCTTGGTATTTGATGTTCGAACCATTGCTTCACTTGATTAGACCAACGTTATTATCAGAACCGTTAGTAGTTACTTGCTTCCTATAGTTCCATATAAGATTTTCTTACTATTATAGCTATACTCTGTCTTGAATTGTTGACATATCTTTCTTTCTGTGAAGTCGAATTAGCGTTTAATTTATATGGCCTTACCTTTGCAGTTCCATGTTCATTTGAAATACAGTATTTGTCTAAAACTATTTCATCTTATTATCCAAAAGCATTTCAAATGACAGATTATAAAGCTGTTGATTTATATCCTGAAGATGATATGATATAATATGCAATAAAAATGTTGTAACGTTTGCAATTTCTGAGCTTGTTGAATTACATTTGGACTCTAGAGAATAGTGTTATACAGTATATTACTTCAGATATTCAACATTCATATGGCAAAAGCTTCAATAAGTATTAATGTTATTGCTTATGTTTTCTCTGAATTATTTTCTCTGAAGTTACATATGGATGCCTGTCTGCAGTTTGTGTAGTTACACATTCAAACCTTTATTACATTTTCAAGCAAACCCGAATTAATTAGTTCCACCTTTACTCAACCATTACCGCTTAAGGTTACACAGATATCTTCAGTAACAGTTGTAAGAGGAACAATGTATCTACTTTGAAGTTGCACTTTACTTGCAATGTAATTATCATGTAAATAGAGTTTAACCTCAATTGGGGGTCTAAATTATTTTATATAACTACTACTATAAGCAAGTAGGACTTGTAGGACTTAAATTTAAGAGAAGCGACAGACGTTCAGTTCTGTTCACTACCCAAAAACCATGCAGGGGTTGCTTGTTTCAATATAGGACATAATCGGAGAGTCAAATGATGGTTAATTCATGTGTAACCTTGTGTGTTTGCTGTTTATTCTATGTGTGTGTGTGTGCTTTTATGATGATCTATGTTCCTTATTTTCTGCTTTTGTGTGTTTGTGTGTGTGTGTTTGCATTCGTGTGTGTGTGTGTGTGTGTGTGTGTGTAATGGTGCATTATGTGTTTGCAACAGAGAAAGAAAGAAAACAATGAAGAAGAGAAGGAAGAAGAGATATGGTGCTTCATGGGTATTTGCATAGAGAAGGGAAATAGTGGCTTGTGGAGAGATTTTTCCTAAAGGGCCACGCTGGCTGCACTTCCACAGTGTTTCCAGGTCACCTACCCCTTCAGTGGCAGAGCCTCGTGCTGCTTTCTCCCTGTCACAGCCGCTCAAAGGCCTGTCACTGTTAACCTGTTCACTCAGCCACTTAGTCTGCACTCAAATCAGTTGTTATCTCTACTAAATTCCAGCCTCTCATCCCTTGTTAAAGACTGAACACTGTACATATGAAATCCAACAGCACATTGGCCCTTTCAAAACATGAAGAAATAACAAGTGAAATGTGAAGTGAAAATAAAAACGTGACAAGGGTGTTTATTGCCATTGTGTACAGATGGAACAGACATGTAGTAGAATTTGTCCAATCTTTTTTGGAAAGGGGGATTATCAGTGGGATACACATGGTGAACCTTCAGTACTCATTGGTGCCTTTTAAGTAATAGTGAAGGAATACTGTGAATGAAGGTTGTGTATGCAGACCTATGGCCGTGAAAAATGGCAATAACTGCCAAATATTTTTTACATGAGTGACATTTATAAATTAAATACTAACACAAACACGACAGAATTAACCATATTTAAATACCACTTTCACAGTGTTCTAAAAAGTCTATAAGCAGTTGGAATATATGTATACATAATAAGCAAATAAGTAAATACTAATTAGTAAATAATACAACATTTACAACCCTTGAATTTGGAAAGCGTCATCACCGCACGGGTCAAGTTTTATATATATATATATATAAAGTGCAGAGTTCCCCATGTAAATAGTCTACTGTCCCTTAATCTCATCCACCAGCTGGCTCTCTCTCTGTTGAACCCTCTATATGAGTAAGTTAACTGTCCCTATGTAAATACGTAAGGCTCAATAGTCTGTCAGAGGTCCTCTATCCAGATCGAGACACATCCACATTCAGTCTCTCATCCAAACAAAATATCATGTCAGTCATTTCATATACAGTGGGGCAAAAAATTATTTAGTCAGCCACCAATTGTGCAAGTTCTCCCACATAAAAAGATGAGAGAGGCCTGTAATTTTCATCATAGGTACACTTCAACTATGACAGACAAAATGAGAGAAAAAAATCCAGAAAATCACATTGTAGGATTTCTTTATGAATTTATTTGCAAATTATGGTGGAAAATAACTATTTGGTCAATGACAAAAGTTTATCTCAATACTTTGTTATATACCCTTTGTTGGCAATGACAGAGGTCAAATGTTTTCTGTAAGTCTTCACAAGGTTTTCACACACTGTTGCTGGTATTTTGGCCCATTCCTCCATGCAGATCTCCTCTAGAGCAGTGATGTTTTGGGGCTGTTGCTGGGCAACACGGACTTTCAACTCCCTCCAAAGATTTTCTATGGGGTTGAGATTAGGAGACTACCTAGACCACTCCAGGACCTTGAAATGCTTCTTACGAAGCCACTCTTTCGTTGCCCGGGCGGTGTGTTTGGGATCATTGTCATGCTGAAAGACCCAGGCACGTTTCATCTTCAATGCCCTTGCTGATGGAAGGAGGTTTTCACTCAAAATCTCACGATATATGGCCCCATTCATTCTTTCCTTTACACGGATCAGTCGTCCTGGTCCCTTTGCAGAAAAACATCCCCAATGCATGATGTGTCCACCCCCATGCTTCACAGTAGGTATGGTGTTCTTTGGATGCAACTCAGCATTCTTTGTCCTCCAAACACGACGAGTTGAGTTTTTACGAAAAAGTTATATTTTGGTTTCATCTGACCATATGACATTCTCCCAATCTTCTTCTGGATCATCCAAATGCTCTCTAGCATACTTCAGACGGGCCTGGACATGTACTGGCTTAAGCAGGGGGACACGTCTGGCACTGCAGGATTTCTTCAAACCAAGCTGCTTACCTATTGCAGATTCAGTCTTCCCAGCCTGGTGCAGGTCTACAATTTTGTTTCTGGTGTCCTTTGACAGCTCTTTGGTCTTGGCCATAGTGGAGTTTGGAGTGTGACTGTTTGAGGTTGTGGACAGGTGTCTTTTATACTGATAACAAGTTCAAACAGGTGCCATTAATACAGGTAACGAGTGGAGGACAGATGAGCTTCTTAAAGAAGAAGTTACAGGTCTGTGAGAGCCAGAAATCTTGCTTGTTTGTAGGTGACCAAATACTTATTTTCCACCATAATTTGCAAATAAATTCATTAAAAATCCTACAATGTGATTTTCTGGATTTATTTCCTCATTTTGTCTGTCATAATTGAAGTGTACCTATGATGAAAATTACAGGCCTCTCTCATCTATTTAAGTGGGAGAACTTGCACAATTGGTGGCTGACTAAATACTTTTTTGCCCCACTGTATCTCCTTAATCCAGTTGGAGCCAATCTGGTTGATTGGATTATACTCTCTCTTTACCCAACAGGCAGCAGGTGATGGTTTAATTCTACTAATCCAACTCAGAAAAGTATTAGTAAAACTCTGACTAGTAGTACTTCACTTAGTTAAATTCCACTCAGAGTAGTTGTGCTATAATGGACAATTGTTTTTACATGTGGATTACAGAAATATATTGTAATTTAATCTAAGAAAAAATGCAGTAGACTGCTTTTTAGTCTCTTGGTCAATGAATCAGGATATACATGATAAATGCTATCAATCAATGACAGATTGACACAGCACATGTATTCTTTAAAAAAAGTTCAATTTTTGGGCACAAACATAGTAATATGATCTCTATTGTTGAAATGAAGCACACGCACGTTTGGGGTGGGGGTGTGTGAGCCACTATGTGTAAATTGTGTGTGTGTGTCTCTGTGTATGAGCGTGTGTGTGTGTGTATGCGTGCCTGTGCATGCATGTGTGTGTCTGAGAGTGTTTGTGTGTTTAAGGGGTGGGGGTGGGGGTGGGGTTTACAGTCGCCAGACATCCTGACTTTCCCAGTGTCTGACGGTTGCCAACTCAGTGTTCACTCTCTGTATCTAAGCAGTCTGCGCCCAAACCACAAGGTTCAGATGACCCTCTAGTCTGCTTGAGCCGGGACTTGTCAGTGAGAGGTGACAAAAAATCCAATAAAATCTTAACCTGATCAAAAGAATCCAATGCCAAGACACCATATGCACTCATTTAGGGCTATCGATAACTGGGGTGCATTATGGGTAGTTTAATACATGCTATTGACTTCCTGCCAGACGTGGCTTACAAAGGAGGGGTTTTCTATCGAGAAATAACACAGTGAGTTTGGTTTAGAGTTATTCTGGGCTGTACTACAGCTCTAGGCTGTCCAGAACTGTCAGTACTTCTCTCAGATCTGACCATGAGTACTCCACAGAGCACATGTTTCTGATTCCATGTTCAAATATAACTTTTTTTACTGCATTGTCTGAGATCATTGATCCCGAATCGCTAGTGATCATGCGGTCACGTTGAACCATTGTGGCGTGAGTCTTTCTCATGCCACTCAAATGAAAATGCTTCCCTGTTATAGCTTAAATAGAAACACACAGCACCGTTCAACTGCTTTGGTCGTATCACAGCTTCTCATTGCAATGCTCCCATATTCCTGTGAAGATTGGAAAAGTCAGGTTGAATCACGTCGAAAACACTGAGAGGGCAATGAATGCCAGGGTAGCCAAGGGGTGTACATGACTATACTGATCTAAAACACAGGAGAACTCTATGTGTGTGTGTGTGTGTGTGTGTGTGTGTGTGTGTGTGTGTGTGTGTGTGTGTGTGTGTGTGTGTGTGCGTGTGCGTGTGCGTGTGCGTGTGCGTGTGCGTGTGCGTGTGCGTGTGCGTGTGCGTGTGTGTGTGTGTGTGAGTGTGCGTGCGTGCATCTCTACATTATAGACATTGAGATTACTTCTTGTTTCTACAGAAACCAATGTGTCATAATGTCTCATTTCTATATCAGAGGTCCTGAGCCAATGTTGTCATGCTAAATCATATTTGTATTAGCTAAGAGGGACAACTTGGATCGAGGGTTCCATGTCAAGCCTTGTCAAGTGCCTTCAAATCAATTAAAATTGTGTTTGCCACATGCATCGTAAACAACAGGTGTAGACCAACAGTGAAGTGCTTATGGGCTCTTCCCAACAATGCAGAGAGAAAGAAAATAGAGAAATAATAGAAAAGTAATAACGTGTAATAAATAAGTAATAATAAATACACAATGAGTGACGATATATACACAGGGTTCCAGTACTGAGTCGATGTGAAGGGGTACATGTACATATGACTAGGAATACGGGACTAGGCAACAGGATAGATAATAAACAGTAGCAGCAGCATATGTGATGAGTAAAAAAATAAAAGGTTAGTGCAAAAAGGGTCAGTGTAGATAGTGAACCAAATAGCTAGCTACCCAGACTTACTATTTATCGGTCTTATGGCTTGGGGGTAGAAGCTGTTTAGGGTCCTGTTGGTTCCAGACTTGGTGCATTGGTACCGCTTGCTGTGTGGTAATAGAGAGAACAGTCTATGACTTGGGTGAAGGCTTTGACAATTTTTAGGGCCTTCCTCTGACATGCTTGGTATAGAGGTCCTGGCTGGCAGGGAGCTCGGCCCCGGTGATGTACTGGGACGTACACACTACCTGTAGCGCCTTGCTGTTGGATGCCAAGCACTTGCCATACCAAGCGGTGATGCAGTCAGTCAAGATGCTCTCAGCGGTGCAGCTGTATAACTTTTTGAGGAGGAGTTGTCGTGCCCTCTTCACGACTGTGTTGGTGTGTGTGTGGACCATGATAGATCCTTAGTGATGTGGACACCAAGGAACTTGAAGCTCTCGACCCGCTCCACTACAGTCCCTTTAGTTGAGGTGTGAAAGGGCAGTGTGGAGTGCAATAGAGACTGCATCATCTGTGGATCATTTGGTGTGGTATGCAAATTGGAGTAGGTCCAGGGTGTCTGGGATGATGTTGTTGATGTGAGCCATGACCAGCCTTTCTAAGCATTTAATGGATACAGATGTGAGTGCTATGGGGCGATAGTCATTTAGACGGGTTACCTTGTCGTTCTTGGGCACAGGGACTATGGGGTCTCCTTAAAACCTAGGTATTACAGACCGGGTCAGGGACAGATTGAAAATGTCAGTGAAGACAATTGCAAGCTGGTCAGCGCATGCTCTGAGTACGCTTCCTGGTAATACATCTGGCCCTGTGACCTTGTGAATGTTAACCTGTTTAAAGATCTTACTCACATCGGCAACGGAGAGCATGATCACACAGTTGTGGAAAAGGCTGGTGCTCTCATGCATGGTTCAGTGTTGCCTCGAAGTAGGGCATTTTGCTTGTCTGGTAGGTACCGCCCATCTGCCAACTTCTGTCTGTATTGTCCAAACCGTTTGGGCTACAGACCACTACAAGTGTCACGGGACTCGTCTGAATGTAAAAAAAAATAAATGTATGGAAGTATGGAGGTAGTTTTGTGCCAACAAAAAAAAGGGGTTAAATATGTGTCCCCCAAAATAAATCCCTAGATTTAGGCAAGATACTTAAAAAATGTATTGGTTATGATACATTTTTGGACGGTCTGTTTTGGCATTTATGAATGTGTTATTCAATGCATTTCTATGGGCTATAGTAGTAAAAGCCAAATTCAGTATTTTATCAAATAATAAATAATGATACCTACAGGGGTCCTAAAACTCTAAATCAAATAGCTAAATAATCCATGGTATGACCGTCTTAAAATAACTTTATATTTTATCTTAGTAGATCCATGGCTTCTGTTTGGGATATGTACGTACGTACGGTCACTGTCGTCAATGCACTTACAATGACTGATGTGGTAAACTCCTCAATGAATCCCGGAACATATTCCAGTCTGTGCTAGCGAAACAGTCCTGCAGCTTAGCAGCCTCTTCATTGGACCACTAACTTTTTATGTTTGTGCTTTTAGGCAGGAATCAGAAGGATACAGTTATGGTCAAATTTGCCAAGAGGGCAGGGGAGAGCGTTGTATGCATTTCTGTGTGTGGAATAAAGGTGATCTCGAGTTTTCTTCCCCCCTCTAGTTGCACAGGTGACATGCTGGTAGAAATTTGGTAAAACGGATTTCAGTTTCCCTGCATTAAAATCACTGGCCACTAGGAGCACTGCTACTGTATGCGCATTTTCTTGTTTGCTTATGGCCCTATGCAGCTCATTGAGTGCAGTCGTAGTGCCAGCATCAGTTTGTGGTGATAAATAGGCAGCAACTAAAAATATAGGTGAAAACTCTTTTGGTAAATAGTATGGTCTACAGCTTATCAAGAGGTATTCTAACTCAGGCGAGCAGAACCTTGAGTCTTCCTTAAGAAGTTAATATTAGAGATTGCACAACAGCTGTTGTTAACAAAGAGATACACACCTCCCCTCTTGAGTTTACGTGAAGCTGCCGTTCTGTCCTGCATAGAAAAACAGTTAGATGTATATTGTCCTTGTTCAGACACAACTGAAAGAAACATTCACATTTTACATGTATCATATGCTCTTCATACTGCCATGGGAATTGAACCCTGAACTCTGGTGTTGTAGCACCATGCTTTACCAACTGAGCCATACAGGGTCTTTTGCCATAACATAATATAGAATAGTCTCAACTGGAGCTCGTCCATTTTGTTCTCCAGTGATTGTACGTTCACCAATAGAATGGAGGGTGGAGGCAGTTTATTTACTCGCCGATGTAGTTTCGTCAGGGTTCCCACATGACGGCCTCTCTCGCCTTTCTCTTTCGAGTCTTAGGGATAAGAGCCTGGTCCGGGGAGAACAGTGTGCCCTGCGTGGCAGACTTGTTGAAGTACAAATTGTCATCCAAATCAAGTTTAGTGATCGCTGTTCTAATGTCAGAATCTCTTTTTGGAAACATTACAAATTTTTTAAAGATCAGCATCAAAAAACAGACAAAATAGCAGAATTGGTCAAGAGCCCGTAAAACGTCAGCTGTCCATTCCAGCACCATTTCGTTCAACAGGCAGTGAGCTTTTTGTTAAAATGCTTACTGCCTGGCAACAACAAGTTATTAACATACACTCAATTACCCCAATAATGTGTAAATCAAAAAAAAAATCACACTTCAGTGATGAATGCACTACTCTCAAGCCATACCAGTGTATTCTACTATGGGATCTATAATTGCCACTAATTAGTAATGCAGAGAGCAGCCTTTGGGTATAGTGAAATTGATAAATCAACCAGTAGCAATTAGGGCCAGTTGTGCTTGTCACGTTTATAAGTGCATTAGAACTGAGATTTTGTCAATCAGTTTCTTTAGCAATAGGCCTATACTCAAAAGGCAAATCCTCACCCGATAAGCCATGTCTACTGTAACTGCAAACTGATCAGCAGAGGAGTCTGGTATAAAGAGATATAGGAGGAATGGCTCATTGTAATGGCTGGAATGGAATAGATGGACTGATACCAAACACATCAGATACATGAAAACAATGTGCTTTACTCCGTTCCATTAAGGGTTAAGCTCTTGTATTTCCGGGGCCCTAAGTGATTTGGTTGGGGGCCCCCATCAAGCCAGCAACCTTTTTTTACTGGCCCCCCTCTTGACGGCGGAGAGAAAAATTTACACTACAGATCAAAAGTTTGGGGTCACTTAGAAATGTCCTTGTTTTTTGAAAGAAAACACATTTTTTTGTCCATTAAAACCACATAAAATTGATCAGAAATACAGTGTAGACACTGCTCGGACACCCATGCATACTCTACAAGACATGCCACCAGAGGTCTCTTCACAATTCCCAAGTCCAGAACAGACTATGGGAGGCGCACAGCAATACATAGAGCCATGATGCCTCACAAGTCCTCAACTGGCGGCTTCATTAAATAGTTCCCGCAAAACACCCGTCTCAACTTCAACAGTGAAGAGGCGACTCCGGGATGCTTGCCTTCTAGGCAGAGTTGCAAAGAAAAAGCCATATCTCTGTCCAGTGTCTGTTATTTTGTCCATCTTAATCTTTTCTTTATATTGGCCAGTCTGAGATATGGCTTTTTCTTTGCAACTCCGCCGAGAAGGCCAGCAAGATGGAGTCGCATATTTACTGTTGGTGTTGAGATTGGTGTTTTACGGGTACTATTTAATGAAGCTGCCAGTTGAGGATTTGTTGTCCAGTTGTTGTCCTACTCTTGCTCAGTTGTGCACTGGGGCCTCCCACTCCTCTTTCTATTCTGGTTAGAGCCAGTTTGCGCTGTTCTGTGATGGGTTAGTAGTTCACAACGTTGTACGAGATCTTCAGATTTGTGGCAATTTCTCACATGGATTAGCCTTCATTTCTCAGAATAAGAAAAGACGGACGAGTTTCAGAAGAAAGTGCTTTGTTTCTGGCCATTTTGAGCCTGTAATTGAACCCACAAATGCTGATGCTCCAGATACTCAACTAGTCTAAAGAAGGCCAGTTGTTTTGCTTCTTTAATTAGGACAACAGTTTTCAGCTGTGCAAACATTATTGCAAGAGTTTTCTAATGATAAATGTGCCTTTTAAAATGATACATTTGGATTAGCTAACACAACATGCCATTGGAACACAGGAGTGATGGTTTCTGATAATGGGCCTCTGTACGACTATATACAGTGGGACAAAAAAGTATTTAGTCAGCCACCAATTGTGCAAGTTCTCCCACTTAAAAAGATGAGAGAGGCCTTTAATTTTCATCATAGATACACTTCAACTATGACAGACAAAATGAGATTTTTTTTCTCCAGAAAATCACATTGTAGGATTTTTAATTAATATATTTGCAAATTATGGTGGAAAATAACTATTTGGTCAATAACAAAAGTTTATCTCAATACTTTGTTATATACCCTTTGTTGGCAATGACAGAGGTCAAATGTTTTCTGTAAGTCTTCACAAGGTTTTCACACACTGTTGCTGGTATTTTGGCCCATTCCTCCATGCAGATCTCCTCTAGAGCAGTGATGTTTTGGATGTTTCGGACTTTCAACTCCCTCCAAAGAGTTTCTATGGGGTTGAGATCTGGAGACTGGCTAGACCATTCCAGGACCTTGAAATGCTTCTTACGAAGCCACTCCTTCATTGCCTGGGCGGTGTGTTTGGGATCATTGTCATGCTGACAGACCCAGCCACATTTCATTGTCAATGCCCTTGCTGATGGTAGGCTTTGTTACTTTGGTCCCAGATCTCTGCAGGTCATTCACTAGGTCCCCCCGTGTGGTTCTGGGATTTTTGCTCACCGTTCTTGTGATCATTTTGACCCCAAGGGGTGAGATCTTGCGGGGAGCCCCAGATCGAGGGAGATTATCAGTGGTCTTCTATGTCTTCCATTTCCTAATAATTGCTCCCACAGTTGATTTCTTCAAACCAAGCTGCTTACCTATTGCAGATTCAGTCTTCCCAGCCTGGTGCAGGTCTACAATTTTGTTTCCGGTGTCCTTTGACAGCTCTTTGGTCTTGGCCATAGTGGAGTTTGGAGTGTGACTGTTTGAGGTTGTGGACAGGTGTCTTTTATACTGATAACAAGTTCAAAGAGGTGCCATTAATACAGGTAAAGAAGAAGTTACAGGTCTGTGAGAGCCAGAAATCTTGTTTGTTTGTAGGTGACCAAATACTTTTTTTCCACCATAATTTGCAAATAAATTAATTAAAAATCCTACAATGTGATTTTCTGGGTTTTTTTTCTTCTCATTTTGTCTGTTATAGTTGAAGTACCTATGATGAAAATTACAGGCCTCTCTCGTCTTTTAAGTGGGAGAACTTGCACAATTGGTGGCTGACAAAATACTTTTTTGCCTCACTGTAGCTATTCCATAAAAAATCTGCAGTTTTAAGCTACAATAGTCATTTACAACATGAACAATGTCTTCACTGTATTTCTGATCAACACATTTTTTTAAACTTTTCTTTCAAAAACAAGGATATTTCTAAGTGACCCCAAACTTTTGAACAGTAGTGTACATTTTAAAGTTAATTTTGGCCATATTTGTCACGTTCTGACCTTAGTTCCTTTGTTTATGTCTTTGTTTTAGTATGGCCAGGGCGTGAGTTGAGGTGGGCAGTCTATGTTTGTTTTTCTATGTTGGTTTTTGAGTTCGGCCTCGTATGGTTCTCAATCAGAGGCAGCTGTCAATTGTTGTCCCTGATTGAGAATCATACTTAGGTAGCCTGGGTTTCACTTTTGGTTTATGGGTGTTTGTTTCTGTGTGAGAGTTTGGGCCACACAGTACTGTTTCGGTTTTGTAAATTCACGTTGTCATTTATTGTTTAGTGTTCTGAGTTTTAATTAAAAATCATCATGAACACTTACCACGCTGTGCTTTGGTCCGATCCTTACTCCTCCTCAGATGAAGAGGACGATATCCGTTACAATATTTCAGTTTTAAAGCAAGTTTTCTGCAGTTCTACACATTTTACCATGGGACAGAGAGAAAATGTTATGATTTTATAAAAAATGTCATGCAATTCTACTTATTTTGACATGGGGCAAAGATACATTTTTGCAGTTTTAAAGATAATTTCCTGTAATTCTACACATTTTGCAATAACTTATGCCATGTTAATGATATCTGAGTGAGAGTGACTAACAACATCAAAGGGTGCCCCTGGAGGTCAGGGCCCCTGGATTACTACAAGTTTAGATAACTGGCTAGGCTAACTTACCAATATAAAAATTGTTCGCTGACATGGCTAATCGAGTGACTGTCATTGACTGACAAAACAAGAAAAAACTGCTTATGCACAGCCAAATTTAGAACTTACAACTTGTGTATTCAATGTGGTGAGGTCACAGTTTACAGTATTCTTATGATTGTATATTTAGCCCTGTAAGTACAGTGCAACAATTATTATGAAGTATTACACTGTTAGGGCTAAAGCTGTAAGTACAATGTTACAATGAGTATTTACAGTGGTTGTTACATTGTACGTACAGGAACACTATGCGGTAAAGTGTTACCACAACAAACAAAGACATACAAGTCTCTAAGTGTACAGTCGTGGCCAAAAGTTTTGAGAATGATACAAATATTAATTTCCACAAAGTTTGCTGCTTCAGTGTCTTTAGATATTTTTGTCAGATGCTACTATGGAATACTGAAGTATAATTACAAGCATTTCATAAGTGTCAAAGGCTTTTATTGACAATTACATGAAGTTGATGCAAAGAGTCAATATTTGCAGTGTTGACCCTTCTTTTTCAAGACCTCTGCAATCCGCCCTGGCATGCTGTCAATTAAAGCTCCAAGATGGCGTATCAGTGAAGACGTGTTTTTGTTCGTCCTCTCGTGTACTTTTGTATTTTTTGTATATATTTCAATTTTATTTTCAATCTCTTTTCCCTTTTTAATTCGATTATACCTTCCGGTAACCTGCCTCGCCCAATGTGATACAGAATCGCTATTATTTTTAATTTTAGAACACATTCATGAACCACCAGAAGCTAACCAGCTAATTAGCTACAAGCTATTTAGTCATTGTTAGCCTCTGCTAGCGGCATTTCTCTTCTGCACAGATACCAGCCGCTTTAAGCCTGGATAATACTCGCCAGTCTACCAGTATCGGACTGTCTACTAAAACGCCTGATTCATGCCGTAATCCCTGGACCACTACTTCTGATCTTCACAGCTAGCTAACACCCACCGTGGCACCTAGTACTTGAGCTATCCCTGAGGCCCACCTCCCGGCCTACTCAGCTGTTCATCCGGACCCCAATCATACACGGCTCCACCGGATCCTTGCTGTAAGCTCTGGACCTTGGCACCGGATCACCGCTGCTACCGAGTGGCTAACGCCACTGCCACGAAGCTAGCACCAGTTAACCGTGAGCCAGGCGCACCTCCCGGCTAGCAAACTAATTCTACAATACCTTTTTTGCCATCTGGCTTGGATCCTCTGTCGACACGGCGCCCCGCCGCACCACCACGACTAGTCTGCCGACGAATACTCCATCCACTGTGCCTTCAACCGGCCTCCGTCAGAGCAGATGCTCCTACTAGCCCCGGGCTACTAACTTTAAACGCTGTGTCGCCCTCGTGCTGGCGTAGTGGCGGCTTCCCTGTTCCATCTACTGCTGCCCCTTGGACACTATGATCACTTGGCTACATAGCTGATGCCTGCTGGACTGTCCATTAATCACGGTACTCCATTCTGTTTATTTTTTATGTCGGCCCCAGCCACGTACTCAGGCTCTGTGTGTAGTTAATCCGACCCTCTCTGCCCAGTCATCGCCATTTTACCTGCTGCTGTTGTGTTAGCTGATTAGCTGTTGTTGTCTAACCTGTTGTTTTAGCTAGCTCTCCCAATCAACACCTGCGATTACATTATCCCTCGCTGTATGCCTCTCTCAAATGTCAATATGCCTTGTATACTGTTGTTCAGGCTAGTTATCATTGTTTTAGTTTACAATGGAGCCCCTGGTTCCACTCTTCATACCTCTGATACCTCCTTTGTCCCACCTCCCACACATGCGGTGACCTCACCCATTATAACCAGCATGTCCAGAGATACAACCTCTCTTATCATCACACAGTGCCTGGGCTTACCCCCGCTGTACCCGCACCGCACCATACCCCTGTCTGCACATTATGCCCTGAATCTTTTCTACCACACCTAGAAATCTGCTCCTTTTATTATTTGTCCCCAACGCTCTAGGCGACCAGTTTTGATAGCCTTTAGCCGCACCCTCATCCTACTCCTCCTCTGTTCCTCGGGTGATGTGGAGATAAACCCAGGCCTTGCATGTCCTCAGGCACCCTCATTTGTTGATTTCTGTGATCGAAAAAGCCTTGGTTTCATGCATGTCAACATCAGAAGCCTCCTCCCTAAATTTGTTTTACTCACTGCTTTAGCACACTCTACCAGCCCTGATGTCCTTGCCGTGTCTGAATCCTGGCTCAGGAAGGCCACCAAAAATTCAGAGATTTCTATACCCAACTATAACATTTTCCGTCAAGATATAACTGCCAAAGGGGAGGAGTTGCAGAGATAGCCTGCAAAGTATTGTCATACTTTCCAGGTCCATACCCAAACAGATCGAAATTCTAATTTTAAAAATGACTCTCTCCAGAAATAAGTCTCTCACTGTTGCCATCTGCTACCGACCCACCCCAGCTCCCAGCTGTGCCCTGGACACCATTTGTGAATTGACCCCCCCCCCATCTAGCTTCAGAGTTTGTTCTGTTAGGTGACCTAAACTGGGATATGCTTAACACCCCGGCAGTCCTACAATCTAAGCTAGATGCCCTCAATTTCACACAAATCATCAAGGAACCCACCAGGTACAACCCTAAATCCGTAAACATGGGCACCCTCAAAGACATTATCCTGACCAACTTGCCCTCCAAATACACCTCCGCTGTCTTCAATCAGGATCTCAGCGATCACTACCTCATTGCCTGTATCCGCTACAGGTCCGCAGTCAAACGACCACCACTCATCACTGTCAACCGCTCCCTAAAACACTTCTGTGAGCAGGCCTTTCTAATTGACCTGGCCCGTGTATCCTGGAAGGACATTGACCTCATCCCGTCAGTTGAGGATGCCTGGTCATTCTTTAAAAGTAACTTCCTCACCATCTTAGATAAGCGTGCCCCGTTCAAAAAATGCAGAACTAAGAACAGATATAGCCCTTGGTTCACTCCAGACCTGACTGCCCTCGACCAGCACAAAAACATCCTGTGGCGGACTGCAATAGCATCGAATAGTCCCCGCGATATGCAACTGTTCAGGGAAGTCAGGAAAGCAAAGGCTAGCTTTTCAAGCAGAAATATGCATCCTGTAGCTCTAACTCCAAAAAGTTCTGGGACACTGTAAACTCCATGGAGAACAAGAGCACCTCCTCCCAGCTGCCCACTGCACAGAGGCTAGGTAACACGGTCACCACCGATGAATCCACGATAATCGAAAACTTCAACAAGCATTTCTCAATGGCTGGCCATGCCTTCCTCCTGGCTACAACCAACCTCAGCCAACAGCTCCGCCCAAGCCTCCCCAGCTTCTCCTTTACCCAAATCCAGATAGCAGATGTTCTGAAAGAGCTGCAAAACCTGGACCCGTACAAATCAGCTGGTCTTGACAATCTGGACCCTCTATTTCTGAAACTATCCGCCGCCATTGTCGCAACCCCTATTACCAGCCTATTCAACCTCTCTTTCATATCGTCTGAGATCCCTCAGGATTGGAAAGCTGCCGCAGTCATCCCCCTCTTCAAAGGGGGAGACACCCTGGACCCAAAATGTTACAGACCTATATCCATCCTGCCCTGCCTATCTAAGGTCTTCGAAAGCCAAGTTAATCAACAAATCACTGACCATCTCGAATCCCACCGTACCCTCGCCGCTGTGCAATCCGGTTTCGGAGCCGGTCACGGGTGCACCTCAGCCACGCTCAAGGTACTAAACAATATCATAACTGCCATTGATAAAAGACAGTACTGTGCAGCCGTCTTCATCGACCTGGCCAAGGCTTTCGACTCTGTCAAGCACCATATTCTTATCGGCAGGAATATTATGAGTAAGTGACTGAACAATATTCTCATTTTAAATGGAACAGTAACTAAGTAAACTTATACTCTTGTTTTATTATATCTGATTAACAATATGAGTTCATAAGAAGGGTTTGTGTGACACAGACAAGTAGTAATTAAAGTTAATGAACACCATTCCAACGAGGCAGAAAGGAATGGGTTGTGAATTAAGTAAGCAGATAAGGTAGTTAACCTATGGTTGAACCGACAAAACTTAGCTCTGGGGTGTTTTAGATAAGGCAGTGAGTGCATTCCTAGGTTTTCTGTTAATTAGAACTGTCAGCTAAGTGGTGATCGATAATGGTGAGGAGTCAAAAGTTAATTCAGTTATGTTGTGTGACCTGTGAGTGTGTTAGTGTGTTGGAATTAACTTTTAAACTCACTAAATTCGAGGTCGGGAGGAGGGGATTCATTCTAGAAGCAATGAAATGACATCATGTTATTGTATATAAACTGTTGCTCGTGGTAACCTTTTATTGATAAGACTGGTCTCCGTCTATTTTATGCAAACAAGAATCTTACAAATTCTCATAAAATAGATTAAGGGAATTAAATTAATGAAAACATATTGGTATAATTAAATTACAGTAACACTGCCTGGTTCACCAACTACTTTGCAGATAGAGTTCAGTGTGTCAAATCGGAGGGCATGTTGTCCGGTCCTCTGGCAGTCTCTATGTGGGTTCCACGGGGTTCAATTCTCGGGCCGACTCTTTTCTCAGTATATATCAATGATCTCTTGCTGCGGGCGATTCCCTGATCCACCTCTACGCAGACGACACCATTCTGTATACTTCTGACCCTTCCTTGGACACTGTGCTATCTAACCTCCAAACGAGCTTCAATGCCATACAACATTCCTTCCATGGCCTCCAACTGCTCTTAAACGCTAGTAAAACCAAATGCATGCTTTTGAACCGTTTGCTGCCTGCACCCGCCCGCCCGACTAGCATCACCACCCTGGACGGTTCCGACTTAGAATATGTGGACATCTATAAATACCTAGGTGTCTGGCTAGACTCCAAACTCTCCTTCCAGACTCATATTAAACATCTCCAATCCAAAATCAATTCTAGAATCGGGCTTTCTATTTAGCAACAAAGCATCCTTCACTCACGCCGCCAAACTTAGCCTAGTAAAACTGACTTCGGCGATGTCATCTACAAATTAGCTTCCAATACTCTTCGGCGATGTCATCTACAAAATAGCTTCCAATACTCTACTCAGCAACCTAGATATAGTTTATCATAGTGCCATCCGTTTTGTTACTAAAACACCTTATACCACTGTGAAATGTATGCTCTAGACGGCTGGCCCTCACTGCATATTCGTCACCAGACCCACTGGCTCCAGGTCATCTATAAGTCCATGCTAGGTAAAACTCCGCCTTATCTCAGTTCACTGGTCACGATAACAACACCCACCCGTAGCACGCGCTCCAGCAGGTATATCTCACTGATCATCCCCAAAGCCAACACCTCATTCAGCCAACTTTCCTTCCAGTTCTCTGCTGCTTGTGACTGGAACGAATTGCAAAAATCGCTAAAGTTGGAGACTTTTATTTCCCAAACCAACTTTAAACATCTGCTATCTGAGCAGATAACCGATCGCTGCAGCTGTACATAGTCCATCTGTACATAGCCCACCCAATTTACCTACCTCATCCCCATACTGTTTTTATTTATTTACTTTTCTGCTCTTTTGCACACCAGTAGCTCTACCTACACATGATCATCTGATCATTTATCACTCCAGTGTTAATCTGCCAAATTGTAATTATTCGCTCCTATGGCCTATTTATTGCCTACCTCCTTATGCCTTTTGCACACAATGTATATAGACTCCTTTTTTCCCCTACTGTGTTATTGACTTGTTTATTGTTTACTCTATGTGTAACTCTGTGGTGTTGTCTATTCACACTGCTATGCTTTATCTTGGCCAGGTTGCAGTTGCAAATGAGAACTTGTTCTCAACTAGCCTACCTGGTTAAATAAAGGTGAAATAAAAAAAATAAAAAAATCACTTCTGGGCCACATCCTGGCTGATGGTAGCCCATTCTTGCATAGTCAATGCTTGGAGTTTGTCAGAATTTGCGGGGTTTTGTTTGTCCATCCGCCTCTTGAAGTTTGACCACAAGTTCTGAATGGGATGAAGGTCTGGGGAGTTTCCTGGCCATGGACCCAAAATATTGATTTTGTTCCCCGAGCCACTTAGTTATCACTTTTGCCTTATGGCAAGGTGCTCCATCATGCTGGAAAAGGCATTGTTCATCACCAAACTGTTCCTGGATAGTTGGGAGAAATTGCTCTCGGAGGATGTGTTAGTGCCATTCTTTATTCATGGCTGTGTTCTTAGGCAAAATTGTGAGTGAGCCCACTCCCTTGGCTGAGAAGCAACCCCACACATGAATGGTCTCAGGATGCTTTACTGTTGTCATGACACAGGACTGATGGTAGTGCTCACCTTGTCTTCTCCAGACAAGCTTTTTTTTGGATGCCCCAAACAATCGGAAAGGGGATTCATCAGAGAAAATGACTTTACCCCAGTCCCTGTCCAATCCCTGTACCTTTTGCAGAATATCAGTCTGTCCCTGATGTTTTTCCTGGAGAGAAGTGGCTTCTTTGCTGCCCTTCTTGACACCAGGCCATCCTCCAAAAGTCTTCGCCTCACCGTGCGTGCAGATGCACTCACACCTGCCTGCTGCCATTCCTGAGCAAACTCTGTACTGGTGGCGCCCAGATCCCGCAGCTGAATCAACTTTAGGAGACGGTCCTTGCACTTGCTGGACTTTCTTGGGCGCCCCGAAGCCTTCTTCACAATTGAACCGCTCTCCTTGAAGTTCTTGATGATCCGAAAAATGGTTGATTTAGGTGCAATATTACTAGCAGAAATATCCTTGCCTCTGTGAAGCCCTTTTTTGTGCAAGGAAATGATGACGACATGTGCTTCCTTGCAGGGAACAATGGTTGACAGAGGAAGAACAATGATTCCAAGCACCACCCTCCTTTTGAAGCTTCCAGTCTGTTATTCAAACTCAATCAGCATGACATAGTTATCTCCAGCCTTGTCCTCGTTAACACTCACACCTGTGTTAACGAGAGAACCACTGACATGATGTCAGCTGGTCCTTTTGTGGCAGGGCTGAAATGCAGTGGAAATGTTTTGGGGGGATTCAGTTCATTTGCATGGCAAAGAGGGACTTGACAATTCATTGCAATTCATCTGATCACTCTTCATAACATTCTGGAGTATATGCAAATTGCCATCATACAAACTGAGGCAGCAGACTTTGTAAAACTTAATATTTGTGTCATTCTCAAAAGTTTTGGCCATGACTATATACAGTATGTGTTCAAGGTGGCAATTTGTTTTAGCCGATGTTCCTACATCCAAGGCCCAAGGAGCGTCTCCATAGTGGTAAGGTCGGAAGAGGGGCTATTTTTCAAAGGAGTTAATGACACTGCCCTTTACAACATAAACAACAGCCCATTCATTGTGACCAGTAAGCCGATAGCGACTAGGGGAATCTTTGTCCTCCCATAGGCTTTCAGATGGCTTATTGAACTATTCATTCAGTCAACTTTAGTGGCCTGTTGACACAGTGCCTCTGTAAATTGAATGGGGGCTAAGGGATTAGTGACCCTATCTGAGAAAAAATGCCTTGCAGAGTGCCTGAGACATGAAAATGAAGTCAAAGGTCATTCAACCGTCCTGTCTCTGGCACTGGACCACTATGTCAATGAAAGACAAGGAGCGCCAGCAAAACACCATATTTGATTCAAAGATGCATTTGTAACAAGATATCGCTCATCATAATTTTTTCTAGCATCCTCAAATTATTATTATTTTTAAAATAGAACTGGAAAAGAGTGAATATAGCAGTTCCCGCTGTTTTACAAAAACACTGTTTTACAATATGTCCATTGTCACAACGCTTTTAGACTATTTTGTTATTCAATACAAAGATATATACCATACCATATGGGGATTTCCCAGCGTCTCATGAGATAATAACCACATTGTGATTTGCAGTGACATTCTGCCATGTCGATGACAACATCTCTCTTCATCTAGTCCACTGCGATGAAATACCTTGACCTTTAGGGTCCCTTCACACCAACTTCCAAAAAGCCCTGTCATCTGGCCATGTCTGTCACATCTCATCAAACTATTGGACACATCTGTTAAGCATGCTTTAATATATAGCTGTCATTAAGGCAATTACAAAAAGGCGATAAGATAATGCAAATATGCAGAGTTACAAAGCCCTAAAAATCATTAAAAGAGTAGAATATACAATTCCCCAGCGGATATAAATCCATTCAACACATCAAATTGTCCCTGTTTTAAGATCATCGTTCATACTTTGGACAAAAGACCAACAGAAATCCATAATACAAGTTGAGGGAAACAGATACTGGAGACTAATGGCCACAAGGAATTGTGGGTGACAGGCGCAGGGCTAAAATTCATATTGATACGGACAGCAGAGGCCAGCGGCCTCCAAGGGGGCGAGAGGAGGTCATGGGTTGCTTTGACAGCTTATCCCCTCCTAATGGAAGTCTATCGACTGGAGCTGCTAGGAGGCTACTATGACTATAGCATGTCACCAGGAGGCACCAAGTCTGCGTGTGTGTCTGTGTGTGTTCACTGTGCGTGTGCAGTGTGTGTATGTGTGTGTGTGTGTGTGTGTGGGCTCGTGCGCGTGCTCGTGTCTGTGTGTGTGTGTGTCTACTATGTGTGTGTGTGTGTGCGTGTGTGTGCGCGCACGTGTGTGTGCAGTGTGTGTGTGCACTGTGTGTGTGTGTGTGTGTGTGTGTGTGTGTGTGTGTGTGTGTGTGTGTGTGTGTGTGCGCGCGCACGTGTGTGTGTGTCTGTGTATCTGTGTGTGTGCACTGTTTGTGTGTGTGTGTGTGCACTGTGGGTGTGTGTGTGAGTGTGAGTGTGTGTGTATGTGTGTGTGTGTGTGTGTGTGTGTGTGTACATGTGTGTGTTTGTAGACATATCTGTTTCTTATCTTTCTTGTGAGCCCCCTCTCTATTCTCTCTGATCAAAAAGGGGACTGTTAGTGGTTCATTAAATAAGAACACTTTCATTAAAGAAAATGCATCATCCTAAACTCCTTTTTAGATTAATTGCTGCGTCTCGTCTATTGGAAAATTACAGTTACTTGGCTCACTGAGTTTGATGGAGCTGGACAATGTTGCCAGTGGTGTGATGTGTTCATAGTTGAAGTATGGTTCAGCTCTGCTAGCTAGCTGACATAGACGGTTTGACGTGATCTTAGTGGGACTACAGTTGTGCCCTGCGAGCTGCATACTGTATTGAGTAAAATACAGTAATTAGGGGATAGGACTGGCCTCCTCCCCTGCATTCCCTGGTGCTGTTTGGTGCCACAGTGAACACAAATACTGGCCAAATTAAACTCTTAATTGGATTCAATTGGCATCCCACCTACACATCTGAGCATCAAACACAACCGTCTATGAGACTAGAATAACATGCCATGACATTGTGATACTGTAGAACACTGTTATTGTCTGCATGAATGAACATCAATTATCATTTCTTACTTTAACCCCCTTTTATTTTAGTACTTGGAGCTCCTGCTACAAAATTACCCACCCCACTATATACAGAGGGAATTCAGAAGTGTTATTATCCCAGCTGTGTACATACTGCAACAAGCAAACACCATGGTGGCACTCAGTGAACTGTACAAGATTATTAGCCAGCAAGATTCCCCTCACCTGAAAACAGTCTCTATTGTTGCGGATGACTAACCAAGCCAATTTGACCAAAATATCACCAACATGTATCCTGCCCTACAAGAGGATCCAGCGTGCTTGACCATGTATACACAAACATCCATGACATGTACAAAGCCATCCCCCGCCCCACTTCGTCCAATCAGATCATGTATCTCTGTTCCTACTCCCTGCCAACAAGCAACAACTCAAGAGGAAGCCACCAACACAGAGAATAGTGAGGCACTGGACAGAGGAGGCAGACTCAATGCTGCAGGATTGTTTTGAGAATACTGATTGGAATATGTTCAAAGATTCATCCACACAGGACTCATCCATCAACATTGAGGAATATACACTAATTGTACAAAACATTGGGTGCAACTCATCCTAATATTGAGTGGCACCCCCCCCCCCCTTGCCCTCAAAACACTCTTAATTCGTCAGGGCATGGACTCTACAAGGTGTCGAAAGCATTCCACAGGGATGCTGGCCCATGTTGACTCCAATGTTTCCCATAGTTGTGTTAAGTTGGCTGGATGTCCTTTGGGCAGTGGACCATTCTTGATACACACGGGAAACTGTTCAGCGTGAAAAACCCAGCAGCAGTTCTTGACACAAACTGGTGCGCCTGGTAACAACTCCCATACCCCATTCAAAGGCACTTAAATATTTTGTCTTACCCATTCACCCTCTGTATGGCACACATACACAAGCCATGTCTAAATTATCTCAAGGATTACAAATCCTTCTTTAACCTGTCTCCTCCCCTTCATCTGATTGAATTGAATTTAACTAGCGACATCAATAAAGGGTCATAGCGTTTACATGGTCAGTCTAAAGAGCATGGGTTC
Organism: Oncorhynchus masou masou; assembly: GCF_036934945.1. Classification (NCBI taxonomy): domain Eukaryota; kingdom Metazoa; phylum Chordata; class Actinopteri; order Salmoniformes; family Salmonidae; genus Oncorhynchus; species Oncorhynchus masou. The sequence goes on from NC_088238.1 coordinate 51,316,685, forward strand.
TTAATGTTTTGTACACTCAGTGTACATCATCAGTCACAGGTGTCATCTTTGGGTCTCTTTGGGTATGGCAAGCCCCATCCCCCTCTCCCTGTCTCCTACACACAGCCTGCTGTGGTCAGAGAGAGGTCGTAAATTCCTGGAGGAGATTATCTCCTCATGGCCACAGTATAGAGACAGCGTGAATTTAAAATCAAATCAAATCAAATCAAATTTATCACATACACATAGTTAGAAGATGTTAATGTCAGTGTAGCGAAATGATTGTGCTTCTAGTTCCGACAATGCAGTAATAACCAACGAGTAATCTAACCTAACAATTTCACAAGAGCTACCTTATACACACAACTGTGAAGGGATGAAGAATATGTACATAAAGATATATGAATGAGTGATGGTACAGAACGGCACAGGCAAGATGCAGTAGATGATATCGAGCACAGTATATACATATGAGATGAGTAATGTAGGGTATGTAAACATTATATTAAGTGGCATTGTTTAAAGTGGCTAGTGATAAATTTTTTACATGTATGGCAGCAGCCACTCAATGTTAGTGGTGGCTGTTTAACAGTCTGATGGCCTTGAGATAGAAGCTGTTTCTCAGTCTCTTGGTCCTTGCTTTGATGCACCTGTACTGACCTCGCTTTCTGGATGATAGCGGGGTGAACAGGCAGTGGCTCGGTTGGTTGTTGTCCTTGATGATCTTTATGGCCTTCCTGTGACATTGGGTGGTGTAGGTGTCCTGGAGGGCAGGTAGTTTGCCCCCGGTGATGCGTTGTGCAGATCTCACTACCCTCTGGAGAGCCTTAGGGTTGTGGGTGGAGCAGTTGCCGTACCAGGCGGTAATACAGCCCGACAGGATGCTCTCGATTGTGCATCTGTAAAGGTTTGTGAGTGTTTTTGGTGACAAGTGAATTGATTGACACCTCTTGATAGAGAACAAAGGAATTTCTTCCACCTCACAGAACTGGATGTCCGAACAACATAGGTATAAAAGATCGGTGAAGAATCCAGTTACAAATTGGTCCGTTTGGTACAATTATTATTATTATTTGTTAAATTTTACCCCCTTTTCTCCCCAATTTCATGGTATCCAATTGTTAGTAGTTACTATCTTGTCTCATCGCTATACAACTCCTGTACGGGCTCGGGAGAGATGAAGGTCGAAAGAAATGCGTCCTCCGAAACACAACCCAACCAAGCCGCACTGGTCACCATAGCAGCACCCACTCGTAGCACGCGCTCCAGCAGGTATTTTTCCTTGATGAAAACCTGCTCCAGAGCGCTCAGGACCTCAGACTGGTGCAAAGGTTCACCTTCCAACAGGACAATGACCCTAAGCACACAGCCAAAACAATACAGGAGTGGCTTTGGGACAAGTCTCTGAAAGTTTTTGAGAGGCCCCGCCAGAGTCTGGACTTGAACCCAATCGAACATCTCTGGAGAGACCTGAAAATAGCTGTGCAGCTTCACTCCCCATACAACCTGACAGAGCTTGAGAGGATCTGCATAGAAAAATGGGAGAAACTCCCCAAATACAGGTGTGCCAAGCTTGTAACGTCATACCCAAGAAGAATCAAGCCTGTAATCACTGCCAAAGGTGCTTCAACAAAGTAAAAGGTCTGAATACTTATGTATAAATGATATTTAAGTTATTTGCAAACATTTCTAAAAAACTGTTTTTGCCTAGTCATTACGGGGTATTGTGTGTAGCTTGATGAAGAAAAAAGCACTGTTAAATCAATTTTAGAATAAGGCAGTAACATAACATTGTGGAAAAAGTCAAGGGGTCTGAATACTTCCCGAAGGCACTATATGCACCTCTTGTCCCTACACTTGTATAAAAAAGGTACTATCTAGAACCTAAAAGACTTATTCGGCTGTCCCCATAGGATAACTACCTGAAACCAAAAAGGGTTTTCCTATAGGGACAGCCGAAGAACCCTTTGGAACCCTTTGTGTATGAATCTGCATCAATGATGAATTAACTAATGAACAATGTGCCATTCCACTCTGCCCACCGATAACCGTTCACAAAGCTGTGCTCCTCCTCAAATCGCCGTCAACGTAATGGTGCCTCTGTGCCAGGGCTGTGAACCGTTCACCAGTCCTTTGGCCCTCGCTGGAATCCAAGGGAAACAGAATTTGTAACACTTCAGCTATTCCGGTAGGAACCACTCATCTGAAACAAATCCAATGGCTTCGACTAATACACACATGCAGATGGTGCGACAGAACTAGACGCCACATTCTACAAGGGTCCTATGAGCTGGCCGTAACCTATGCTTAGATCAGGAGTGTCAAACTAATTTTGCCCCAGGGGTCTGGAGGGTGGTACTGAAATTGGTTATTTGCTAAAAATAGTCCTCTTTCCATCGCTTTGGGAATTTTTGATGCTCCCTGACTGTCTAGCTTTAATTTAACGGATTATTAGCAAGCTGAGTAGTCAAGAAACGGTATGAATGTACAGTAGGTCCATTATCATAACTACACAGTTTCCACTTGGTTTTAGTCATTCTAAAAGTATATTGGGTTCGTGGGCCATATTGGTTCCTGCTCGGAGACCGTATGTTTGACACCCCTGGCTTAGATATTACTCAATTAATTGACTTACTGTGCCCACAATTACTTTATCGTTTTACACACTATGCAGGCATTATATTATATAATGTGACCATGAATGTATCGGCTACATTTTTAATGTATTATGCATTATAATTGATATGTTATGTACACCTTTTGTAAGGGTTGAGTGTGATAATGTCACTTGTCGCTTCCCATTCCCAAACGCACTTAAATCTCTGGCTCGGGGCAAACTTACCAAAGAACTGTAGTCAGTCACTGCAGGAAGGCACCAAGAACCTCCTCACACTACATTTAATCTCGGAAGTAAACACAGCATGACAGCAGTCTGAGGTTGGGCTATCATCATAATCAACACTGGGGAGAGAAGCTCGGGAGACGATCATCCAATCTGTCGTCACCTAGTCATGCCACTATTAACATGACTATCAGCGTTAGTCATTGACACACGGGGCTGAATGATGTTACAAAAAGCTCAAAGTTCACCGTTACATTAGGCCATCAACAAATGATAGTCATTTGTACATGTTAAAACACAGGATAATGATAGCAACAGATATATAGAATGATTTAATATTTTCGGTGAAACTTTTCAATTTGACCCAGCTTTATCAATAAATGAGACATGAAATGAGGCCAGACTTTCAGAGTAGTACCCAGAAACAAGAGTTGGAATAACATAATGTTCATGAACATTAGGCTTTGGGCCAGTAGCCATTTTAGAAATGTAAAGGAACATAATTATTTTAACGACACAGAAAATTTACCAGAACGCTAAATATAGGTTGTTCACAAGAGCTTGCCTTGAAGATTCTCTGTACTCCCTGCACAGCCAGGGGCAAACACTGTAGTATGTCATATAGACAAAGGAGCACACTATTTCTCCATAGATAAATAGAAATATATCCTGAACAAAAATATAAACGCAACATGTAAAGTGTTGGTCCCATGTTTCATGAGCTGAAATAAAAGATCCCAGAAATGTTCCGTACGCACAAAAAGCTTATTTTTCTCAAGTGTTTTGTACAAATGTTTTGTTTACATCCCTGTTAGTGAGCATTTCTCTTTTGCCAAGATAATCCATCCACCTGACATGTTGGCATATCAAGAAGCTGATTAAACAGCATGATCATTACTCAGGTGCACCTTGTGCTGGGGGACAATAAAAGGCCACTCAGAAATGTGCAGTTTGGTCACTCAACACAATGCTACTGGTGTTTTGAGAGAGTGTGCAATTGGCATGCTGACTGCAGGAATGTCCACCAGAGCTGTTGCAGAGAATTGAATGTTCAAATCTCTACCATAAGCCGCCTCCAACTCCCTAGTTTGTGGACCTGGCTCCCAAGTGGGTGGGCCTATGTCCTCCCAAGCCCACCCATGGCTGCGCCTCTGCCCAGTCTTGTGAAATCCATAGATTAGGGCCTCATGAGTTTATTTCAATTGACAGATTTCCTAAAATGAACTGCAAAAAAATGACATGTTGTGTTTATATTTCTGTTCAGTATAGATATAATAGACCAAATGAAAATGCCAACCAACTGATATCTCTTGTTTAGTTCACATATTACATAATTCAATTGATGTATGTCCCAGTATTCTGATATACTGCCTTAAAAATATATATGTTTACCTCTCAATGTGTGTGTTTAATACACCCTTTCTACCTATATTACAATGTAATTTTCTCATTCCAACAGTCAATTACAAAATGTCATTCTGTTCTATGCTCTGTGAATCATAAGACTGGAGAAAAAACCTTTTCTGGGTGAAACAAAGGGCCACCAGGAACAAAGGACACTTCCCTTTAGTTTTGGCAATTTTTTATTCTCTACAAAGGCTAGGGTTAAGTGATAGAATATCCTTTTTTTCCAATGATATACAACACAACTTTCAGTATTCACTTGGTGTGTCTGTACCTCCCCTTGTATCCAATCACAGATGCAACTGGACCATAGGATGCTTTCAACCATCCATTATTTCCCACAATAATTTCAGGGGCCTATAAAAGAGAACATGAAATTTGTGTTTCTTTTATTTATCTCTTATTAATTCCATGAATAGATCCATATGAAACTGTTGCCATTAAATATGTATTGGACCGTTGACCATATTTGTACGATTTGTATGGTGCCTCTGAACAGTTGATAATAACTTATTAAACCAATCCTCGGCCTTTCCAGAACTTTGGCTTTGAGAAACAGGGTCAGTAAAAAAGTGATCACAAGCAGTTTGATGAGTTCATGTTTGTACTTTCAGGGCTAAAACGAGGAGCTCTGAACTAAATCCCAAGATGGAGAGTCTAATATATATTTCAAGCGTTCCCCAAAGTACATTACAAATGAGTACATTTAGTACAAATCTTTGAAGTTGAGTGGTTTCTCATCTTTTCGCTCCATTATCCATTTATACTGCACTTGATTTTGGCAGGTTGACATGTATTACTTAGTGTAAGATGTTAATAAACGCACAAAGAAGTCTTTGAAAGTAGGTTGCCAACTTTTGGGGGACGTGTGTGAAAGTATCACGAGCAATAACTTTTTCCCTTGGTTAGTAAAAAGCTTTAAAAAGTCAGACACACTACCATTTCCATCATTGTGGATTTTGAATAATACAGATGTCAGTAGTAGAGGTTAAATACACAAATATTTGCCTCAAAATGTAAGGTTGAGAATATGAGGTTTTCACATTATGTAGGGTTATGTAGGTTATCCCTGTCATTCTTTACACATACATACTGTGCACAACAAACACATACTATACTGTAGCTGTCTAAGAGCATTTGTTCTCAATCAGGCAATCAAACCAGTAGTTACTCAAGGTCACATCAAACCATAACGCACCCAATGCCACCTTCAAGACCCAATTTCTTTCTTCATATTGAATGTTTTGAGATTTGCCGAAGTGCTTTAACAGATTGCTGTGTCACCATTAGGGGGTTGTAATAAAGTCGTATTTCTTTTGCATTTTGCATGACTAGAGGGCCCTCCACTCTCGCCTGTCTGCTCCTCTCACATCACGCTGCATTAAGTGGAGCAGTTCTGTGCTGCAGGTTTTGCCTCGCTGCCGCCAGAGAGTGTCTGTGCCAGATAGCGTAGCACGATTACGCTCAACAGAAATATTTTGTAGACAGCAGTAGCAGGAAAATAAAATGTCTCAGGCCTCATTAGTTGCCTACACACTGGTTATTTGCACCAGTTATTCGGGTATGGGAGTGGAAGAAAATGGGTGTAAAAACATAGAGTGATGTAACATTATTAAGGATTTCAGAGGAATGTCGTACATCTTTTTTTGTCTCCTCCTGTATAATAGTCAATACATACAGTAGATATCACAGAAAGACTACTCATGTTTATTGTCAACATGTCACCTAAACTGGTATATCAAACACTAACGGAAAACAGTAATTTATACGCAAATGTTTTGGATTATCAACAGTAAAATACTCTGAAATGTTTTACTGCAGCATACTATGAAATATGGTGCATTGTGGAAAATGTTGTGGGCGGGGAAAGAATTGCTGTATTTCAAATTAACATATTTTGAGTCATGCCTTGCACAAGGCTATATTTGTTGCACCCGTGAGTGAGAACACTGTCCCAATTTAACTTGTATTTCGTTTTTTATTTAACTTGGCAAGTCAACTAAGGACAAATTCTTATTTTCAATGACAGCAGGTGAACTGCCTTGTTCAGGGGCAGAACAACAGATTTCCACCATGACAGCTCAGGATTTGATCTTGCAACCTTTCAGTTACTAGACCAACACTGACCACTAGGCTACCTTCCACCCTGAAGTGGCAGCAAGTATCAAAATCTCAATGATTGAGCATTTTGCCATGTCCTTTTGGTCTGTTTTGCCCTGTCGTCACTGCCTGTTTAGAAGCCATTGTTAAGGTCTCTAGAAGTGCAAGTGATACAAATCACCAAATATTCATTAATATTCTGTAAATTTGTAAACACTTTACATATTAGCCAACCTGTTTGCACCAATCCCTTTTAATTGCAGTAAAATACTGTGAAACACAAACCCCTCTCCTCAATGAGTTTAATGAATCCATTAATTCATTATGATTGTTGTCCTCTTGCTCAGTTGTGCACTGGGGCCTCCCACTCCCCTTCTATTCTGTTTAGAGCCAGTTTGCACTGTTCTGTGAAGGGAGTAGTACACAGTGTTGTACAAGAGCTTCAGTTTCGTGAGCTTAAGTTTCTATATTCATTATGCAACAGGTAATGTTTGTTGTTTACTATAGGCTAACTAAACCATTTTTGGGATATTTTGCTGTAAAGGGATTACCGTTAATTTGATAGTAGCCAGGCAGCTTGTTGGCAAGTAAAGTTCTGTATTTCATAGTACAGTACACTTACACTGTAATATATATATGAGGTATCAAAGCAAGTACTGTGTAAAGACACAAAGTACAATACTAAAATTTACTGTATATACAGTAAAAAAGTTAATGCTACAGCAATCATAATGAATAAATAGCCTTCACTTCTCAGAACAAGAATAGACTGATGAGTTTCAGAAGAAAGTTCTTTGTTTCTGGCCATTTTGAGCCTGTAATCGAACCTACAAATGCTGATGCTCCAGATACTCAATTAGTCTAAAGAAGGCCAGTTGTATTGCTTCTTTAATCAGGACAACAGTTTTCAGCTGTGCTAACATAATTGCAAAAGGGTTTTCTAATGATCAATTAGCCTTTTAAAATTTTAAACTTGGACCAGCTAACACGTGCCATTGGAACACAGGAGTGACGGTTTCTGATAATGGGCCTCTGTACGCCTATGTAGATATTCCATAAGAAAATCAACTATTTACAGTTACAATAGTAATTTACAACATTAACAATGTCTACACTGTATTTCTGATCAATATGATGTTATTTTAATGGAAAATGTGTATTTATCTTTTTCAAAAACAAGGACATTTCTAAGTGACACCAAACCTTTGAACGGTAGTGTATCTACAATAGACAATGTGCGACAGGGTAGCCTAGTGGTTAGAGCGTTGGACTAGTAACCGGAAGGCTGCAAGTTCAAACCCCTGAGCTGACAAGGTACAAATCTGTCATTCTGCCCCTGAACAGGCAGTTAACCCACTGTTCCTAGGCCGTCATTGAAAATAAGATTTTTTTTAACTTAACTTGCCTAGTTAAATAAATAAAGGTAAAAATAAACAACAATATTACAATGTGAATGTGTCTCTTCATAGTCCCTCCTGTTTCATAAGGTGCTTTTTACCTGTTTTTAAATATGATTCTACTGCTTGGCTCTATGTAGTACTGTGCGCCTCCTATAGTCTGTTCTGGACTTGGGAATTGTGAAGAGACCTCTGGTGGCATGTCTTATGGGGTATGCATGGGTGTCCGAGCTGTGTGCTAGTAGTTTAAAACAGACAGCTTGGTACATTCAGATTGTCAACACTTCTTACAAAAAGAAAGTGATGACATCAATCTCTTTTTCACTTTGAGCCATGAGAGATTGACATGCATATAATTCATGTTAGCTCTCTGTGTACTTTTAAGGGCCAGCTGTGCTGCCTTGTTCTGAGCCAACTGCAATTTTCTCTGTTTGTGGCACCTGACCACACTACTGAACAGTAGTCTCGGTGCGACAAAACTAGGGCCTGTAGGCCCTGCCTTGTTGATAGAGTTGTTAAGAAGGCAGAGCAGTGCTTTATTATGGACAGAATTCTCACTATCTTAGCTACTGTTGTATAAATATGTTTTGACCATGACAGTTAACAATCTAGAGTTACTCCAAGCAGTTTAGGTCACCTCAACTTGCTCAATTTCCACATTATTCATTATGAGATGTAGTTGATGGTTAGGGTTTAGTGAATGATTTGTCCCAAATACAATGCTTTTAGTTTTGAAAATATTTAGGACTAACTTATTCCTTGCCACCCATTCTGAAACTAACTGCAGCTCTTTGTTAAGTGTTGCAGTCATTTCAGTTGCTGTAGTAGCTGACGTGTATAGTGGTGAGTCATCCGCATACATACACAGATTGAAATAAGTAAGGGGCCTAAACAGCTACCCTGGGGAATTCCTGATTCTAACCAGATTATGTTGGAGAGGATTCCATTAAAGAACACACTCTGTGTTCTGTTAGACAAGTAACTCTTTATCCACAATATAGCAGGGGGTGTAAAGCCATAACACATATGTTTATCCAGCAGCAGACTAAGACCGATACTGTCAAAAGCATCAGTTACCTGATCTCACTTCATTTCAAAACACATTTCCCAGTTAAAGAATCCTATAAGTTCAGAGTCTGACTGGTCAGCTGGAAACGTATAGTTTCCACAGCAACACCTCCTTTGTCATAAGACATGCCGGAGGCACTATGTGTAACTGTCTTCAAAAATGTCAATCGCAAGTTAACATTAGCTAACACTGATTTGGTGCTGACATTTCACTTCAAATGGCCCATAGGTGTTTAATTCTCACTCTATTTGAGTGAGAGAAAAAAAATAATTTCAGTGAATAAATTATTAAATATTACTGTCACAATTAAGATTTGGTTTGGGGCAAAGGAGGAGTACACTCAAAGGAGTACGGTAATAATAAACCTAACAAGCACCTACAGAAGAAGATATGTGATCAATTATTTATGGTAGACATCCTCATGGGCACCGATATCAACAACAAACGATGTGTAGGTAACATAATGGCGAATTACCAAGCCTTATGATCAAAGCTGGACTTTCAAAAGGATTTCATTATGAGGCACCCTTCTTCCTCTACTGGCATTGTTGCAGCTCTGGTCTTCCTCATGGCTATCTGGGTTTGATTTTAGCCACATAGCCACAGGATACGACTCCCAAAGGCATTAGCTTTCCCAGCAGTCCCCCAGCAAAATTTCAACTCACATTAGTTTAAACTGACATGCTGCTTAAACTATAGTATATGGGGTCTGAAACAAGCATCTCTCGCTAGGCTAACCACAAACATATTATGTGACGTAGTGAATGGGCGCCAATGCCTTTTTCATATTCCTCAACACTATAACATTACGTCTCTTAGGCATGAACATGGTAATTCCATTTGATCCTTTTCTAATACTTCCACTTTTGTTAGTTTACAAGAAGTTGAATGTGTAATGATTGGCTGAATACCCTCAAATTTAAACTCAAGGCCCGGAATACCCCTATTCAAACACAAGTAATTGTACAGTACCTCCAAATGTTGTAATCGCTTGCAATCTATACTGAACAAAAACATAACCTCAACATGCAACAATTTCAAAGATTTTAATGAGTTACAGTTCATATAAGACAATCAGTCAATTGAACAACAATTAATTTGGCCCTAATCTATGGATTTCACATGACTGGGCAGAGGTGTAGCCATGGGTGAGCCTGGAAAGGCATAGGCCCACCCACTTGGCAGCCATGTCCAGCCAACAGAATTATTTTTTTCCTCACAAAAGGGCTTTATTACAGACATAAATATTCATCAGCACCACCCCCATCCTCAGACGATCCCACAGATGAAGAAGCCATATGAGGAGGTTCTGCGCTTGTGAGGCTGGTTGGACGTACTGCCAAATTCTCTTAAACGACATTGAGGGCCTCCCGGGTGGCGCAGTGGTTAAGGGGGCTGTACTGGGTTCGCGCCCAGGCGTTGTCGTAACTGGCCGTGACCGAGAGGTTCGTGGGGCGATGCACAATTGGCCTCGCGTCGTCTGGGTTAGGGAGGGTTTGGCCGGTAGGGATATCCTTGTCTCATCGCACACCAGCAACTCCTGTGGTGGGCCGGGCGCAGTGCACGCTAACCAAGGTTGCTAGGTGCACGGTCTTTCCTCCGACACATTGGTGTGGTTGGCTTCCGGGTTGGATGCGTGCTGTGTTAAGAAGCAGTGCGGCTTGGTTGGGTTGTGTATCGGAGGATGCGTGACTTTCAACCTTCGTCTCTCTCGAGCCCGTACAGGAGTTGTAGCGATGAGACAAGATAGTAGCTACTAACAATTGGATACCACGAAATTGGGGAGAAAAAGGGGTCAAATTTAAAAAAAAAACATTTTTAATGACATTGGAGGCAGCTTATGGTAGAGAAATGAACATACAATTATCTTGAAACAGTTCTGGTGGACATTGCTGCAGTCAGCATGCCAATTGCACGCTCACTCAAATCTGTGGCCTGGTGTTGTGTGACAAAACTGCATATTTTAGAGTGGCCTTTTATTGTGCCCCAGCACAAGGTGCACCTGTGTAATGATCATGCCATTTAATCAGCTTCTTGATATGCCACACCTATCAGGTGGATGGATAATCTTGGCAAAGGATAAATGCCCACTAACTGGGATGTAAACAAATTTGTGCTCAACATTTTAGAGAAATAAGCTTTTTGTGTATGGAACATTTCTAGGATCTTTTATTTCAGCTCATGAAACATGGGACCAACACTTTACATGTTGCGTTTATATTTTTGTTCAGTGTAGATGAAGAATTGTTACAGGCCTCAAGTTCGTGTTTAATTCAAACTGATCATCAGCCCCGTTGGCTATACCTACACCACTTTTCCATTTCCTGTCCTCAAAGAACCAACTTCCTTTTGTGTTCTCTTTGATGTGAGCTGTTGGATTGTGGGAACTGACCACCATCAGTGCTATTCTGCAAGCCTTTAAGAGAGCAGCAAGACACTCCCAGAACTCTGCCTGCAGTGACAATTAGTAATAATTACAGTGTGGGGGAAAGCTTTGAAGACCTAGTTTATCTTAAAGGGCAATTCCGCCACTTTTCAACCTCATACTCATTATCTCCAGCACCATACCAGTGTCTACCTACAATATGTGAAAACAGCGAATTTCTATGATCTGTGTTTAAAAAGATAAGAAGAACAAATGCTTCTCTGTGACATCAGTGTATAAAAAAAACAAGAAAAACAGTGGTTTTCAAAGCCTGTGAATAGTTTCTAGCCAGAGGTAGGTTATTTTATGGCTCCCCACGTCACACCGAATCTTGTACTGTTTTAAAAAATCTCTGTTTTTACAATGTTTTAACATTTGATGATGTCATCGGGTAGAACTTGTTTTACTGAATTACGAAATGACCCTTGTTCACATATGCAAACAATGGCATTGAAAAGTGGTGGAATTGCCCTTTAAGACTCTCTGGCACTGATTACTTTAAGGACCCCTTTCACTTGTCATTAGCAATAAAGAATAACATTCCTACTTAGAAAGCAGATCCCTCCGTTAAGTACAAAGGGTAAATAGCTAACTAGGGTTTTTAGAAAACACCCCCAAGGCTTATTTGTAGTGGTAAAAAATGGATTTAGATAATTAATGCTAATGTACATAAAGTGGACTTGTAGGCAAATTGCCGATGGCCATTGTCATCTAAAGGACTGACTAAGAATGTCCAGTATAGTATTTAATTATGTATTTACACAATACTTCATAAACAATTTGTTGGTATTTCATTGTCAAACCAAAGGGGAAATAACTAGTTAGCTTATACGATGAAGGCAATGGTAGAGTTTTGCACAGCTACTGAAACAGGTCACCCCACATGAAATACATTACCTTTGGGGAGACCTGGGACCCCATTAACACTACTGTTTGATCTCAATAGCACAAATTGATCCAAGGTGATGAAATTGTTAAGTAATTATGATTGATGATGACAAGAGGGGAAATGATTCGTTCCATTACATTCCCAGTGAGTACATATTCTTATTTTGAAACCTTAAAGCATATAATCTGTTTTGGAATGTAATGAATTATAATTATGTATTATGATATGTTACGTAAAACAAGTAAGTAGCATAGTACAGTCATCTAAAAAGTGTTTTAACTTCATTTTGAAATGGAAATGTAATGTAGGTATGATGACACACGACAATAAATTGCCACACAATCCAAGGGCAGCTAGTGCTGGGATATAAATTCATTACAGTTCAGTATAGTGTAACACTAGTGTGATACTAGTGTGATACAAATATTGCACTTGAATACATGAATAATTAATCAAGTCATCTGGAGATCCCACAACTGCAGGCAAAACAAAACCATGTGGCCAAGCAAGCTGGCGCCCAACAATGACCACGTTCACCTCACCTCCGGTGTGTTCAGTAGTCAATTATAAACATGATTAGTAATGTCATGACATTTTTTTTTAAGTCCTTACTTTTTTAAGTCCTTCCTCACACTAAGTAGCACAGTAGAACAAACCTTCATAGAACTTATAACAAACCAACAAAACTAGCATTTTATTTTTCTATTCATAGAGAACATCAAACAGCTACAAGGAATCATAACATTTCAAAGTGGTTCCTCAGACCTCATATATTATTATTTTTTAACTATATTTTAAGTGAGAAGTAGGCTTTGGTCTGAAGCCGAAAAATAAAGGAAGTTCATGAACACCACAATGCCTCTACTCCACCCATGCTCTATCAAGGTTTTCCAGCACACAGCTTTGACCTACTACAGTAGCTACGGTATGTTGGTCTATTGTACTTCGAACAATGTGTACAGTATGCAGGTTGCTTAGGATTCAAACATTCTCAAACAGCCTAATTTATACTCTTAGATGAGGTGCTCCCACAATAATGTGATTTGTACAGAATACAAGTTAAAGTATTGGATTCTTCACACACCACGCTAATCCCCTTCCACTACTGTTTCAAGCTTATTTTTTAATTATATGAAAGCAAGCTTTGCTTTTATACTTACAGCACCATCATGCTTGATTGAACAATCTATTTAGTCTTGTAATAATGTGATGCCTGCCTGTATTTCCTTAAAAATGTTTATTTAGCAATACATATCATTGATGGTAAAACCATGTGTATGTGACAAATGAATTTTGATTTGATTTGATTTGATTTGGGGGAAAAATTGGTCACTAGGTACCCAACATAACACCAGGTTGTGGTGTGTTGGACACAGCCACTCATATATAGAGGTCTATAGAGCCTGGCTCTATTCCTGATTTCTGTACATGTTAGCTTACCGGTGTAATATTGACATAAACTCAGAAACACTTGTTTTGCGAAAATGGTCCTGTTCTATCAGTTGCTGTGATGATCAATGGGAAGTTTATTACCTCTGTCGATTAATATGTAGCTTAAAGTTATGTTTGTATTTCCCTTGTAATAACGATGGTGACGCTACAATAATACACGTTTACAATACGCCTATATCTAAAAATATATACAGCTTAATTGGTGGCTGACTAAATACTATTTTGCCCCACTATATATATATATATATATATATATATATAGTGGGGCAAAAAAGTATTTAGTCAGCCACCAATTGTGCAAGTTCTCCCAGATGAGAGAGGCCTGTAATTTTCATCATAGGTACACTTCAACTATGACAGACAAAATGAGCGAAAATTGTAGGATTTTTAATGAATTTATTTGCAAATTATGGTGGAAAATATGTATTTGGTCACCTACAACCAAGCAAGATTTCTGGCTCTCACAGACCTGTAACTTCTTCTTTAAGAGGCTCCTCTGTCCTCCACTCGTTACCTGTATTAATGGCACCTGTTTGAACTTGTTATCAGTATAAAAAACACCTGTCCACAACCTCAAACAGTCACACTCCAAACTCCACTATGGCCAAGACCAAAGAGCTGTCAAAGGGCACCAGAAACAAAATTGTAGACCTGCACCAGGCTGGGAAGACTGAATCTGCAATAGGTAAGCAGCTTGGTTTGAAGAAATCAACTGTGGGAGCAATTATTAGGAAATGGAAGACATACAAGACCACTGATAATCTCCCTCGATCTGGGGCTCCACGCAAGATCTCAGATGACCTGCAGAGAGCTGGGACCAAAGTAACAAAGCCTACCATCAGTAACACACTACACTGCCAGGGACTCAAATCCTGCAGTGCCAGACGTGTCCCCTTGCTTAAGCCAGTACATGTCCAGGCCCGTCTGAAGTTTGCTAGAGAGCATTTGGATGATCCAGAAGAAGATTGGGAGAATGTCATGTGGTCAGATGAAACCAAAATATAACTTTTTGGTAAAAACTCAACTCGTCGTGTTTGGAGGACAAAGAATGCTGAGTACTGTGAAGCATGGGGGTGGAAACATCAAGCTTTGGGGCTTTTTTCTGCAAAGGGACCAGGATGACTGATCCGTGTAAAGGAAAGAATGAATGGGGCCATGTATCGTGAGATTTTGAGTGAAAACTTCCTTCCATCAGCAAGGGCATTGAAGATGAAACGTGGCTGGGTCTTTCAGCATGACAATGATCCCAAACACAGCGTCCGGGCAACGAAGGAGTGGCTTCGTAAGAAGAATTTCAAGGTCCTGGAGTGGCCTAGCCAGTCTCCAGATCTCAACCTTGTGAAGACTTACAGAAAACGTTTGACCTCTGTCATTGCCAACAAAGGGTATATAACAAAGTATTGAGATAAACTTTTGTTATTGACCAAATACTTGTTTTCCACCATAATTTGCAAATAAATTCATTCAAAACCCTACAATGTGATTTTTTTCTTCTCATTTTCTCTGTCATAGTTGAAGTGTACCTATGATGAAAATTACAGGCATCTCTCATCTTTTTTAAGTGGGAGAACTTGCACAATTGGTGGCTGACTAAATACTTTTTGCCCCACTGTATATAGTGTGTTTGGAGAGTATTCAAACCCCTTGACTTTTTCCACATTTAGTTACATTAACAGCCTTATTCTAAAATTGATTAAAGTTGTTTTTTATCAATCTACATGCATGCCCCATAATGAAAAGGCAAAAACAGATTTTTAGACATTTTCGTACATTTTTTTTATTTTTATGTAACTGAAATATCACCTTTGGTTAAGATTTCAGACACTTTACTCAGTACTTTGTTGAAACAGCTTTGGTTGCGATTACAGCCTGAAATCTTGAAATACTTGTTTCTCACAGTCAGAGTCTTTAGGTTCCTTTTGGCAAACTCCAAGCGGGATGTCATGTGCCTTTTACTGAGTAGTGGCTTCCATCTGGCCACTCTACTATTAAGGCCTGATTTGTGGAGTGCTGCAGAGATGGTTGTCCTTCTGGAAGGGTTTCCCATCTCCACAGAGGAACTCTAGAGCTCTGTCAGAGTAACCAGCGAGTTCTTGGTCACCTTCATGATTAAGACCCTTCTGCCCCGATTGCTCTGTTTGTCCGGCCTGCCAGCTTTAGGAAGAGTCTTGGTGGTTCCACACTTCTTACATTTAAGAATGATGGAGGCCAATGTGTTCTTGGGGACCTTCAATGCTGCAGACATTTTTTGGTACCCTTTCCCAGATCTATGCCTCGACACAACCTGTCTCGAAGCTCTATGGACAATTCCTTAGACCTCATGGCTTGGTTTTTTCTCTGATATGTACTGTCAACTGTGGGACCTTAAATAGACAGGTGTGTACGTTTCCAAATTATGTCCAGTCAATTGAATTTACCACAGGTGGACTCCAATGAAGTTGTAGAAACATCTCAAGGATAATCAGTGGAAACAGGACGCACCTGAGCTCAATTTCGAGTCTCATAACAAGGGGTCTGAATACTTATGTAATTAAGTATCTGTTTTTTATTTTTGATAAATTTGCAAACAAATCTAAACCCCTGTTTTCACTTTGTCATTATGGGGTATTGTGTGGAGATTGATGAGAAAATATAGTGAATGCGTAATTCATCACTCCAGATTACGCGTTTCTGTTTTCAGTTATAACCGAGGACAGACCATTTTAGATTTAGACATGTTACATGCTTCAGCACTCGGCGGTCCCGTTCTGTGAGCTTGTGTGGTCTACCACTTCGCGGCTGAGCCGTTGTTGCTCCTAGACATTTCCATTTCACAATAACAGCACTTACAACATTCCGGAGCAGTTCTAGCAGGGCAGAAATTTGACTAACTGACTTGTTGAAAAGGTGGAATCCTATGACGGTGTCACGTTGAAAGTCACTGAACTCTTCAGTAAGGCCATTATACTTCCAATGTTTGTCGATGGAGATTAAATGTCTGTGTGCTCAATTTCATACAGCTGTCAGCAACGGGTATGGCTGAAAGAGCCAAATCCAATAATTTGAAGGGTGTCCACATACTTTTGTATATATAGTGTATCTAGCAGAGGTGTGGACTCGAGTCACATGACTTGGACTCGAGTCACAAATATGATGACTTGTAACTCGCCTTTGACTTTAACACCAATGACTCGTGACTTGACTTGAGCCTTATGACTCTACCTGCTTTGATACCCCCCCCAAGCCCAAATATTAAAAATTATGCTATTTAAAAAAGTGTGCAGCGCATCAACTCTTCATTTAACGGATTACAGTTTGAATCGGGCAGCAGCCAATCAAATTGTGCCAGCTGATTAAAAGTTGTGCGTGGCAGTGTAGATGAACATAGGCGAGTGAATTCAGATGGAGCACTTGGAAAGATTACACCCCAAATTATTATTTACGGCTATAAAGGCGACGCTGTATCAACAAAAAACGGATTGCAACTTGCAAAACATGTGGGATGAAAATTACAGACGGAGGCGCAACAATTTCCAACTTTGTTCGACATTTGAAGCTGCAAAGAACGATAAGTTGTGGCTAATATAGCCGACAGCTATATACACTGCTCAAAAAAATAAAGGGAACACTAAAATAACACATCCTAGATCTGAATGAATGAAATATTCTTATTAAATACTTTTTTTCTTTACATAGTTGAATGTGCTGACAACAAAATCACACAAAAATTATCAATGGAAATCAAATTTGGAGGTCTGGATTTGAAAAAATCAACCCATGGAGGTCTGGATTTGGAGTCACACTCAAAATTAAAGTGGAAAACCACACTACAGGCTGATCCAACCTTGATGTAATGTCCTTAAAACAAGTCAAAATGAGGCTCAGTAGTGTGTGTGGTCTCCACGTGCCTGTATGACCTCCCTACAACGCCTGGGCATGCTCCTGATGAAGTGGCGGATGGTCTCCTGAGGGATCTCCTCTCAGACCTGGACTAAAGCATCCGCCAACTCCTGGACAGTCTGTGGTGCAACGTGGTGATGGTGGATGGAGCGAGACATGATGTCCCAGATGTGCTCAATTGGATTCAGGTCAGGGGAACGGGCGGGCCAGTCCATAGCATTAATGCCTTCCTCTTGCAGGAACTGCTGACACACTCCAGCCACATGAGGTCTAGCATTGTCTTGCATTAGGAGGAACCCAGGGCCAACTGCACCAGCATATGGTCTCACAAGGGGTCTGAGGATCTCATCTCTGTACCTAATGGCAGTCAGGCTACCCTCTGGCGAGCACATGGAGGGCTGTGCGGCCCCCCAAAGAAATGCCACCCCACACCATGACTGATCCACCTCCAAACCGGTCATGCTGGAGGATGTTGCAGGCAGCAGAACGTTCTCCACGACATCTCCAGACTCTGTCACGTCTGTCACATGTGCTCAGTGTGAACCTGCTTTCATCTGTGAAGAGCACAGGGCGCCAGTGGCGAATTTGCCAATCTTGGTGTTCTCTGGCAAATGCTAAACACCCTGCACGGTGTTGGGCTGTAAGCACAACCCCCACCTGTGGACGTCGGGCCCTCATACCACCCTCATGGAGTCTGTTTCTGCCGTTTGAGCAGACACATGCACACTTGTGGCCTGCTGGAGGTCATTTTGCTCTGGCAGTGCTCCTCCTTGCACAAAGGCGGAGGTAGCGGTCCTGCTGCTGGGTTGTTGCCCTCCTACGGCTTCCTCCACGTCTCCTGATGTACTGGCCTGTCTCCTGGTAGCGCCTTCATGCTCTGGATACTACGCTGACAGACACAGCAAACGTTCCTACCACAGCTCGCATAGATGTGTCATCCTGGATGAGCTGCACTACCTGAGCCACGTGTGTGGGTTGTAGACTCCGTCTCATGCTACCACTAGAGTGAAAGCACCGCCAGCATTCAAAAGTGACCAAAACATCAGCCAGGAAGCATAGGAACTGAGAAGTGGTCTGTGGTCACCACCTGCAGAACCACTCCTTTATTGGGGGTGTCTTGCTAATTGCCTATAATTTCCACCTGTTGTCTATTCCATTTGCACAACAGCATGTGAAATATATTGTCAATCAGTGCTGCTTTCTAAGTGGACAGTTTGATTTCACAGAAGGGTGATTGACTTGGAGTTACATTGTGTTGCGTACAAGCCTACATCGCCCGATTGCGCCCCATAGCCATCCTCGATAGTCGATCACTATTCGGGGGGGGGGGGGTCTTTCTCATGGCTACCCATGTATTTACATGGAAATATAAAGTTTATTTGGAAAGTAATAAATATATAGATATTTTTAAAAGCATTCATGATTTGCGTTAATGTAATACTATTACTCTTGTTAAAAATATGAAATGGTATTATATTTGGTGAAGAGCACATTATGACTTGTTTAGGACCCGAATCTCCAAGTTTAGGACTTGAGTCTTGACTTGAGAGCCTAAGACTTGAGACTTACTTGTGACTTGTAAAACAATGACTTGGTCCCACCTCTGGTATCTAGCTAGCTAATTTAGGCTAACTTAATGTTGTTGTTAACACCTGGTTAGCATAACAGCTAAACTAAACTCAAAATCGAATTGACTTGACTTCCCAGTGATGAAATGATCGTATCAGACCCGTTACTGACAGCTTTCTGGGTTCAGGTCTTAACGGGCAAAAAGGTTACTTCGCTTTCCTGACATTTCTTGAGTCATCTCATTGGTGTCACAAATGGGGTTTCATGATTGCAGGGAATCTGCAAGCACATATTTTTTCCAGTTGTCTTTCCTGTCTTGTTAGAGCAGCCAAATACTCGACAGAAGATGACCTTGGCGGGGAATCAAATAGTTTTAGGCACTGTTATCATGCAGTTTGGGGTAGCTACTTGGCTGTTGTTGTCGGAAGAATGAATGCGGTGGTCTTCCAACATAGCCACCAGAAGGCATCGTACATCAACTGCAAGCCCTTTATATGGTGGTATTCAAGCTAAGGTTAATCAATTAATAAAAACATATTTTGATTAGCCAGGTAGCTAGCTAACGTTACCTAGCTAACATTAGCTTGTCCAAAGTTCAGCAGCTAGCCTCTGTAGTTAGCTAAGACCAGTAAACTGAAAGTAAGCTAGCTAACGAACAAGCAAATATAGGTAGATAGCCAATGAATGTGGTTTTGTTTTGATTAGCTAGCTAGGTAATATAAGGTTATATCAGTCAGATGAGTGCTAACATTGACTAGTTTGCTAACCAACAAGCGATGAAAGCTTGCTAGCTATATTTTGACAGGTTATCATGTTTAAACTGCTGACAGACACTTGCATGTAATCAGAGAACAAACAAATATGCATGAATAAGCTAGCGAACTATGATAGCCAGTTAACGTTAGCTAGCTAGATGACATTAGCCAGCGTAAGACTGTAACGTTAGCTAACGCGTATGGCCAGTTCATGCACCACAATATATCATACTTTCTTACACAAAACACAGCATGCTAATGTTATTTACTCTAAGTTTAAAATGACTAAACTTTGGGAAACTGCCACACTGTTCACATTAATTTGTATTGCACAGACCAAGCTAAAGTAAGACGAGGTAGATATATTTCCGTCAGGACAAACACAGCAGTTAGCTATGCTACATTCCCTCGACTAAGAACAAGCAAGGCCCCAAAACTAATGACTTTGTTAAGAAACCATAAACTAGCTATGTTGAACTGAATATAGTCAATGGTTGAACCCCAAACACACATGTAAACAGAACATCAGACAATTTACCAGACTCGACTGACAGCATTGCATTTTCAAACATGTTTAAATTAATTTCCGTCTCCCTCTCCTGCCTTGTCGTTATTTTAATCCACATTTTTGTTGACTGATCAACACAGTGTCGAGTTACTTTTCAGTGTGTTCCAGAAAATCTGAAGTCGCCATCCACACATAAAAAGTAGTCAGGGGGTGGTGCATCCAGGTAAAACCAATTGTGGAAAAAGTACCCAATTGTCATACTTGAGTAAAAGATACCTTAATAGAAAATTACTCAAGTAAAAGTGAGTCACCCAGTAAATCCTACTATAGTAAATGTCTGAAAGTATTTGGTTTTAAATATACTTAAATATCGAAAGTAAATGTAATTGCCAAAATATACTTAAGTATCAAAAGTAAAAGTATAAATAATTTCAAATTCCTTTTCTTTTTTTTAACGGATAGCCAGGGGCACGCTCCAACACTCAGACATAATTTACAAACGAAGCATGTGTTTAGTGAGGCCACCAGATCACAGGCAGTAGGGATGACCAGGGATGTTCCCATAATAAGTTTGTGAATTAGACCATTTTCCTGTCCTGCTAAGCATTCAAAGTGTTATGACTAGTTTTGGGTGTCAGGGAAATGTATGGAGTAAAAAGTACATCATTTTCTTTAGGAATGTATAAGTAATAGCTATCTAAAATATAAATAGTAAAGTAAAGTACAGATACCCCCAAAAAGTATTTAAGTAGTACTTTCAAGTATTTTACAATATTATAATCATTTATTGTTGGCTTGACCTGCTATGTGCAATCAAAACAATTTTATGCTTGCTAACTTGGTTAGCTACATGATGAAATTAGTCTGTTC
Source organism: Oncorhynchus masou masou (assembly GCF_036934945.1). Classification (NCBI taxonomy): domain Eukaryota; kingdom Metazoa; phylum Chordata; class Actinopteri; order Salmoniformes; family Salmonidae; genus Oncorhynchus; species Oncorhynchus masou. The sequence continues at coordinate 51,337,823 of NC_088238.1, forward strand.
TCAACAAATCAAGTGTTTTAGACAATTGTATTTTTACCAAGCAAGAGGAATAAATGTGTAATCAGTACTGAGTGAAATTTTTAAAATAATTTTGGAACGAACGCTTCCAGACTGTCCATTTAAATGGTCTGTCGAAGTCAATGTGTTATGAACAGGTTTCATAATGTAATGGAGGCATTTGTACCATTCTTTAATTCATAGTTTTGACAGCCCCCTCCCTCCCGTCACACACACATTTATTTACATTTATTAGAAGAGCCTTTGGGTTTGTGGAGAGGCAGGCAAGTGACAGTGAGTGTGGTGTTGTGTACTACTGCTTGTGTCTTACTAGGATGGTGGAGAGACCAGCTCTCAGACTCAAGGAAGAGGTCATTTCACTCATCCGTGAGATGCACGCCATCTGTACGGTACTGCCCAGGGACACACTGCAGGGTGGCGGATTGTGGGCATGCGCCTGTCAAGGAGAAATGCAAACAGCCTGGCGCTCTGTCAACCAGCTGGTATCTCTATGCGCTTGTTGATGTTCTCATCCCACTGGAACATCCAACTCCTCTGCTGCACAATGTCAGAGTAGACCACCGTTGTCCCGGGGAACATTTGGATGACTAACTCCAAATCAGTGTGCATCTGACTCACCGGGGCTGTCCCCTTTGTGTGTGCCAAGTCGTTTTCACCGAGGTGGAGGACTATGATGTCAGGGGGAGTAGCAGCACAGGCACTCTGCTGGCGCAGAACATGGAGCAGTTTGCCCCACTTCATTCCTCGCTCTCCAAGCCACCTAATGTGACAGTAGTCAAGGGAGAGGTTGTGATGCTTTCCGACCGCCCTGGCATGCTTCTCCAACCATTGGATCCACGAATTCCCCAAAAGCCACACAGTTTTCATTGCTGACGTTAGTATAGATGTGGAATAAATAGAACTGCATTCCAATTGAAAAATATCATACACAGATTACTTTCTTCCTCCCGTTCCAGGGCAGCTTTAAATGTACAATTTAGACCTTTGCAAGGACAATAAACACGTTTCTGTATGTTTAAAAAAAATCTAGACAACATTCCCATTGAAGAACCAAGTCTAATCTGTTCTACCTGTTGTATTTCTATGTGCTTGTTTGTGCGGTGTTATCTTTGCTCTGAGAGGATCTCCTGTCAGACTTTCACTCACTCCCTTCTTATCTCTCATTTCCACCATACAAGAAAATCCTGGTTATATTTACACTCTTTTAACATTGTATTTTCAGATTACTCAGATTTGTCTGATATAGTTCAGTTGAAATAATTAGCAGATCTAAATTGATTTGGCGTAGGCTACTAGCTATCAACTAACCTGTCTAGGCGTATATGTAGGCCTAGTACGTCTCTCTGATTTATTTTTTACAGGCCAGAATCATCTTATTGAAGAAGATATGACGACCGAGCTGAGCCTTTACAGGTAAGTTAAATAAAGTCCGTAGTAGGCTAGTATGTCAGTTTCACCCGCCCAGACAGCCATCTAATACGCAAACAGACCAGTGGTGAGCGACTGATAATGAGCATTGCGAAAGACAAAAGCATTAGTCTATGCTATTAACACATCACGGCAACGTTAGTTGTCATCCAGTCAGAAATTATGTTTGATCCGTTTTACTTTAAATGGACAAAATCAGACTCTTAGATTGCATAAAACCATGTGCAAATGTTTCTCCTTATCAGTTTCACGTTTCTTATTTTCTAGCACCACTTTCCAGCATTTGAGAAGCTAGGAAATTTGTCAAGCTGGCCCATGTGGAGCTAACAAACAGCTTATGCCGATTTAAAATGCACGCAGTACACATGGTACGTTGCACACTATCAATATTGAAAATGTATGTTGTTTTCCAAATCTGTCAGTACTCCCACCGTTGTCATATTTATACTGCCATTTGTAAATGAGGACGTGTGCTATTTTACTGGAGTTAGACAGCTGTGTACAGCATTACTTAGGACATTTGTAGCTGAAGTTTTGTTTTCGGGGATTTAGAGCACCTATCCAATTTCACATTTGTAAATATGTTTATCATTTTTTAAAGTGTTTTGTACTTGTCTAATGACTTTGTATTTTACAGATGTTTCTCAGCAGTTTGGCATTTGTAATCAGGAGTTATGCAGGTTTTTTGTTTGTTTAAGCCCAGCAATACCCCATCTGATTCTACTACTACGAACCCTCATCTGTTCATCGAGATCTTGAGTAGTAGAATCAGGTGTGGTAGAACTGGGCATGTGAACAAAAAAAACCTGCATAACCCTGTAGCTCTTCAAGAGAAATTGTGGCCATCCCTGAATAGTTTGTACAGAATGTGCTGTCTGAAGAATGTAAGTTTGGTTGTAGATGTTATATGTTGTGTTAATTTACTTTTGTTTAGGGTTCATTTAGTACTATGCCTTTCTTCAGTTAACTTTAAAGTACTTTTTCACGTAAATAGTTAATGGGTATATGTTGAAGATTTGTGTATTTTCCAGGAGCTTGCTCGATTGCCTTGTCAAAATAAATCGGGGAAGTATTTTCCAGTTTACGCCATACTGGCTTAAATGGGTTTCTGGTACTACATTATTACTGTTGCATTATTGTGTACATTTACTTGTAAATATTGCTGTGTTATGTTGTATAACAATGTTGCATATTCACCTCACTGTGTAAAAACCATATCAATTAAAAACAATTTTTTTAAGTGAGAAGTAGGCATTGGGGCAGCAGGGGCGGCAGGGTAACCTAGTGGTTAGAGCATTGGACTAGTAACCGAAAGGTTGCAAGTTCAAATCCCCAAGCTGACAAATCTGGTACAAATCTGTCGTTCTGCCCCTGAACAGGCAGTTTACCCACTGTTCCTAGGCCATCATTGAAAATAAGAATTTGTTCTTAACTGACTTGCCTTAAGGTAAAATAAAAAATTGGTCTGAAGCCAGAAAAAGAAAGGAAATTCACAAGCACCACAATGCCTGCTCTACCAAGGCTTTCCAGCACACAGCTTTGACCTACTAGAGTAACTATGTTGGTCTATTGCACTTCAAACAATGTGTATACAAGTTGCTTAAGATTAAAAACTTCTCAAACAGCCTAATTCATACTCTTGTGTGGAATAATTGACTTTACAGTGTCCTGCTATTAAAATTATATATTTACAGTGCATTCAGAAGGTATTCAGAACCCTTCACGCTCAGCATTCAGGCCAAAGAGTTCAAACTTGATTTCATCAGACCCGAGAATCCTTTAGGTGCCTTTTTGTAAACTCCAAGCGGGCTGTCATGTGCCTTTTACTGAGGAGTGGCTTCCGTCTGGCCACTCTACCATAAATGCCTGGTTGGGGGAGTGCTGCAGAGAACGTTGTTCTTCTGGAAGTTTCTCCCATCTCCATATTAGAACTCTGGAGCTCTGTCAGAATGACTATCAGGTTATTGGTCACCTCCCTGACCACGGTTCTTCTCCCCCGATTTCTCAGTTTGACTGGAAGGCCACCTTTAGAAAGAGTCTTGATGGTTCCAAACTTCTTCAATTGAAGAACGATGGAGGCCACTGTGTTCTTGGGGACCTTCAGTGCTGCAGAAATGTTTCGGTACCCTTCCTCAGATCTGTGCCTTGACACAATCCTGTCTTGGAGCGCTACGGACAATTCCTTCAACCTCATGGCTTGTGTTTTGTTCTGACATGCTGGTGTGTGCCTTTCCAAATCATGTCCAAATAATTGAATTTACCATAGGTGGACTCCAATCAAGTTGTAGAAAAATCTCAAAGATTATTAATGGAAACAGGATGCACCTGAGCACAATTTCGAGTCTCATAGCAAAAGGTCTAAATACTTACGGAAATAAGGTATTTTTAATTTTTTATACATTTGCAAAACTTTCTAAAAACCTGTTTTCGCTTTGTCATTATGGGGGATTGTGTGATTGAGTTTTTTAAATCTATTTAATCCATTTTAGAATAAGGCTGTAACATAAAAAAAGTCAAGGGATCTGAATACTTTCAGAATGCACTGTATTATGAATGATTATGTTGTGCCATTTGAGTAGAGCACCTTCACCTAGTCGTCATGAAGAAAGTGCCCCCTTAAACCATATGAATATATAAAATGTAATTTGGAACGTGTTAAAGAGTATTGTTTATGATATTGTAAGCATACTGTACTTTAATAATAGGCTATCATGTTTTATGGGTGAAATGAAAAGTATTTTGTCATCTCTGCTTTGCCTTGCCCCATTGAATAAAAATGACAAACTATTTTCTTTCTTTACAATTTAAACACTGTCACACCAGCCTTCACTTTGGCTCCCCCACCTGTCCAGCTCAGACGTTCGGCATCGCTGGTCTTCTATGGCTGATGCCATCTTACTGTATGTAGGCCAGTGATTCCCAATTTCGTTCCTCGAGTTCCCCCAACAGTACAATTGTTCTGTAGCCCCGGAAAAACACGCCTGATTCAAATGGTCAACTAATCATGAGGCCCTCAATGAGTTGAAACAGGTATGTTTGTCTGGGCTACAACAAAAGTGTGCTGTTGGGGGTAATGGAGGACTGGAGTTGGGCTGTTGGGGGTACTGGAGTTGGGCTGTTGGGGGTACTGGAGTACTGGAGTTGGGAACCACTGCTGTAGGTCTATGGCTACATTGCCGGTGCATGCCATTATCAGCTGCAAAATGGGTTTACACAGCTGATATCCTATAAAAATAGTGACAATCAAATAAAACTAATTGGAGAGCTTATGACTGAACAAAAAGGTAATGTTCATTTGAGAATACAACACAGACAAATTAGACACAGATTCCCTTACCCTCTTTATTGCAGGATTGTGATCTGTGATTAATAAACATCAACACTAGTTAATCTTAGTTAATAATAGTTAAGTTAACAATAAAAAAGTTTAAACACTTAACTTCAAAGAATCAACACTTTTATATAAGTTCAAAGTGTACAAGTAAGTTAACACATATGTAAAAGTTCAAAATGTTAGTAACAAGTAGGCTATTATTAATAAAAACATAATTTCAGGTAAACAAAATAAATAAATACCAGAGGTGTCCAATCTCGCTCCACTGATCACTGATCTACTGGTGAGCAGACTTCTGTTGCAGCCCAGTAATAGCACACTTGATTATTAACTCATTTGTTTTGATACATTGAATCAGATGTGTTAGTACTGGGCTGGAACAGAAGCGTACACACTCAGCGGGTTTGGCATATGCTCCAGTTGTAATCGGTTTATACATTGTGTGACTTTAACTTGTTAGATATTACTGCATGGTCGGAACTAGAAGCACCAGCATTTCGCTACACCCGCATTAACATCTGCCAACCATGTGTATGTGACAAATAAGATTTGATTTGATTTGAAACGGTCTTTTTGCTAACATAGGCACACATATAATCCACGGGATACAACAATGTTAATTTACTCTCTTGGGACATTCTTTGGGACCTCTTCATCTGCAGACCTTGTTTCTTTGTATACGAGGACAGAAAAAACATCACAAAGAAGCAGGCTGAATTATACTCAAGTTAGACAGCCCTGAATATTATGTTTCTATATCTCTCTGTCCTCAGTTTTTCTCACTATGGACTGGAACTGGGGAATAGTTTCATAATGTCCTCTCACAAAGGTACCTGCCTTATCCAGAAAGGTACCTGCCCAATCCAGAGTAGCCTACTTTCCTTATCTGACAGCTGAAAGTGCTAGCTAATCCTTTCACCCTCTTCCATGGCTGTTAGCTAGCTACGTACAGTCGTGTTAAAAAATATTGGCACCCTTGCACTTTTTTAAAGTGACTCAGTTTCCATAAATATAAGTTGAAATTGAACAAAGTATTTGTATTTCACTGTTAATACTACAGAACAGAATACAGGATACTACAGAACCTTTGTTTTTTTATTCAGAACTTAATATATCCATTTAAATCATAAAAAACAAATGGTATTGAAAAACATATTGACACCCTAGACTTAATTTATTTGGTCAAAATAACTGCAATCAAGCACTTCCTATAACCATCAATGAGCTTCCTGCACCTCTGTACGGGAAGTTTGGCCCACTCCTCTTGTGCAACCTGCTCCAGTTCTCTCAGATTAGAACGGAGCCTTCTCCTAACAGTTGTTTTCAGATTTCAACACAAGTTTTCAATGGGATTTAGATCTGGACTCATTGCTGGCTACTTCAGAACAGTCCAGCGTTTTGTCTTGAACCATTCCTGGGTGCTTTTTGAAGTGTGTTTGGGGTCATTGTCCTGCTGGAAGACCCATGATCTTCAACGGAGACTCAGATTTCTGACACTGGGTCCAACATTGCGCTCCAAAATACCT